>NW_026652291.1:60049086-60427034 GCF_009828535.3 Hylobates moloch | reverse complement strand
GCAGGTACAAAACAAGGAATAGTCTAAAAGTGGGCTTGTTTAAAAAAAATGACCACCTTTAATTCTCTCTGGAGAAAGCGTATGAAATCAGGTAACAAAGTGCAGTATATATTTGATCATTTTTCTCTCTCCATGTCTAGAACACCAGCCTCATCAACCAGAAGAAGAAGATGGAGTCGGATCTGACCCAGCTCCAGTCGGAAGTGGAGGAGGCAGTGCAGGAGTGCAGAAACGCCGAGGAGAAGGCCAAGAAGGCCATCACGGATGTAAGTGACCGCCCACCTTCCGCCTCCCCTAAAGACACAGACAAGGCCCTGGATCCAGGCCAGGCCACTGTGCTGTAACACCAAGCCAACTCTGCAGTTCTGTGGGAGAAAGGAGATCCTTGGGGGGCAAAAGGCCCCGGCCCCTGGCCCATGTTCCTTGCCACCTCTCTCCTGCACACAGGCCGCCATGATGGCAGAGGAGCTGAAGAAGGAGCAGGACACCAGCGCCCACCTGGAGCGCATGAAGAAGAACATGGAGCAGACCATTAAGGACCTGCAGCACCGGCTGGACGAGGCCGAGCAGATCGCCCTCAAGGGTGGCAAGAAGCAGCTGCAGAAGCTGGAAGCGCGGGTGCGGGAGCTGGAGGGTGAACTGGAGGCGGAGCAGAAGCGCAACGCAGAGTCGGTGAAGGGCATGAGGAAGAGCGAGCGGCGCATCAAGGAGCTCACCTACCAGGTGCGGCGGGCGCCAGAGGCCAGGAGTAGATGTAGAAGTTTCTTCTCTGGCCCCACTGCCCCGCCCACACAGGGCTCCTCTCACCTCCTCTTTGAGATGCTATTGGTAGATTTAACCTTCTCACGCTCTGCAGTCAGTTTGACTTGAGTCTATGAGTTTTTCCAGCAAATGAAGAATCTACTTCTACTTCCTGAAAACTCTTCTAACTAGCCTTTCCCCAGGTTTCTTTTTTTTTTTTTTTTAATAACTCAAAGTGCTACCATGAAGACTTCAGAACAGTCCAAAGAATCTTTCCACCTTCGACTGTGGGGATAAGAGTCAGGCGAGGGGAAAAGACCCAGAAATCTTCCATGGAACTTCTGGCACACAAAGAGAAGGCCACAGAGAAAGAGGACCCTAGAGTGCTCTAAGACCGCCATTTGCATAGCTGAGAGCTGTGCCCTTGGCCCGTTATTTTCAGTGTACCTGGGAAGAAAAGGCCAAGGAGACGAGGGTGTCAGTCCATTTGATAGATGGATACCAGAGGCACAAGAAAGAGATTACAGATACAGAACCACAGAGTGATTTGTGGACAGAAGTAGAAATGGCATCCTGGCACATACAATGATAAAGAGATAAGAATGATCGAGTGACGTTGGAGCCAGTGATCCCGATGCCTGAATTCTGGCCCAGTGCAATACATTAGAATGTAGAATAATCTGGATTATGATAATACCCCCTTCTTTCTGCATTCCTCATTATTCCTCTTCTGGTCAAGAAATACTGGCCAAGAGAACCTATGTAAGTCCAGATTGGAGCTTTATCCACTAGATTGGAGTTGGAACAGACCTGGTGCTTTTATATTACCACATTAGGGAATTCCATTAGGTTCTGAGCCCCTCCCCCCACTTCTAGCTTTAAGACTTCAGCCTTCATTGCTTTGTGGATCCCTGACTGACAACCTTGCATTGCCCCTTTGACCTACGATAGAGTCAGAGAATCTTCCCCACCACCTCTTTGACCTGGATCATTGCAGGGAGGGGCAGCAAAGTCAAGGGGAGAAGGGTAAAATGATGGAGAAGGGAAAGGTGATTGCATTTGCTCCCCCTCCAAAATGGTTTCTCCCACCATCCCACCCCCAGACAGAGGAAGACAAAAAGAACCTGCTGCGGCTGCAGGACCTGGTGGACAAGCTGCAACTGAAGGTCAAGGCCTACAAGCGCCAGGCCGAGGAGGCGGTGAGTTCAGAGCTTTCTTCCCTTTCTCATCAACACACCTACTATTTGTGAGAACCAATGAATATCTCCTACAGAGGGGCCTGGACAAAGAGTTTGCTATAAACTCTAACTCTCAAACATTTATTTGACACATCTGGTGTGCTCAGAGCTGTCAGGTGTTCTGAATTAACAAAGGCACCACCTACAAGCTGCTTACAATTCAGATACCATAACCCAACAGAAGGCAGTGTAGATGCTAGTGCAGGACATGGGGCAGCCAAAGCTGAAGGCAGGAAGGTGGCAGTGGAATTGGGCCTGGAAGGGGACCCAGCTAGTCATAGGGCAGTGGGGAAGACATCTGGGTGGATGTGAGTTGCTGATGAGCATGCCTGCACAGGAACCTGGGGTCCGGGACAGGTGCAGCAAAACAGGATTCTGAAGGGGCCCAGATCAGGCAGCATGGGATTTGTCTTGCGCAGTGGATGGCCATGAAGGACTCTGAGTGCTGGACATGTTTGAGAAGAGTGCAAGGCAGTTGCAGAATACCCTTGGGAAGGCTGTTGCAGGAATATGCATGAGGCATGGGTGCCTCAGGGACAGGGAGCTGGAACCTCAGGTTGAGAGGCTGAGAATCCCATAGCCCATCTCCAGCTCATTCACCCATCCCCATTGTCCCACCGCAGGAGGAGCAGGCCAACACCAACCTGTCCAAGTTCCGCAAGGTGCAGCATGAGCTGGATGAGGCAGAGGAGCGGGCGGACATCGCTGAGTCCCAGGTCAACAAGCTTCGAGCCAAGAGCCGCGACATTGGTGCCAAGGTGGGTCCCTCCCCTGGGCTTCACTAGTCACTTCCACATTAGGATGCCCCCTGATATGGGTGCTCTTCAGAGTGGGCACTGCTTGCCCTATAGATAGGCAGTTCTGAGGGTCCCACAGCTTACATAACCTGAGAATCCACTCTCCTGCTCAAAACAGCCCCCCACTGACTGGAACTTCTGCAGAGATCCCCAGTTCCATCCCCTTAAACCATAAGTGCCTCTAACGTGGGACCACAAGATCCCTGGGGCCCTGCCTCTCCCTCCAAGGGCATCTCCCTCCAAGGGCATCTCCCTTAGGCCTCTGAAAGCCCCAGGGATTTGTCCCCACACACTTCTCCCTCTTGCCAGCTGCGCCCTCACACCTCTTATTCTTTTTGCAGCAAAAAATGCACGACGAGGAGTGACACTGCCTCGGGAACCTTACTCTTGCCAACCTATAATAAATATGAGTGCCAAACTCTGCCTGAGCCCATCTGTCCTTCCTGCCAGCTGTCCATCCTGGATCAGGACAGTAGGGGGCCTGAGAGGAGGGAAGCCCCCAGCCCCTGTATCAGAGCTGCCAGAGCCAAGGGGTCCCATATCCACAAGGAAGGAGACCGAGGTGCAGAGGAGTGAGGTGTTCTGCCTGAAGTGGACAGCTGTGAGTCCCAGTTCTGCTCAGTCAACCACACAAGGGTGGAGAGGGAGAAATTTCAACAGTGAAGAAAACAATGGCATCAAAATGGTGATGCCAGTCCAAGATGCTAGGAGATAGAATTTTGGTGCCGAAGTTGAAGCCACTCTCCACCTACCCCACCCCTGAGGCTGCAATGATTAAAGGTGTCCTAGGACACCCATTCTTTCTGAAATGAATTTTCCACCAATGCCAGAAAAGGCTCAGAGCTAGCTGAGAATTAAGGTATGGGAAAGGAGATGGGAGAGATTCCATTCTAGTCAGCCCCTAGGAAGTAACTCCCAGGGAGCCCCCTCCCTGTCTTCCCCAGGGGTCTCCCCCTGCCCCCTGCAATTCAGCACCTCACCGTGAGGGCATCTTGAGACTCTGGGGCCAATCAACACTGAGCCCAAACCAATATGCCATGAGGACCAAGCCTGGGCATTGCTCATTTCATTTTGGTTCTCACACAGACACAGACAGCACAGGTGCCTGTACAGGGAAACACTGTGGTCACATTTCTGCTCTCTCTAAGCTCCTACTGGGGAGAGTCTGGCCTGGATCACACAGCTGCTTGTGGGACAGGCCCGGTCCTGACCCTGTTCTGCACAAAGCAAATCCCCACTCTCCACTGGGCTTTGCAGCCAGGCTCTGCTGACCATCTCCTTAACCGTTCACCTGGCACCCCATCTCCCTGACTCCCCAAGTGGAGCCTCTTCTATCCCTCCTCTGAGACCATGAGAATGGACTGTGCATAAAGCCCTGAGAAATGTGAGCAGTGACCAGAGAAACACAAAATCCTGTTGGTTCTAGCCCAGGAGAGGCTGCCAGCCCTGATGGTGAGCCAGGACACAAGGATAGGAGAACAGGAAGCAGGAGGCAGGAAAAAGACCAAGAGAGAGGAGTGGCTGCCACCAAGGAAGCAGAGCACCGTGACCAGAGTTCGAGATCCAGGGTTCGGGCAGGACTTGGGAGCTGGGGCCTGCAGAAGAAGGATTGTATCTCAGGGCAGGAACATACACACATCAGCGACAGGAGATAGCACGTCAGCTGGGATGGAGCTGCTGAGCCAGGCCACGCTGGGCTCCTCGGGCTGGGCAGGAACGTCTGGCTGCACATCTGTCTGTCTCGGCCCAGCAGGGCTGACTCCTGGGCTGTGGCAGTGTCTGCTCCAAACTCCCCCGAGCCTTCCCATAGCATTCACTATGGGGAGCCCTTGACCAGCTTGTCTCTTTCCCAGCCTGTGAGTGCTCAAGTGCAGGCTCCCCGTCACCTCTGAGGCCCTGGTGCCCAGCACAGTGTGCATGGGAGATGCTCAGGAAATGTGTGCTGAGGAGCTGGCAAGCTGGGAAGGTGGAGCCACAGTGGAGGGAAGAGTTAGCCATTCTTTTCTGAGCTACAAGGAGGCTCAGTACAGTATCGAGAACACTCGCTTAGGTGTCAGAAGAGCTGTGTTCTGGCCCTAGCTCTGTCACAAATGAGTTCACCTCCCCTGGCTGGGCCTGTTTTCTCTTATGTGAAATGAGGGCATTGGACCAGCTGATAATCAACGGCTCTCCCAGCATTCGCATTTTGGGAAATCTCTCCCTTCTCTGACACCTCAGGCTGCCCTCTCCCTGCGTCCTGTGGGCCACGTCTTCCCCGCACCACAAGGGGGAGCTCTGCACACACCCCAGGCGAGCGCCTGGCCTCCAGCCCACTAACCTGTGGGAACAGGTGTGGTGGTGCATGCATGCTCCCATGAGGAAGGCTGTTCCTTCTCAGACACAGAACTCCAGATGCCCAGCCACCAGGCACAGCACAAAGTGGCCGTGCACACAGAGGTGTAGCGTAGAAGTTTTGTATTGGAGGATGTCTTCAGCTTCTTCTGGCTAGTCCCCACATCCTCACTGCTCAGACCCAGTCCCAGAGAGAGACCATCACCTGCTCTGGCAACATTCCCATGAATACTCCTTGGCATTCCTGACCTGCCTAATTTCTGGGGAAGAAAGAGACTCACCAGTAGAATTTGAATATTTTAATTTGGGAATGACTTAGGGGCCCAGATTCCTCCCCTCCACCCTCCCTCCCCTGATAAGTTCCCCTCCTCTGGCCAGAGCTTCATGAGGAGCCAGATCCCAGAGCACCAGGCTCCACGGATAAGTCCCCAGTGACGTCTCGGGCCAGACTTTTCTGTAGGGCTGGGGTGGGGTTTGGCGGGCTGGGGGCTAGTGGATCCCAAGGAGACGTGTCTGGGCTCCACTGTCCTCTCTGGCTGGCTGGGCCTAGGAGCCAGGTAGCCCCAGAGTCACTGCTGGTCCCCTGTGAGGATGGAGCCAGGTAGGGACCCACATCAGGATGGGTAGCTAGGGTGCGGAGGGCCCTCCTCTCCACAGAGCACAAGCACTCACCCTGGCTGGCCCCGGGTGCCATCTCAGTCCGGTAGATCTTGAAGGCATCATAGGCAAAGACGGAAACCAGGATGATGCCAAAAACCTGTGGGAGTGGGAGTGGGGATGGCAAAACAGAGGCTATCGGGCCATTGGGTTAAGGTATAGGGCGAGGTGCAAGCCAGAACCCCAAGCCCTGGCTGTGGCTTCTGACACAGAAAGTGTGCAAGCACCAGCCTGAGCTCCGGAGGGGCTGAGGAGTCCTGCAGGGCTGAACTCACAAAAGCAGCAATGGCAGCTCCATCCCGGGAGGTCACAGCTGCAAAGGAGACCACCAGGAAGATGATGATGGCACTGACACAGCGCAGGAAGTCCTGGGGGCCAGGGGTGCAGGGTTAACAGGACCTCAGAAGGCAGGGGGAGTTGCCCTGAGGTTTTCCAGGCTAGCCAGCAGCCCGACCCTGAGGGATTCTGAACCCCTCCATGGGATACCCCTCACACAATATAAAGCACGTTCAGGAGACAGAGCGCTCACACTGCTACCCAGGGAGTGGAAGCAGATGAACCAGAGCAACCAGGACCAGAAGCCAGGCGCTGGGGCTGGAGCCCAGGGGACAGCGGCTGGAGTGCTCCAGCCTGGGGGAATCAGGCCAGGCCAGGGCTGGGGCTGGACCTTTGCTGAGTGGGAGAGTAGATCTAGCGGATGTGGTCCTCCTGATTCCCTGTGGCCCTGCAGCTGTGAAATCAGTGTGAATCAAAGCACACCTTTGAATGCAGGGCATAGCATGGGACAAAGCCCAGCTGAGGCGTGGAAATGGAAAGAAGCTCGGGCAGGAAAGGAAAATGCAGCATTTAGAGGAGAAGGAAGGGCCCCAAACTGGGCTAGGGGTCAGGGTTCCTCACCAGACAGGGCCAGTTAAGCCGGTTGAGGCGCTGGTAGTACTGGGTGGCATAGAGGAAGAGGAAGGCAAGTGTGATGAAGAACTCCAGTAGCGCCGCGGCCATGTAGGCAGACACGGAGGCCGTGAAGCAGATGAAGATGATGAGGGTCAGGGCCTGCAGGACCGAGCATGTGGAACATGCCAGGAAGGGGGCACAGGCAGGGGCCAGGGCTTTGCCTTCCCCTCCTTGGAATCTCCCCTAGGCTGGCACCTACTACCTATCCTTGGAGGGAAGGAAGGACTCTGGCACGTCTGCCTATCCCCTGGTGTCAGGAGCCACCGTTGCAGGGCATTTGCCCATCGAGGGCAGTCTCCAGCCTCCCACTCTGCTCACCCAGCAACCTCAGCAGTCTGGCCAAGCCATATGGCTCCCAGGAGCACTATCCCACAGTAATTCACGGGTACAGTGTGAACGCCAGCCCCCGGAGTTGTGCCCACAGAGACCCAACTCCACAAGGACCAAGAGGCGCCCCCTGCCCCATAATACTTTCCCCACCCCCAGATGCCTAAAAGCCCTCTGACAAGGACCAGAGCCTTTGATTCCATGCCAAGAGAGAAGGCAGATGCTGCCCAGTGGATTCTGGGAACTGCTTTAGCTCTGATGACCTAGGGTGGCATACATGCAGAGGCCTTAAGTCTACACTGTGGTCTTGCTAAGTAACCAGGGGAAGATCCTTTCCTGAGAAGAGATGTTTCTGGGCAACCGACCACAGATAAAGTGCAGTTGCAGGAAGTCTGCCCTTTTTGATAGTTAGAGTTCTTGGACATGCTGAGAAGTGGCCATGTTAGAGGCTGTCATTGCCCCTGTCCCATCCCCATGTCTCACGCTCCCTCAATGTCCCAAAAAGTCATCCTGTCTAACTGCAGTCCTTCCTGCTGCAACTGAAACCTGCTGTAAATGCCTCCGGGTGGAGAGGCAGCAAGAAGGCAGAGTAGGAGATGAAGAAGGGGCAGCTGGGGGCAGGAGAGGTGTCCAGAGGGCCTGGAGAGGGAGGCTACTGAAGGGCGAGCTGGGGGCTGGCATAAGGCTGGCCAGGAGCCAGGGGTCAGGGAGATGGAGGCACCAGGTTGGGAGGCAGCTGTTACCAGCTCGGTTTCCAGCAGGATGCCCTTGTGGGAGGTGAGGAAGGCCTTGTCCACCGCGAAGCCCTGGAGTTCTGCAACTACCCCCTCCTCAGGGGTCCGGTCCCGGCGATCTCGAGCACTGAGCATCTTCGTGGGGCCCACCAACACAGCTCCCTACTGCCAAAAGCCCAGCAAGAGAAACAGAAATCTGGCAGGATGGGGAAACAGACAGGAGAAAGAAGGCACTTGGAGAAACCTGAAAGTGAAGCAGGAGGCTTGCCCACAGGGCCCCAGGAGAGAAGGCAGCCGCTGGGGGCCTTGCCCAGATGGGCCCTCATCCAGCAGCCCAGAGTGCCTCTGCTGCTGCCTGCACCAGCCCCCTAGAGACCCATGGGGCGGGGCAGAGAGGAAGGAGGCGCTAATCCCTCCCCTTGCTTAGAGCCCAACCCAGCCTGGAATAGAGAAGGAAGGGGAGAGGAGGAGGTCCGAAAAGAAACTGGGAGGAGCTGGGACGTGAGTAGAGGAACAGGAGCAGGACTGGGAGCCCCCAGGGACCTAAGCCTGAAGACATTTGTGTCCCCCTTCTCTAACCTTAACCCTCTTGTTTGGCCAGTCCTTTCTCCCATCTCCTTTTAGGGAGGCTGTGAGCTGGAGCCCAGCCCAGGCAGCACCCCCAGGACCAAGCTGCAGCAGCCAGGACTGGAGGACAAAGGCGGATTGTTGGGGGACAAGGGGGCGCTGTGTGCCTGCTGCAATGCCTCAATGGGCCTCTGTCTCTCCAGCATGCCGGGAGCCCGGCCTAGCCCCCACCCTGGTGTTCGGGATGGGCCAGGGAGACAGAGATGGGAGAGGACGGGAGGGTGCAGCGGAAACTCTGGAGGGCAGAGAGAGCTGGCAGGGTGGACAGAGGTGAGGGCTGATGGTGGAAAGGAGAAGGGACAGGCTGGGAGACCGCGAGATGTTCAGGCACCATGGATGCCAAAAACAGATTAGGCCATTTTTAAATAAAGATATTTATTTGGATAAATCTCTATACATTCGATAACAGCTTCCTCTTCAGAATCATCCATGTCAAAAGACTAGTAACTACACTAGAATGCACCCAAAGTAGATGCTCACTGAGTGATGAGTAAACAAACAAACAAAACGAGGGGCTCTTTCTTCTCCGGCAAGGGGGAAATATCTAGAAAGTGCCTGTGCTGGGCCAGGGTAGCAGGGGATGGGAAGAGAGGAAGAGACAGGAGTGATGGCCTCCAGAAATGGGCAGAACTTTGAAAACCTTTCCTGAGGGAAAATGACAGGGCACCAGCTTCCAGCGGCAGTAAGCAGCAGCTGCTCTTTTCAAAATGTGCAGAAGTGCAGGTTTTCCCCAAAGCTCCCCATCCTGTCCCGGGATCCTGCTGCTCCAGACGGCACTTCACAGGGGCCAAGCATCTGGGCATCCTGGCCCTTCATGGCAAGTGGTTGTACACCTGGCTCCAGGTTTCCCAAAAAGGGACCAGCCTCCGGCAGGTCCGGCTAGCCCATCACACGGGGCCGCACACACACACAAGCCAAGGAAACACGGTACAGCCTGCGCTCCAGGCAGTAGCCCTTGTGGGTGCCCTTCTTGCCATGGCATGGCCGCCGGTAGAAGACAGTCTGGTTGTGGTAGAGCAGCTCCGAGTTGCCTCGGGGGTCCATGTGGGAGCCTGTCTGTAGGCTGACGCAGTGTGGGCACAGGCAACGGGCGTGGTACAGGTCCTGGGGGAGCCGGTTCAAGTCTCTGTCCAACCTGTGGGGGCGGCACTTGTCAGGCCCTGGAAAGATGGGCCAGAAACAGAGAGGGTGGGGTGGCATGGGAGTGCCAGAGGAAGGAAATGGTCCGTCTGGGGCCTTGGCCTCTTGTCTCAGTTCTGCACCCACTTGCTGTGTAATTTTGAACAAGTCACCTCCCTCCTTTATTAATTTTTCCCCACTGTAAATGAGGGTAGCAGGTGACAGAGTGCTTTCCAACTGGTCCTGGGACCCTTAGGGAGGCAGGGGAGGGTGAGCAGGCTCCCGCCTTAGCCTCCATTGATTAGCACTGCTTCTATCTGGCTCAGCATGAGGTTTCTTATTGTAATGATTATACTTTAGGTGTTTTTTATTTATTTGTTTGTTTGTTTTGTTTTTGTTTTTTTGAGACAGAGTACCCAGGCTGGAGCGCAGTGGCACGATCTTGGCTCAACTGCAACCTCCACCTCCTAAGTTCAAGCAATTCCCTTGATGCCTGACACCATACCCAGCTAATTTTCATATTTTTAGTAGAGATGGGGTTTCACGATGTTGGCCATGGTTGGCCAGGCTGGTCTTGAACTCCTGACCTTAGGTAATCCACCCACCTCGACCTCCCAAAGTGCTGGGATTACAGGCATGAGCTACCGGGCCGGATGTTAGGCGGTGTTTCTATTATTATTATAGCATTATTGCAAAAGTAAAAACCACTCTGACATCCAAGTATTAAACAGTATAAACAGTGAAAGCTAATAGTCTCTCCCTACCAGCCCCACTCCCCAGAAGAAGCTATCCTCAACTATTTCCTGCACATTCTTCCAGATGCTGTGCAAGTTTATATTACAAGCATACTTGAGAATGCATGGGAAGACTTATTTACTTATTCTGAAAGGATTTCATGGCAAGCAAGCAAGAAAGAAAGAAAGAGAGAGAGAGAAAGAAAGATGAAAAACACTGAAAAGTAGATGCCCCACAGGTCTGCGACTCCATTAGTCTGGCAGGCGACAGTCCCCAGCTTGTAGGACCATTCCCCACACAGACAAGCCCTGGCAAATGGGTTTAGCTAGCACATCGCTTCCCAAAGTGGGTTCCCTAATAAATCACCTGCACCGGTTGGGTGCTTAAATGAATTTGGGAAACACTAGTTTAATGGTTTACTTTCTGTAGACTTCTTGCAGACTTTAATGTACAATGACAGTATGAATCTCCAAGGGGTAGGAGATACAGCAGTCTTTCCCAAGTTTACCTGGCATCACTTTTTTCCGAGAAGCAGCTCATGGGATGAGCATTGCACAGAACACACTTTGGGGAAAGTCACCTGAGTGGTCCTCGGGTTCACAGACTCCCAGCAAGGGGTCTGGAAGACAGCTGAGTTAACCTCTGGCACCCAGCCTCCCCTAAGAAGCTCCCATGCCATCTGATTTGGCCCAGGACCCAGCCAGCTTCTGAGACCACTCCAAAGCATCATGACCTGTAGTGTCCACACTAGATCCAATCTCAGTTAAATCTGACCCCCTCCCCACCACTGAACTTCTCCATCCACCCCCAAAGCCAATGCTAAGATAGAACTAGAAGGAAGAAGTGAAATCATATGTCTGGAATCCCTAGGACCCTAGTTTTTAATATTTTGCTTCATCGTTCATATTTCAGCACTTCCTAATGTTTTTCATTTCATGGCACAAATAGAGAGCTATAATATTTATGTGGCACACTGAGTGAAAGAATACAGTATCCATGATCATGATCAAAGATACCCAGTCCACAGCTCCAGCCATCCAGGTTCCCCCAAAAGTTAAGGGTTTCACTCCCTTAGTATGCTTATAACTAACCCATTCATGGCCAGGGCAGTATCATTTGGTATTGGGATGCTTCATGCCTGTATC
Source organism: Hylobates moloch (assembly GCF_009828535.3). Taxonomy (NCBI): domain Eukaryota; kingdom Metazoa; phylum Chordata; class Mammalia; order Primates; family Hylobatidae; genus Hylobates; species Hylobates moloch. Next base: position 60,415,632 of record NW_026652291.1, on the reverse strand, counting down.
ATGCCATTATTCCCTGATATTTTACCCAGAAAAAGCATGGGCCATTATAGGGATTTTTTAAAAGAAAAGGACAGAACCAACATAAATACAGACTTTTACATACATTATATTTCATTTGATCTGCACATTAGCCTATGGGGCATTATACCATTTTGCAGGTGAAAAAAAAACACCCTGAGTTTTGAAAACTTGAATTGACTCAAGATCATCCAATGAGAGTCAGAGCTAGGACTCAAATACAGACCTTGTCTAACTCCCAAACCTTTACAGCCCCTCTGAGATCAAAATGGGAAAGTAAGCTGGAACTGCCCTGGTCCCTCATGCATACCCTGACCAGCACACACAGGGGAGCATGTGCAGGCATTCGGGAGGGGCAGCAGACTCACTCATATCTCCAGGGGGAGATGGACCTGCTGTTGAGGGGTCCATCTTCACTGGCCCTACAGGATTCTTGGTGGTGGTCGAGGCTAGCAGGCTCTAGGGGAGGCACAGGCACAGTGTTCCACCTCAGCAACTCCTCAGAGGGGTCCTGGCCTTTGCTGGGGCAGCAGCTGGGCCAGTGGCTGTAGGTGTGGGTTCCCATGACCATTGCCAAGAATGCAACCACCTGTAGGAAAAGGCTAATGAGAGAACTGTTCTCACCTAATCTGGGTCACCCCCTCATCTGCACCCTCCCCCTGGGATCCTAGTTTCTCACTCCACTTGGCCCCCAGCCCCAAACCTGGCAGCTTGGCCTCCCTCCCCCCTCAGCAGCATCTCTGCTCCTCTCCCTCTCAGCACAGCCCTCAGGCAGCCCTCTGCACTGACCTGGTACATGCTGGGCACCGCGCACTCAGTCACAAGTGGAGCACTGACTGACAGGCCTCGTGGAAGCAAGCAAGCTGACTGGAGCAGGTTAGGAGTCCTGATTTTATTTTCAGCAAGCCTGTTTTGTTTATTCAAATTTATTTCCACTATCTTTTTAGGGAGTGACTTGAGATTAAAAAACAAAACAAAACAAACTCTGAAAGTATTTCCAAAGGCTGCTTAAAATGCGATACTCATGGAAGTTGTGATGACCATCATTATATGCCTGGTAGCTGATTGGGTAAACGTTGCTCTTTGAACTTTTCTGGCCATGGGGTCAAAGCAATAGCAGTCTGCTGTTCTGTGTTCTTGTGAACTGGCGTTAGCGGGATTTCCCTGATTGGTTTGGTAGCCAAAATTAGGAAATGTCTTGTGGCCTCCCTTCAAGAGGCCTCGTTTCCATGATCCCTGCTGCCCCCATCCAGGGTCTGGTTTCATCATTCCCCTCTTCCCAGGTGTCCCCCTGATCATCCATCTTCGTGATTATTTCCTTTCCCTTAGATAGCCTTTGACTCCCATCCCCTTTGTTCTCTGACCTCTTCCACATTTTCGATGACCCCAAAATTCTTTGACCCCCATCATCTATGACTTCTCCCCCATTGTCCATGACCCACTCCCTAACTCCCCCTTGCCCTCGCCAGTCACTGCCCCCCACCGGGGATACAAGCCTACCTTCACAGGGCTGCCGGAAGGCCCTGACTTCCTGTTTGTTGGCTGGATGGGCAAGGTCTGATGGAAGAAGCTGTGGGTGAGTGTTCCCATTGCACAAATGAGAAGGTGAAGCAAGGAAGAGGAGGGAAACTGAAACAGCCTCACCTAAGACCCAACAGGAAGGAGGTCTCAGTTCCAGGGACCAACCTGCTCTCATTCACAGAGCCTTGGGGACCAAGCCCATGACAGGGTCAGCTACTGCTTTCAGGCCATGAAGTGAGCCCACTCAGCCTCAGCAGGCCCAGAAACATGGGCCACTGTCAGCCAGGAGGGAGTATGTGTGCCCTAGAAAGGCTTAGAGTTGGGCTTGACCCCAAAGACACAGGTCAACCGGGTCCAGCCTGCTTGGGAGACACTGTGCTGAGAGTGGGCCAGTGTGTCCTTCCCCCCAGGTCCTTCTCTTCATGCTTGCCTATTGGCCTGCCTCATCCCCCACACCCACCCAACATACCCATACACAGACATTGCCCCTAGAATGATGCGGCCTGATTTGCATGTGCTTTCCCTTAGAAAATATTCCTTTAGTAACCAAGGACTCAGGAAATAAACAAAGGGAACCAGGAATAACTTAAACTGCAAAGTGAGAGGAATCTTTCCAGTGCATTAGGGCAAAGCAGCCCCAAAAGAGAGAAGTGATGAGGTCAGAGGGCGACCTGGAAAATTGGGAGAACATGCTCTGCTCTGGTGAATCTTGGGGCACCTGGAACTGTGGGATGGGGGGCACTTAGAAGAAGCAGGTGGTGGCTGGGAGAGCAGGGGCACTCGGGAACAGTGATGAGGCCAGTATCACGGCCCCACTCTCACTGCCTCACCGTCTGCCCCCAGTACTCGCAGACGTCCTCTCCCTTCCATATCCTGCTGGCCTCAGCTCCTGTCCACTTACATGTGCCAGGCATGCTGCTAAGCCGTGGGCATGCATCATCTCATTTTATCCTGACAATGAAACCATGACATGGAAACTATTATCCCCATATTACAGATGAGGAAACTGAGGCCCAAGGAAATTTAGTAACTTACCCAAGATCACAAAGAAAGAGGCTGAGCTGGTTTCCCATTTCAGCTGTGACCAATTCCACATCTAACCTCCTGGCATGGAAGTGCTACACTGTGCCTACCCCTAGTTGGCTGTGAACAGAAGGGGAGCCCCACAGTGAATGCTTTCCTACTCACCTGGGCTTGGGTTGGGACAAGTGTCAACTGCACCTGCTGAGGGCCACAGGGTGTGTCTGCCCGCTTAGGCATCCAGCCCTGCTGTTCAGATTCACTGCACTAGCTCCCTTTCCTAGCCTTTTGTCTGGCAGACATGGCCTCAAGGTGGCTTCTGGTGCTCCTGGGAAAACCTCAATCCCAGAACAGGCTCTTAGGGGGCAGTGCCATTTCAGAAGAGCTGGATACCTATGGGTCTCACTCTCACCAATCAGAACGTCAGGGCTAAGAAGGTAGTAGAACTGGAGTTGGCTCAGATCTCCTATCTTGACCCTTGCCCAGGAGGGGGTATTCAAAGGAGCCAGAAGTGATCCCAGCTACCTGTTTCACTTGCTGACACTGCAGGGAGGACCCAGCCTAGGTCACCAGGAACGTTGCCCTTCAGAAGAGTCCTTTGGGGTGTCCCTCTAAGACAGAGAGAGAACCCCTCCAGGAAGGGTTGGCTTTTCCCAACCCTTCCCATCAGTTCCCTGGCCCATGATGGCCAGGACTGACCTGACAACCTGTGCTCGGAGCCACATGCCCCCACCCCACCCCACTTGCTCACCCTCTGTCCTTATCTCAGTAGCAGCTTTGTGGGACTCCTTAGGGTGACTCCCTGTCATGAGAAACATTTTCCAGTGGGGTTTCCTCCTGAGGTGACTAGTTTTGGAATCCCTGAGTCACTTCAGCTTCCAGGGAACCCTTGGAGGTGTGAGGATAGGGGGGTGGCAATGGGGAGAAGGCTGGAGGCGGGAACAAAGGCAAGTCTGCATGGCACATGACATCAAGGTCCCCTCCCAGCATGTCTTCACCTGCCTAGGCCTGACCTGGCAGCTGAAGAGAGCTTCCTGGGATTCTTGTCCCTGTGGCCCTGAGGAAAGAGAGAAGCATCTGCCAGGAAAGGGCAGGGAAGATGTGGTGGGATACACTTCCCAGTCTTGGCTTGGAAAGGCTCTTGGGGCTTGCAGAAAGTGAGAATATGTCTTCCCTGCACCTTCTCAGGAAGATATGCAAGTCTCCACCTGTTGCCTTGAATTCTTGGCCCTGCCAATGACCAGTTCTGGATCTTGAGCCCTCTCTCTGATCCTCCCTCTTCAATTGTGGAAGTGGGTGGGTTTGGGTGGGCGGGGATTGGGGGCAACATTAACCTGGATGGTCACAAAGGTGCCAACCAGCTTAGCTGCTCCAGACCTCAGCTCCTGAAATAGTGCTGAATCCACAGGACTCAGCAGAGTCTATTGAAGCTCATCGGCACTCACTGCACGTGAAGCTAAGGCACCGAACATCAAAATGTTGAAATACTTCTGCTCCTGCTGGTAGGTAGATGCTCCCCTCAGCCTTGGGACACCACCTTGCCATACCTCCCTATGATCCAGCAACTAAAGGTTGAACACCTGGCACAGATGGAGGCCCCCAGGACAGTGCTCCCACTTTCTGATTGGTAGGTGATAATGGTTTAGCTACAAAAATGCCTAGGCTCAGGAACAGCCTTCAAGGAGAACCCAGTCTAGACGCTGGGAGACACATGGAGAATCAGAGTTAGCAGAACAAAGAACCCAACAAACCCATGTCTTTAGCCCAGGGCTGTAGCCTTCCCCAGGAGGCCCCTCGGCTTACTCGGCTTTGTCCTATAGTCATGGCTGCCTTCGTTCACTTATCCACTCACCAAATATTTATTGTGCACCTACTGTGTTCCAAGCACCATTCTAACTGCTAGAAATGCAGAGGAGGACAAGCCAGACAAGGTCCCTGCCTCATGAAGCTTACGTTTTAGGAGGAGACAGATGATAAACAAGGAAACAAGATAATTTCTGATAATAATAAGTGCTATGAAGAAAATGAAACAGCATTATGAGATAGGGAGTTACTGGGGGTGGGGGAGAGGAAGGCGGGGCAACTTTAAGTTGGAAAGCCGGGAAAGGCCTTTCTGAGGATGCAGGATTTGACCTGATGACGGAAAGCGTCTGGGGGAAGTAGTTTAGGCAGAGGGGGCAGGACATGCAGAGTCCTAGAGGTGGAAAAGAGCATGGCATATTTGAGAAACAGAAAGGACAGTGTAGATGTTGAACAAGAGATAAGGAAGAGAGGGAGACGAGATGAGGTGAAAGAGGTGGGCAGGGAGCAGATCACATAGGGTCCTCCAGGCTACCATGGAGCATTTGGATTTTATTCCAGAGTCAGCGGGAAGGTATTAACTGGATTCAAGCATGGGCTACATGATATGTTTCTTAAGGGCAGGTACCATGTCCTTGACATTCTAGTGCCACCACAGGGCCATCACCAAGTAACAATAATAGTAGTTGCCTTTGTCCAAAATTTGCACCTCATGGGCCAGATACTGTTCTTGGGATTCCCTTAATCCTCATAAGAAGTAAATGCTAAAAGTTCAATTAACATTCCCGCTCTACAGACAAGGAACCAGAGGCTCCAGGAAGTCACAGGACTTGGCCAAGGTAACTAGCCAGTGTTGGAACCAGGATTAGAACCCAGGCAATCTGGGTGCTATGGGTCCAAAGAGAGGAGAACTGAAGAATTGGTGAGCACTCGAGAAGTTTTGGGTAGCAGGAGAAACAAGGAGAGGTCCAGGAAGTCTTGGGGTCAGGTGAGGAAAAAACCAGCTCATTGGACCTGCAGGGAAGGGGAAAGAATGGGAGAAAAGACTGGGACCCAGGAAGCCAGATGGAGGGGTTCCTTCCCTTCTTCTCCCTGAATATGGCAAGGGCAAACCTTGAAGACCCGCTGCTTGAGGCTGCCACCCACCCAGGGTCTCAGCTACCTGCCAAGCCTGGGTTTTCTCCAACCTCACCTGCCCTCAACGATGAACACATTCAGATTTCTGGAAAGCACAAGTCAGAGGGGAAGCCAAGGTAAAGAGGAAAAGCCATGGAAGAAGAGCACTGTGCCTGGCAATCTACATAAGCTTACTCCTCACCAAAGTCACTGCCACAGAGGAGGACCTGAGACTCGGATGCCCTATAACTGGACCAAGGTCACACAGCTAGTTAAGCAGGATTCACTTATGACTCTGACTGGCTCCATTCCACACCTGGATATTCCAGAAGCAGCCTTATTTCCCACTGGTCTGCCCTCTGCTGTCCCTCTTCTACCCTTCCCTGGGCAGGGAAACTGCCTGCCCATCTCCCAAGCCACCACCTTGCCTGGTCCTAGCAGCTTCCTTCCTGCTTAGCCTTTTCTGGCCTCCATCTATTTCCCCTCGTGCCAGTCAAAGCATTCATCTTTGAAGACAGGGTTTCCTGCCCACCTCCACCTTGGACTCCAATTTGCCTTGGCAGTCTCCTGGGCAGAGATCACACCAAGTCACTCGCCAGCAGCCGGATATCTGTGTGCCTGGCAGCCAGGTCCCCTGGGGCTGGGGTCTGGAAGAGGTTGGAAAATCTTCCCTAGTGGCCACCTCCAACCTAACTGGAGCTGGGAAGCAGGAGCTCTCCCTGGAAATTTAAAAGTTCCTCTACCATCCTAGTGGAGCTGAAATCTATTCAGGAGTCTTCCATCAGGGAGAGCCAGCCTAGAGCCAACACAGTTCATCCCCATCCCCATGTTTATCCCAGAATCTCTCCCTATTCCACTCCATAGGCTCCATCACACCCTTCCAGCAGAGGTTTCTTCACAGGTGCCCAGGTAATACAGTGGGGAAGGAGCTGGGGCAGGTGTCCTGACCACACTGTCCTAGGAAATGCCTAGATGTGTGGGCCTGTGGAATATTGAGGCCGGGTTATCTGTCCAGGGCCTCAAGTTCACCAAGGGCCTTATATTACATTTCTGATCTTATCTCCAAATAAGGTTATGCACAGAGTCATTCTCTATTGTATGTGTTTGAAGCGTTAATTTGTTCAATGTAAACATGTAAAATATACCACAGCTTTCCATCCTGTTTGTCATCTTGCTTTTTAAATACCAGGAACCTCAAAAATGGAAGAAGGCAGGCTTCACTCAAGCCTGAGAGGCCCTGATGTGTGTGTCCCAGAGGGAAGGTCCAGGGAAGCAGCACACACTAAAGAGTTATCCCAGGGCAGAGGAGCTGTAGGGGGCTAGGAGCACCGTCCTTTCGGTGGAAACTCCTGGCGGGGCTAGATCCCAGCTCCTCTGGAAGAGTTCTAGCAACTTTTGTGCCAGCGGTCCCCAGTGCTCTCCTCATAGCAGTAAGAGTGAGCCAGGCTGAGGAGGCGACAGGCCCAGACTGGCAGAGGAGTGTAAGAGGCCGCACAACCTGCCCGCCTGCAGCTCTGGGGCCAGGCGCCCTGCTTCATGTTCTGTCACCAGAGCCAGAATCCACGTCCAGCGCCAGACTCCCCACCTGTGCCCCGCAAGAACGGCCCAGCGAACCCTGTGTAGGAGAGGCGCCGAGGATTGCAGAGGCTCTGCTAAGGGCCCCGCTGGGCGGAATGCGCGCGCTCCCTCCCATGGGAAAGACAGATGTGGGGCTAATGAAAGGGAGGCCGAGAGGCGCGGGGACGGCCGGGGAGACGGGGGCGTGGCGGGGAGAGGAAAGCTCCCGGAGAAAGCCGACCGGACCACCGCGGGCGAGGCCTGCAGCGGAGTCCGGAGGAGGAAGGCGCTAGGGACTGGGGCAGGGCCAGGGCGGGACGGGGGTGGGGGGTGTGGGGGATACCACAGGCCGTTGGACCCGAGGGTCCTGAGCTGAAACTCAACACCCGCCTTCGGAAGGATCGTCCCTCTTTCTCCTCCGCCCCTTGCCTTCCCCTCCCCTTTCCCCTCCCTCCTTTCTCTTAATCCCCAGGACTGAGCCCCGCGCGGGAGAGGAGAGGGCCTGAGGGGAGGAGAAAGGAACAGCACTGAGAGGGGCCAGGAGCCCAGGAAGGGGAGGGAAGGGCAGCCGCCGGCCAGGGGTGAGCCTGCGGGCCACGCGCGACCCCCGGAGCCCTCGCAGCCCTCTCAGTGTCCCCACCCCCAGCCCAGGCGAGTCCACAGGACCCGGGCCCCTGCTCCTCCTTCGCCTTCTCTTTGCTCCTTCTTTTGCTTTGTGGCCTTTCTTTCCCTTCCCAGAGACACCTGGGAGCTGCCCCCAAGCTCTGGGGCGCCCCGCGGGGCCCTGCCAAGGGTGCGTGTGAGAAGGGGCGGCGAAGCCGGCGCCGGGTGCCAGGGGCCGAGGGTGGGAGCGGGAGCTCGTGGCCCTGCGCCGTGGAGCCGAGGACTGGAAGGGGGCTGGGCCCCTCCGCCGCCTGGGCGCAGGCCGCGCGTCGGGAAGGCCGTCCTGCCTGTTCCAGGGGTGCCTGCGTGCTGGTTGCTGCTGCCCGGGGCGAGGCGCCGTGGCGGCGACCTCAGATCCCCGGGCGCGCTGAGTGAATGCGCGCGTGAAAACCGCCGCGCCGCCGGGGGTGCGAGTGTCTGGGCAGAGGCGGCCACTCCAGCGACCCAGCCCCACGGCCACGCTCTCGGGGGCCTTTGGCTCCAGGCAACTTGGGACAAGCGTCTCAGTTCTCGCTCTCCCTCCCTCCCAGCGGGGTCGCCGCAGACCCCAGCCCTGGGAGCACCGCTCTGCAGCGCGGCCGGCGGGTGGAGAGGGTTGGCCCCTAAACTCGCTCGTCCAGCCCAACCGCCCCGGCGGCTTCTCCCAGCCCTCGAGGCTCTCCTGAGCGGCCTGGAGAAGCGTCGAGCGCAGCCCAGCGCCCGCCTGCTCACCCGCCCCGCTCCCGGAAGGGAATTTTCGGCTCCTGCGAGCCCGGGGCGCCCCCGCGGCCTAGGGCGCGCAGCTCCCGGGGCCTGGCCGAGCCGGTGGCGCCCGGGAGGCCGCGGGGACAGCACGCAGCGCGCGCCCTTGGATGCCGTCCCGCAGCGACGCCCCGGCCCACCCCGCTCCTCCTCCTGCCTGGCTAGCCTGCCTCTCATTTGGGAAGTTTTGTGGGTTTTCTTTCTCCTCCTCCAACCTTGGCGGAGGCCACGACTCAGGCGCCACAGCTGGGGGCTAGAGGCCGCGGACCATGGTGCGGGGCAGCCACCGCTGAAGTCAGCAAAACCGAGCCTGGCCTGAGGCAGGCTGCGCGTGAGGCCAAAGCCATGGCCATTGCCACGTCGGTGAGTCCACCAGGGAATGGAGGCTGCCGGGGAGAGACCTCCACGGCCTGCCCTGCGCTCCTATCACTTTATTTCTGCCCTCTCTTTGTCTCTCTCCTTCGTCCCTTTCTTCTCCAGGAGGCTGTGTCCCCCTCCTCTCACTTTTGTTTCCCTTCTCCCTCTCACTCCTCATCCCCTGCTCCTCTTGGCTCTGGGCTTGCCCCTCTTCCCCGCCCCCTCCCCATTCTCCTTTTTCTTCCTAGAGGCTGGGCCTGAATGGAGGGGAGGGGGCAAGCGTAGCCCGAGTCCTATCTGCTCCTTTTGGGCGGGAACAGATGGCCACTGGTGGTTGGCAGGGGCTTATGATTGGGAGGCAAGTAAAAGGTTTGGAGGGGACTGAAAGGACCTAGTGGCTCACGGAAAACGAGAGGCTGAAGGACCCAAGAAGGCCCATCTCGAGACAAGGGATAGAGAAAAGAGGGAGATAGAGCAAAGAAGGGAGATCAGGCAAGGAGAAAGAGAAGACAGAGAGAGGGAGGAGGGGAGGTGATGTCAGCCAGCCTCAGGCCACTTTCCAGGGATCGGGACAAAGGGAGGAGACAGCTGGCATGATGGGACAGTGGGAGGAGGCCTCCCAGAGAGCACAGAGGCTCTCTGCCACCCACATTAGGCTGGCCATTCCCTCACCAGTCAGCTAGGCCGCTGGGGGATAAAGCAGGAGTGGTCACACCCATCATCAATCAGTCCATCAACAACTCTGTCCCATAACGGCAGGGCCCAGAGGCTTAGCTCCATTGGACGGAACTCAGTCCTAACACCGGGAGGAGCGCTCTACAGCCCCACCTCTGCTTTCTGTTCTACAGTCTATGCAGTCTGAATCCAGGCAGCTTTGTTCCCCTTCCACCCTCTTCTAGGTCCTACCTAAGATTCCCAGGGAAGCGAGGCCATCACCTGCTTTCTGTTCCCTTCTCAGTGGGGACTCTTGGAGAGAGACTGGAAAGAGAAGCACAGAGCCACCCAATGTCCTCCCATGCCCTTTGAGGACAGGTTCAAGTTTGGTTCTTTCTCAGACCAAACTCCATTTTTTTTTTTTTTTTTTTTTTTTTTTGAGACAAGGTCTCACCCTGTCACCCAGGCTGGAGTGCAGTGGCACAATCACGGCTCACTGCAGCCTCGACCTCCTGGGCTCAGGTGATCCACCTACCTCAGCCTCTTGAGTAGCTGGGACTACAAGCACGCACCACCACATCGGCCTTTTGTATTTTTTGTAGAGGCGGGGTTTTGCCATGTTGCCCAGGCTGGTCTCAAACTCCTGGGCTCAAACAATCCATCTGCCTCAGCCTTCTAAAGTGCTGAGATTACAGGCATGAGCCACCGCACCTGGCCCCAAATTCCTTTTAGTTCCTCAATCTGTAACGATGGCCAGGAAACCCCAGCTCAGAGTGCGGAAGGAGGCCCTCTGGAGATAGAGTACCTCTGGGAGTACTCTGGCATAGAGATACTAGTTCAGAAGCCAGCTGGTCAGCTTTGTAGTCCCAAGAAGGTAGATTTTTCTTTTTGGGGTCAGGGGCATTTATGCTAATCAAACTCACAGGATTCTAATAACAGCTATTATTTATTGAGCATTTACTGCACCTGGCCCTGTGCTACGCTTTATCATAGTTTATGCATTATCTCATGCAACTCTCACAACTACCTTGTGAAGGTAGTATCATTATTATCTGAAAATGGATATGCGCATATGGAATTCTACAAAGGAGGAAATTGAGACTCAGAAAAGTTAAACAATCTGCCCAAAGGAACCTGGCTAGAAAGGGACAGACCGCCAAGCAGTGGGTCGCAACGGTAATCCCAGCTATTTAGGAGGCTGAACGCAGGCATTCGAGGTTACAGTGAGTTATGATTGTGCCACTGCACTCCAGTCTGGACCACAGATCAAGAGCTGGTCTCTAAAGAAATACTTTAAATAAAATTTTAAAAGAAAGAGACACAGCCAAGACTCAACCCCAGGTCTGCCTCTAGAACTGTGCTTTTAATGCCCTGGCTAGATCCAAAAGACTGATTTATAGTTTACAACTAAAAAGAAAAGTGCAGCACTAACCGGGAATTTGTGTCATCTGGTTAGCACGTTTCTTTGTGTGGGACAATATCCTTTAGAAACCAAAATATAATCAGAAACTCGTTTGATGAGTTGGGAATCAGGCAAGAAGAGGGGTCAATTTGTTGTTAAAATCACCCAGCCATGAGGGGCCAGACAACCTCACCACCAGAGGGAAACATCAGCCAAGAGGAACATGCACTCCTGCTGACTCTAGCAAGGCATCCTTCTCCCTAGAATCTGGTGGCAGCCTGCCTGAGATCTTTAACTTGAGATTGTTTTTGCTGAATTGGTCAGTCCATCTGGCTACCTGGCTAGTAATGCCTAACTAGCTGCTCTCCAACACTACATGTAAGTCACCACTGCCTGGGATCCTACCAGCAAGCATCATCATTTAGCAGTCAAAACTGAAGCTGAATGTAATTGTATGTTTTGAGTGGTTTTAGCTTGATTCTACCAAAAGACATCATGGAGCAAGAGCACTGCGAAGGGTTATAGCAAAGGGAAATTGGGTATAAGAAGGCTTTCCTGTGCGCTCGACTTGCTTTTGAGTTAGGGACCCTCTCAGCCACTGTTACTACTCTTTCTTTTAAGTAGATTCCTACATTTGTAATTGTGGAGAAGCAGTAGCGCCAGTGATTGAGAGCACAGGCTCTGGGATCAAGCAGCTTAGGTTTCAGATTATGCTCCACCAGCTGAGCCAGCGATATGGCATCAGACAAAGTACTAACCTCCCTCTTCCAGTTTTCTTTCCAAAATGGGGTAATGAAGGTTCCTCCCTCGTGAGGTTGTTGTGAGAATTAAATGAGATGAGTTGATTAATGCAAAGATTTGCACAGTGTCCGGAAATGTTGTTTGCACTTGGTACCTGTGACTTATTACCTGAGCCTGTGGCCCTTGATGGAAAAAGCTTCTAAGCCCCCACCAGACAGGACTGGAAACAGGATGATACATGTTTCCTTTTGGTTGGCCTGCCAACCCCCTTCACACACACACAAAGACACACTCTGTCCTGCAATGGAAGGGCCCATTGCTAAATGGTGATGCCTGCTGGTAGGATCCCAGGCCGTGGTGACACACACACAAGAATACACACTTTTCTCCATGGTAACCTCAGCCTCTTCTGGTAGATCCTTATTTGCTAAGACTGAGAGCAAAACAATTGCTTTGTTTCTGTTTTCCTTCTTATTATGCCTGGGCACACTGTCTGGACTAGGCCTCTCCCAGTCTCTCAGAATGAGAGGTCTCTGCGGCTGCTTAATCTAACCTTTTGCTAGTGAGGGATAATGACTTGGGAACAGAGAGAAGGTAAAGGAGATTCTATGAGAGACTGTAGCAGGGCTTCATATGTTTTGGAAGAAATTCATTCAACATGTGTAATGACCAATTCCAGGTCAGGCCTTATTGCAAGGACTAGAAATATAGCAGTTCCTATGTTCATAGGGTTCACAGTATAAGGGAAGAAATTGATACAAAAAAAGCAAATAGACAAATAGTATAAAGTATGAGGACGGAAACAATAGGTGGAGACAAACAGAGAATGGGGCGGGGAGAAGAGTAAAGAATCGGCCTCTCTGAGGAGAGTTGGTCTAGTTGAAGGAAATGAAAGGAAGAAGGAGAATGCAAGTGGTGAAGCTGGAGAGAAGCTAGGGCCCAGGCAGAAAGCTGCATCCAGAGTTCAGGTTTTTAGCTTGAGGGAAATGCGGAGCTCCGAAGGGTTTTCAGCAGGGGTGACATGACCTGAAAGGGGTCTGAAGACCCTTCTCCCCACTCCCACCTCCCCCACCAGGCCCAGCTGGCCCGGGCACTGTATGACAACACCGCTGAGTCCCCCCAGGAGCTGTCCTTCCGCCGAGGGGATGTCCTACGGGTCCTGCAGAGAGAGGGCGCTGGTGGACTGGACGGCTGGTGCCTCTGCTCCCTACACGGCCAGCAGGGCATTGTGCCCGCCAACAGGGTGAAGCTCTTGCCTGCTGGCCCAGCACCCAAACCCAGCCTCTCTCCTGCGTCCCCAGCCCAGCCTGACTCACCATATCCAGCCCCAGATCACAGCAATGAGGACCAGGAGGTGAGAGTGGGAGCCTCCCCAACCCCAAGCCAGAAGAGCCCCATTCCTCCCTGACTAGCCCCACCCAGGGCCTGCAGCAGGTGGGCAGGAAGAGCCCTGAGGCCACAGCTCTTCACTGCTCTGCGCTGGACGAAACCTGTCTACCAACCTTTCTGAGCTGTGGGCCTCTCGGTACAGGGAGAGTTAGAAGGTCTCTAAGCTCCTCGCACTCAGACATTGTCTGATCACTGCCCCCTCCGTTCCTCCTGACCCCCCATCTATTTGATCCCTCAGGTGTATGTGGTGCCGCCCCCAGCTCGGCCCTGTCCAACCTCAGGACCTCCAGCTGGACCTTGCCCACCCTCTCCTGACCCCATCTACAAGATCCCCAGAGCTAGTGGGACCCAGCTGGCTGCTCCCAGAGATGTCTTGGAGGTGAGGGCTAGAGGTCCCTGTGTATGTTGGGTGGGAGACAAATGGTCCCAAGGGAGGGTTCATTGCTGAGCTGACAGATGACTGACCACTCCTCTCTGCAGGTCTACGATGTGCCCCCCACCGCCCTCCGGGTGCCCTCCAGTAGCCCCTATGACTGCCCTGCCTCCTTTTCCCACCCTCTGACCCGGGTTGCCCCGCAGACCCCTGGAGAGGATAATGCTCCCTATGATGTGCCCCTGACCCCAAAGCCACCTGCAGAGCTGGAACCAGATCTGGAGTGGGAAGGAGGCCGGGAGCCGGGGCCCCCCATCTATGCTGCCCCCTCCAACCTGAAACGAGCATCAGCCTTACTCAATTTGTATGAAGCACCGGAGGAACTGCTGGCAGATGGGGAGGGCGGGGGCACTGATGAGGGGATCTACGATGTGCCTCTGCTGGGGCCAGAGGCTCCCCCTTCTCCAGAGCCCCCTGGAGCCTTGGCCTCCCAAGACCAGGACACCCTGGCCCAGCTTCTGGCCAGAAGCCCCCCACCCCCACACAGGCCCCGGCTCCCCTCAGCTGAGAGCCTGTCCCGCCGCCCTCTGCCTGCCCTGCCTGTCCCTGAGGCCCCCAGCCCCTCCCCAGTGCCCTCTCCTGCCCCAGGCCGGAAGGGCAGCATCCAGGACCGGCCTCTGCCCCCACCCCCACCCCGCCTGCCTGGCTATGGAGGCCCCAAGGTCGAGGGGGATCCAGAGGGCAGGGAGAGGGAGGATGACCCAGCAGGACACCACAATGAGTACGAGGGCATTCCGATGGCTGAGGAGTATGACTATGTCCACCTGAAGGTGAGCGCCCCTTGGCAGCCCCACCAGGAGGGACCCCAGGGGGACCAAGGGGAGGAGTGTGGAGACCTAGGGCACAGAGGCAGAGCCTCCCTGCCTCCCTTCTGTCCCCCCTCCCTCTCCCCTGGCCCTCTACCCTGCAGCCTGGGACCCCAGTACTTGGCCACAACACTTGTACCAGTGCCACACTGTTCCTCCTAGACCCAGCCTGGGGCCACCAGAGCTCTCTGGAGTCAAGGGACTACACCTCTGATAACAGGAGTGTCCTTGGGAAGGAAGGGGGTCCGGGAAGGGAGAGAAAGTCCACAGAGGCCACCCTGTCCTGCTCCCCCACCCCAGCACTGAGACCTGATCCCCTCCTGCAGGGCATGGACAAAGCTCAGGGATCTAGGCCCCCGGATCAGGCCTGCACAGGGGATCCTGAACTGCCCGAGAGGGGGATGCCGGCGCCGCAGGTGACCTTGGCGGGAATGGTGCTAGAGAAGGGGGCCGGGGAGGGAGGAACGGGGACTTGGGAGAAGAACTGAGCCATCAACCGTGGAAGGAAATAGGTTAGGATGGAGTGAGAGTTCACAGGAACCAGGGACAGAGCGGAGGCAAGTTAGAAATCTACAGGAAGGAACTGGACCTTGGAAGAGGATGTTAGGAATTCAGAAAGAGGGGAAAGAATGTGTTGGAGAGGAGTCAGAAAATCAAGCAGCCAAGAGAGCAGAAAGTTTCTGAGTTGTGGGGTCAGAGCTGGGCCTGGGGACTTCGGAGCCTCCTTCCAACTGTGAATTCCTGGGCTCCTAAGAGACCTGGCTTCTAATCCCAGCTCCACTACTGAGAGGCCAGGAGCTTTGAAGCCGTCAGTTAATCTCTCCAGGCCTCAGAAAGTGAGGTGGTTTCCTCAACCCTGCGTAGAATGGTCGCAACACAATAGCTACCATTTATCAGGTATTTACCAAGTGCCAGACCCTGTGCTAGGCACACTGCATGTGTTAGTATTAATCATAGCCACAGTTAATACGCATCTGGTGCTCACAGTGTGAAATGCACTGTGCTAAGCCCTTTCTCTGTATTATCTCAATTGATCTTCACTGCAGCCTCATGAGGTACATACCAGAACTGCACTATCTAGTACAGTAGCCACGAGCTACATATGGCTATTGAGCACTCAAGATATGGCTAGTTCAAATTGAAATATGCTGCAAATATAAAATGGACCCTGGATTTTGCAGACTCAGTATGGGAAAAGTCTCAATAATTTTCATGTTGATTATATGTTGAAATTATAACATTTTTATATTTGGAGTTAGATAAAATATATTAGGGTTTTTTTTTTTTTACCACTTTTAATGTGGCTACTAACACATCTAAAATTTCACATGTGGTTCACATTATGTTTGTATTGGACAGTGCAGTCCTAGACTCCCTGTTTTAGAGTTAAGGAAACCAAGTTCAAAGCCTTGTCTGAAATCAAGTTTGAGGTTGTTTGAATCCAGATCTATCCGATATCAAGTGTGGGCACTTCACTGCTGCTCTCTGTAGAATCTAAACTTTCCAATGGGTAGAGGTAAGAGCTAAAAGGATTGCCCTTGGGAAGAAAGGGAGGAAGGAGAAAAGAAGTGAGGGAGGAAATGGCACTGATGAGAATGTTCTCTCTGACCACTCCTCTTGCCCTTCAGGAGGCCCTGTCCCCAGGGGAGCCACTGGTTCTGTCCACCGGAGATCTACAGCTCCTGCACTTCTACGCTGGGCAATGCCAGAGCCACTACTCAGCCCTGCAGGCAGCTGTGGCAGCCCTGATGTCCAGTACCCAGGCTAATCAGCCCCCGCGCCTTTTCGTGCCCCACAGCAAGAGGGTGGTGGTGGCTGCTCATCGCCTGGTGTTTGTTGGGGACACCCTGGGCCGGCTGGCAGCCTCTGCCCCTCTGAGAGCACAGGTCAGGGCTGCAGGTACAGCACTGGGCCAGGCATTGCGAGCCACTGTGCTGGCTGTCAAGGGAGCTGCCCTGGGCTACCCATCCAGCCCTGCCATCCAAGAGATGGTGCAGTGTGTAACAGAACTGGCAGGGCAGGCCCTGCGATTCACTACCCTGCTCACTAGCCTGGCTCCCTGAAGGTCCTTTGGCACAGCTCTGCTCCTCCCCTGCCTGCCAAAGCCCCCCTTTAGGCCTTGGGTGGCTGGAGGGCTTTGTTAAGGGACTAGGAGAAGTGGGGGTATCTTTCCCCTTTCCTGCCCTTTCTGCTCATCTCAACCTCTCACAGAGGTGTCTTCTCCCCCAACCTACTTTTTGTACAAGCCATTTTGTATAAATTATTTATATTTAATATTATTCCCTGCTTTGTCAGGAGCAGGTACTAGGCTCTGGGGCAGTGAGGAACTGGACCCTTCTCTCCTCGGCCTAGGGTGGAGGTCACTGCACTGCCACCGACCTCGGAAGGCTGGCCGTGAAAAGTCAGGTGGCAGAAACCTGGGGCCACATAGAGCTTCTCTCTTTTCCTGTTTCTTGGCTCTAGAAGATCAGTGCTGCACTGTTAGCTGAGAGTGCGGGCAAGACATAAACTGTCCAGAGTTTGAAGGTTCTCAGAAAGACCAGTGGGCTTCTCCCCACAGAAGGCGGAGAGAGCTGGGGCTCAGACATGGGTGTGCACCTCAATAAACTCTGCTGTCTGCCTCCCTGACTCTGCTTCTTGGGAGCATGGTGAGCAGCCCTGGTGCTCAGCAGCCATACCTATGGGACACACACTATGAAAAGGATGCCTTTAGGGGTTTGGGGGAGATTTTACTCCTTTCTTCAGCAACTATTCACTGGACAAGTTCTCTGCTCCCATGATGCGCCAGGCACAGTTCTGCAAGTGTATTGTGAATGTATTGTTCTAGTGGGATACACAAATAAGTCAGTTAAAATACATAAATAAAAACATAAACCTGCCATAGATTTGACATTTGCTGGTGATGGAAGTCGGCAGGATGATGTGAAGAAACTAAGTAGATGAGGGGAGAGGCCAGTGAAGGAGACTTTAGACAGGGTGGTTGGGAGGTGAGATCTGAAACGAAACCCAGAGGAGGAGAGTCTGAGGACTAGTGTTCCCAGAGGGCAGATGCCGATGACTAACCTGAGGGCCTTCCTCCAAGACTTCATTGTCATATGATGTCATTAGAGAGGTGTCAATGTGGAGAGAAGCTGACCACATAAGGGCCTTGAAATGTGCCATCCTGGAGAGGCCACCCCAACTAAAGGCCCAGCCTCAGCTTTGCACCACAGGATAGCTCTGGCCAACTGGAGACTGCTGCTGGCCAGTCTAGGCACCCTCTTCCTTAGCTGACACCAAGAGGGTATAGGCCCTTTCACTCAGCTTCCAGGTAGATCATCTCAGTATGACCTGCTCATCATCCTTCTGGACAAACCATGTTCTGGAGGATCCGCGGTGGCAGATGAATGCAATGTGTTGAAAGGTCAGTCTTCAGGACTTTGGTGAAATTGATGAGACTATGGCTTAGATAGATCACGCTAGCCATTTACCACAAGGGAAAACATCCAAGCTACAAATCAATTGCTTCAGTTCTGCTTTCCCAAGATACTACCATGGCATGATGACTGGATTGGGGGCATAATCATAGTCTGTTGACACCCCTGCACATTTGCCTCCTCCCCTTTAGGTTCCTTTCTCATCTCACTCTCAAAGAAAAATGCACTGTCAGATTCTGGGGCTAACAAAATTCACCCCTATGTGTTGAAGTCCATCGTCCATCATCTTCCAAACAGAATTTCAAGAGATTAGCCTGGAGTTAGAGGTTTCAATTCAAGTCTCTGATCTGCCATGTACTTGTGTATCCATGGGTAAATCATGCCAGTCCCTCTGAAGTCCTGGTTTTATCTTCAATATTAGCATGATCATAATGGTCTTACTGGGTTATTATGAGGACCTAACAAGAAAATGCATGTGAACAGCCCCACAAGGTATAAATTAAGTGATTGTTATTCCAGGAGAGACACAAGGATGCAGACAATAAATCCCCAAGGAATATTGGCTATTCAGCACCATAGTAAAACCTGAAGAGATGCTGAAATGAGTTGAGAGAGGGGAAGTGGTAGGAGGCTGCTTGATGCATTAGCAAAGAAAGGTTTCGGAGGGATGCAGTGACTCGCACCTGTAATCCCAGCACTTTGGGAAGCTGAGGCCAGAGTACGGCTTGAACTCAGGAGTATGAGGCCAGCCTGGGCCACACAGTGAGACCCTGTCTCAACAAAACATCAAAAAATTAGCCAAGTGTGGTGGCACATGCATGTAGTCCCAGCTATTCAGGAGGCTGAGGTAGGAGGATTGCTTGAGCTGGGGAGGTGGAGACCACAGTGAGCTATGATCAAGCCACTGCACTCCAGCCTGGGTAAGACAGTGAGTGAGACCCTGTCTGAAGAAAAGAGTTTCCCATATGTGGAAAATTTCTGAACAGAGACAAGTTAAAGGTGTGGTTCAGTGGAGAGAAGGGGAACAATTTCCCAGCTTACAATGATAGAACACTGCTTTCTAGCCCTTACCTAGGATTACAGGATAAAGTACCTATCAGGTAACAAACCTCTTAGACATGTGTGTCTCTACCTTTAATGTATAATACCTATGCCTGGAGATCTGGTTAAAATACAGATTATGATTTAAGGGTCTGGGTGAGGCTTGGATTCTGCATTTCTAACAAGCTCCCAGGTATGCTGCTGGTCCATGAACCACACTTTGAGTAGCAATAATAGAGGTTAGGGAAGACTCCTGTGTAGCAAAGATGTTTGAGCTGAGAGCTGAAGGATGAGAAAAATGTGACTAAGAAGCTTTTTAGGTGCAGGAACCAGCTTGTTCAAAGGCCTCGTGGCACTGGGAAAACAAGAAGAAGGTCTGTGGCTGGAATGCAGAGAGTTTGGGGAAAGAAGTGAGACGGAACTACAGACAGCATGTGACCAGGCATATAGAACCATGTATGAGGTATCTAGATTTTTAATATTCACCTTGACAGTGAGGAGACACCACTGAAGGCTGGTTAGCAGGAAAGATACATGATCAGATCTGTATTTTGAAAAGATCATTCTATCTGACTATAAATGACATATGGGTGGCAAGGAGGTGTAAACGAAGCGGATGCAGAACACCAGTTAGGAATTAGGGGACTAAAGTGGTCTTTGCAACAGGTAGCTTGACTAATAGGGGTAGAGATGGAGAGATGTGGGATATCTGAGAATATATAGGAAGTAAAATGGGCAGAATTTTGTAAAGGATTCAAAATGGATAAGGAAGAGAAAGCTCTAAGGGCTGTTGCCTGAGCATTTGGCCTCAATGCGATGTTGAGGGTGCCATTCGCTGCAGAAAAAAAGCAGTGGAAGACAACCAAGTTATGGGGGAAAAGCAAAAATTTGGTCTTGAACATATTGAGTTTGAGGTCCCTGTGAGTCATCCAAGGTGAAGGTCAAATAAGAGGTGGCTTCATGGGTCTGGAGCTCAGAACAGAGGTGGAAGCTGGAGATGTCAGTCTGGGCATCAGGTTTGTATTGTTTGTATGGGTGGTGATTGAAGCTGTGGGCAGAGGTAAGATCCCAAGATGGAGACAGTGTGAGGTGAGAGGAGGGCCTAGGACTAAGTCTGTGAGGATTCCAGACACTGAACGATGGTGTCTAAATGATACAGACAGGAATGGCCCTAGAAGCCAGCACCACCAGCCTCATCACTACCAATACAGACCCCTCCTGCAGTTGCGTCACCCCGCTGGACTTCAATCATTGCCTCAAGAACCGGGACGATAATGGCCTGCCCATGCTCAGCACCAATGCCATGAGCTGGAAGACGATTTCTGCAATGGAGAAAAGGGGAGCAGGAGAGACTCGGCAGCAAAGGAAGAGAGTGTTTAGAGGAAGAGAGGGTCAACAGTGCCAAATGCTGTTGAGAAATGGAGATTTAAACAGGATGGGAGTGATGAAACCCAAGAAAGTGGTCTCCTTGTAGAGGACTGAAGCTAGGGCTGATACAGAGCTAAGCCAGGCTTCCATATGCATAAATTGTACTGCAATAGCCAGTTTACATGTCTGTCTCCCTGGAGTAAAGGTCTCCAAAGTGGAACTTGTCCACCCTATTATCCTTAAAGTCTAGTGCAAGTCCTGGAACGTAGTGGACACTTAAATTTTACTGATTAGTGAATGGGTGAATGAATGAATGAGTGATGGCAAATGATTGGAAGCAGAGGAAGAATCTCTGGCATCTACCTGGACTAGCTACTATCCTTCAGCTTTTTTTCCTTTTTACCGCAATGGCCCGCAGATCCAGGAAAGAGACGGCAGAGCCCCCTTCCTCTCCCTCCCCTGGGCCCTGGCCCCCCTTCCTCTCTCTGACGAAGAGTCTGGACCGAAGGTTCTGCTGACGTGGGAAGGGGAGGAGAGTCTAGAGGAAGGGGAGGGGAAAGCAGCGCAGAGATCGCAGAGACCAAGGAGGCGCCCGCGGCTGCAGAGCTGCAGAGCGGGATCTCTTCGGGCTCTCTGTGTCCGGGCAGCCGGCGCGCAACTGGGCCAGAGGACAGCGCATCCTTTCGGCGCGGGCCGGCAGGGCCCCTGCGGTCGGCAAGCTGGCTCCCCGGGTGGCCACCGGGACCCCCGAGCCCAATGGCGGGGGCGGCGGCAAAATCGACAACACTGTAGAGATCACCCCCACCTCCAACGGAGTAAGTGCCCGAGCCCCAGGTGGCGACGCCATCCTCTCCCCGCACCCCCGCCCCCGCGGAGCGCCTGGCATTTTCCTCCTGCGCATCCCCCGCCCCTGACTGCCTTCCTAGCCCTCGCTCCCACCCGCCCCCTGCCCTTGCTCTGCGGTTTCCTCCGCTTCACCCTTCTCCTGCCACCCCCTGCCCCCCAACAGCAGGTCGGGACCCTCGGAGATGCGGTGCCCACGGAGCAGCTGCAGGGTGAGCGGGAGCGCGAGCGGGAGGGGGAGGGAGACGCGGGCGGCGACGGACTGGGCAGCAGCCTGTCGCTGGCCGTGCCCCCAGGCCCCCTCAGCTTTGAGGCGCTGCTCGCCCAGGTGGGGGCGCTGGGCGGCGGCCAGCAGCTGCAGCTCGGCCTCTGCTGCCTGCCGGTGCTCTTCGTGGCTCTGGGCATGGCCTCGGACCCCATCTTCACGCTGGCGCCCCCGCTGCATTGCCACTACGGGGCCTTCCCCCCTAATGCCTCTGGCTGGGAACAGCCTCCCAATGCCAGCGGCGTCAGCGTCGCCAGCGCTGCCCTAGCAGCCAGCGCCGCCAGCCGTGTCGCCACCAGTACCGACCCCTCGTGCAGCGGCTTCGCCCCGCCGGACTTCAACCATTGCCTCAAGGATTGGGACTATAATGGCCTTCCTGTGCTCACCACCAACGCCATCGGCCAGGTGAGGCGGCCAGGCGGGCCGCGGGTCTGGGGGCGGGCAGAGAGGGGCGAGGGCGGGGCCTCACGCCCGCTGCACCCTTCTCACATCCCCAGTGGGATCTGGTGTGTGACCTGGGCTGGCAGGTGATCCTGGAGCAGATCCTCTTCATCTTGGGCTTTGCCTCCGGCTACCTGTTCCTGGGTTACCCCGCAGACAGGTGAGGGCTGTCGTGGGGGCAGGGCTGGTAGAAAGGAGGGGGTGCTAGGGAAGCTAGCCCAAGCAGCGGGCGTTTACAAGAGGTCGAAGACGATTCGCTGGACTCTGCAGTCTTCTCTGGACTTCTATTCAATGGTCTATCCATGTCTCAACTTCACTCCCCATCAAGAAATACACCTTCCCTACCTCTTCCGTGCAAGAGAATGACTCGACCTCTATGGACTATTAGTCCCATTCCCACTAATTAGTGGCCCCCTATCCTTGAATCAATGGCCTCATCTCCAAAGAGAATAGTCTCATCCCCACTAACAGACCACATGGACTGTTAGCTCCATCTCAGTGACCTCATTCCTGAAGATCAATATGTTAATTCCTAAACACCAACAGCTCCATTCCCACTGATCAGTTGTTCAACTTCACAAATTACTCCATTTCTGACCAGTGGCCCCTCCCCTACAAGTCAATAACTATCTCCAAAGAAAATATCCTCAGACCCAATAACCCACAGTCCCATGCCTGCCACCAAATGACCCAACCCTCTGTAGGTGAATAGCCCATAGATTAAAAGTCACATCCTCATGGATCCTCAGGGCTTTGAGATCCTCTCACCAAAATCCCCGTTTCCATGAGTCAGTAGCTTCACCTCCAGAGATCAACAGCCCAATCCCAGCAACCAATAACTCTTCCCACAGATCAAAAATCTCATCTCTGATTCTGGTCACCATCACCACTGACCAGATACTCTCACTGCACTAAACTTCCGATTAGACTCAGCCTCGTTGATCCACAGTTCCATCTAAGTGGATTAATAACTCAACTTCTATGGATCAAAGCCATCCCAACATTCAATATTCCAGTTCCTTAAAATCAATACCCATCCTCACTGCCCAATAGTCACACACCTCTGTGGGCCAATGATCCGAAACCCACAGGTCAATAGCCCATCCCTATGCATCAGTGGCCTCATTACCACAGACCAGTAGCCTCGTTCCTATGGAACAATGGTTTCATCCCCAAAGATCAATAATTTGGTCTCCTAAAATCTGCAGCCTTCAGCACATTAACCAATAAGCCCATCCTCATGGAAAAATGCCCCACCCCATTAGATCAATAGCCTAACTCCCAGGGATTGGTGCCCCCTTTCCAATGACCAGAGGCTCCCTATCTTCATCTCCATAGATCAATGGTCTTATCTGAAAAGATCAATAGCCCAGCCTCCAAGAATCAGTAACCATGTCTTCACTAACTCATAGTTAGTGACCATCATCACTTACCAATAGTCTCATCTCCCCTGGTCTGTGACCTTATCCTTACTGATTATTCCCATGGATTAATAGATTTATCCCACTGATCAATAGTCCTACCCTATGGATTAATAGACCCATGTCCATGTCCCCACTGACCTTTCTTTTTTCTTTCTTTTTTCTTCTTTTTTCTTTCTTTTTGAGATGGAATCTCGCTCTGTTGCCCAGGCTGGAGTGTAGTGGCACAATCTCAGCTCACTGCAACCTCTGCCTCCCAGGTTCAAGCGATTCTCCTGCCTCAGCCTCCCGAGTAGCTGAGACTACAGGCATGCACCATCACACCCGGCTAATTTTTGTATTTTTAGTAGGGATGGAGTTTCACCATATTTGTCAGGCTGGTCTTGAACTCCTGACCTTTTGATCTGCCCACCTTGGCCTCCCAAAGTGCGGGGATTATAGGCGTGAGCCACCGCGCCTAGCCTGACCATTCTTAATGTGTTAATAGACCAATGTTCCACCTCCATGGAACAATGGTCTCATCTCCAAAAATCAATTACTCAGTCCCCTAATATTATTAGCTTTACCTTCACTGACCAGTAGTATCCCCATGAACAAGTGGCCAATGGCCTCCCCTCCACAGGTTAATAGTTCCAACTCTGTATATCAATGAACCCCCCTCTCACATCTCCTCTGAACAGTCTGAGCAAGACAAGATCCAGGCCCACTGACCATTAGCTCTATTCCTAAGGATGAATGGTTCCAAATCCCCTAAGCAATATCCCATCCCCTCTGTTGAGTGATCTCACATCCATTGACAAGTGCCCTAATCTCTGACCAACAGCCCAAGAGTCAATGTTCCCACCTCTTACAGAACCACAACCACACCCCAGTGCCCAGTAGCCAGGCATCACCCATCCATGGTCCCCATCTCTTCCCATCTTCTCAAGCCTCTGTCCAACTCTTGCTCCCAGAACTTCATTCTCATACCTCTAGCTCTGAAGTGTGCAGCTGGGTCTTACCCAGCAACTTCCCCACCACCAGAGAGTCTGGGTGACCAGAGGCCCTTCCCACTTTCTAGGTTTGGCCGTCGTGGGATTGTGTTGCTGACCTTGGGGCTGGTGGGCCCCTGTGGAGTGGGAGGGGCTGCTGCAGGCTCCTCCACAGGCGTCATGGCCCTCCGATTCCTCCTGGGCTTTCTGCTTGCCGGTGTTGACCTGGGTGTCTACCTGATGCGTAAGTGGCACCCTCCCAGAATTCCCTCCCTTGGGTCTCATGCCTACCTGCCTGCATCCCCAGGCCATCCTCACTGCCCCCTAGGCCACATTTCAGCTGCCTAGAATCTCAGCTATCTTCCTGCCCAGGCCCTTGAAGAATCCAGGGCTCTTGCTTCTCTCTACACCTATCTCCCCCTCCCGACAATCTTTAAAGTCTTTGCCCTGGACTTACTGCTGCCAGGGAATAAGGTGCTATTCCCCTGACAGCAGTAAGTCCAGGGACAAGGATTGTCCCTAGCTGTGCGACCTTGGACAAGGGTTGATGTGAAGGTCAAATAAGAGGCCTGATGGGAAAGGGCCTATAAATTGGAAATATTGAACACTCACCCGGGACTCTGGCCCTAGAGCCCTCCTAGGTTTGAGCAGGAGAGGAGAGAGGGCTGAACAATCTCCCCAATCCTTGCCACCCAGAGGTTAGCAAGGGAGGCAATGGTTGCAGCCTCCACTCTGCATCTGACCTCGCTCTCTGTCCTCCTCCCTCCCTCTCTCCTCTTCTCTCTTATGCCTTCTTCCTCCCTGGCCTCCCTCTCCTCTCTCCACCCCTGCTGTATCTCCAGGCCTGGAGCTGTGCGACCCAACCCAGAGGCTTCGGGTGGCCCTGGCAGGGGAGTTGGTGGGGGTGGGAGGGCACTTCCTGTTCCTGGGCCTGGCCCTTGTCTCTAAGGATTGGCGATTCCTGCAGCGAATGATCACCGCTCCCTGCATCCTCTTCCTGTTTTATGGGTCAGTATTACCCTTCACCTGTCATCTGGCAATTCCCGTCTCTGCCTCCAAATTAGCCCTAGCCCGGAGACCCCTCCTCTTTTCCAACTACCCCTGGTCCAGGCCTACCCCAGCCCCAGTCCCTCAGTGGTGAGCATTTCCCACCCCTAGATCAGGAGAAGGGAGGCCTCACAGTATACCCCTTCCACCCTGCCCCCAGCTGGCCTGGTTTGTTCCTGGAGTCCGCACGGTGGCTGATAGTGAAGCGGCAGATCGAGGAGGCTCAGTCTGTGCTGAGGATCCTGGCTGAGCGAAACCGGCCCCATGGGCAGATGCTGGGGGAGGAGGCCCAGGAGGCCCTGCAGGGTAAGAGATAGGGGTCCCTGTGAGTGTTGCCTCACTTGCACACATGATGGTGCCCTCTGCATGGTTGTAGCTGTGCCACCTTCTCCCAGGGTCCCCACCACCCATGTGGGAGGATCCTGGGTCTCAGAGTTTTCTTCTGACAGCTCCTCTCTCTCTCCCAAAGACCTGGAGAATACCTGCCCTCTCCCTGCAACGTCCTCCTTTTCCTTCGCTTCCCTCCTCAACTACCGCAACATCTGGAAAAATCTGCTTATCCTGGGCTTCACCAAGTGAGCCTGGGTGTCTGGGCTGAGGGCCAGGCCAGTAGCTGGAATGGGGGCTGGCTGGGTGGGAAGGCCCGAGGACCCCTGCAGAGGACCATCAGCACTGTGGAAGGCTGCGGGCGGGGATTCAGACTCTGTTCTTTGCTTCCCCACCCCTTCTCACAGCTTCATTGCCCACGCCATTCGCCACTGCTACCAGCCTGTGGGAGGAGGAGGGAGCCCATCGGACTTCTACCTGTGCTCTCTGCTGGCCAGCGGCACTGCAGCCCTGGCCTGTGTCTTCCTGGGGGTCACCGTGGACCGATTTGGCCGCCGGGGCATCCTTCTTCTCTCCATGACCCTTACCGGCATTGCTTCCCTGGTCCTGCTGGGCCTATGGGATTGTGAGCATCCTACCTTCCCCACAGTGTGGGCTCAACAAGGGAACCCCAACAGAGGTGCTTCAGACAGGCTCAGCCATTTCTTCTGGCACAGGCCTCCCAAGACAAGCCCCAGACCCTGCCCAGCTCTTCCACCAGCCTCCACCTGGCCCCACAGCCCCATCTGCTCTCCCAGTCAATTACTGAATGCCCAGAGCCTGCCCAGCTAGAGCCATGGGAACAGAGAGCCAAGGGGATGACACCCGGGACTAGGCCAGCCTTGGCCTCCCCACCTCCATTCATATCATCCCTCTTGCTTCTGCAGATCTGAACGAGGCTGCCATCACCACTTTCTCTGTCCTTGGGCTCTTCTCCTCCCAAGCTGCTGCCATCCTCAGCACCCTCCTTGCTGCTGAGGTCATCCCCACCACTGTCCGGTGAGAGCAGGGGTGCCCCCAGGGGCAGAGCCAGGCTCCTCCGCCTCCCACTCCCCCACTCCACCCCTGAGGACAGGGCCTGCGGGCTGGAGGAGGGGGGCTGCGGGAGAAGGGCCGGGCAAGGCCACGGCTGTGGGCTGAGCTCCTCCTCCGTCTCCCCCAGGGGCCGTGGCCTGGGCCTGATCATGGCTCTAGGGGCGCTTGGAGGGCTGAGCGGCCCGGCCCAGCGCCTCCACATGGGCCATGGAGCCTTCCTGCAGCACGTGGTGCTGGCGGCCTGCGCCCTCCTCTGCATTCTCAGCATTATGCTGCTGCCAGAGACCAAGCGCAAGCTCCTGCCCGAGGTGCTCCGGGACGGGGAGCTGTGTCGCCGGCCTTCCCTGCTGCGGCAGCCACCCCCTACCCGCTGTGACCACGTCCCGCTGCTTGCCACCCCCAACCCTGCCCTCTGAGCGGCCTCTGAGTACCCTGGCGGGAGGCTGGCCCACACAGAAAGGTGGCAAGAAGATCGAGAAGACTGAGTAGGGAAGGCAGGGCTGCCCAGAAGGCTCAGAGGCACCTCACGCCAGCCATCGCGGAGAGCTCAGAGGGCCGTCCCCACCCTGCCTCCTCCCTGCTGCTTTGCATTCACCTCTTTGGCCAGAGTCAGGGGACAGGGAGAGAGCTCCACACTGTAACCACTGGGTCTGGGCTCCATCCTGCGCCCAAAGACATCTACCCAGACCTCATTATTTCTTGCTCTATCATTCTGTTTCAATAAAGACATTTGGAATAAACGAACATATCATAGCCTGGACTTCCCTCCCTTCTGTTTGTCCTTCTATCTCTTGGGGGAAGGTTTTTCTCAGTGGAATGCACACCAATAACAATCTCCCCTCTCTCTGCCTGTGCCCTGCCCCGAGTGGTGACTTACAGACAACTGTCACCACTTACTGACTGCTTGCACTGCTGCCAGAACTGGGCTAAGCACTTGACACACTTCGTATCATTTAATTTTTACAGCATTGCAAGGTAGGTGTTTGGATCAATTAGGGGTTTTTATTGTTGTTGTTGTTGTAAGCAATAAAAACTGGCTCTAATGAACTTAAACAAAAAGAGAATTATTAGATTTGGTGGGGCAGGTTGTGGTGGGAGCTCACAGAATGAAGGGGAAGCAGAACTAGTTATAAAATAACTAGTCAGGAGCAGAGAAGACTCCTTGTCTGAGGAGGAAAAACCAGCACCATTTTTGTCAGGGCTTCTTCTAGATGAATGAGCTCCAGTGGAATTTAATCTTTGGGTTATCCCACTGAAGATTAATTTCCAGAGAGCATGTCACTGGCTAGCTAGAGTAACATGCCTCCCACACCCCTATTTCTCCCAACTGGGAATAGGGAAAGCAAAATTTGGGCACTGTTAGCAGAAGTGGGACTGGGTGTCTCTCAGAAAAAAACAATGGAAGCTCAATACAGCGTTATTATTCTCTTAAACCAGATGAGAATACTTATGGTCAGACAGACTCAGTAACTGGCCCAAGGTTACAAAGCTAATGAGTGACAAAGCTGAGACATGATTAGATCCCAGAGAGCTCTTCATGGATGCATACTGTAGTCACCTTCCCAACTCTTCTAACTTTTGGGCACATTCCTTGGAAGGCAAGAGTGGGTTCTCTTGGTCTCTGGAAGGTGGCAGCTGAAAACTGAGACTTCTACCTCAGTGCCAGGGCCTCCCTCTTAAACCACACCTGGTTTGGCCTTACCACTTTGGACAAATCTCTTAGCTTCCAACTTCCTTTAAGAGTTGCTATGAGGATTAAACAAGATAATATATCCTAAGTGTCTCTTAAGCTACCCCCACTAGGTGTAAGCTATGTAAACCAAAAATTATCTGAGACAAGTCTCAATCAATTTAGAAAGTTTATTTTGCCAAGGTTAAGGATCCACCCATGATACAGCCTCAGGAGGTCCTGAGGACATGTGCCCAAGGTGGTCGAAGTCCAGCTTGCTTTATACATTTTAGGGAGATGTAATACTTCAATCAGTACATGCAGGATTTGCAATGGTTGGGTCTGGAAGAGCGAGACAACTCAAAGGCAGGGCCAGGGGCTTCCAGGCCGTAGTTAGATTTAAACATACTCTGATTGGCAATTGGTTGAAAGAGTAATTATCAGTAGAAAGGAATGTTTGGGTTAAGATAATGGGTTTTGGAGACCTAGGTTTTATCATGAAGATGAAGGCTTCAGAGAAAAGATTGTAAATGTTTCTTATCAGACTTAGGTTTGTGTTGATGTTAACACTGGAGAGATACAATGAGGCATGTTGGACCCCCACTTCCCGTCATGACCCGCACCAGCCTTTCAGGTTAAATTTGAGAGTGCTCTGGCTGAGGGGGGAGTCCATTCAGATGGTTGCAGGGTGGGTGGCGATGCGTTTGAGTTTTATTTTTAGTTTACATTCTCTCCCTTCTGGCCAAGATTTGCCAGAGACAACATCAATGGCCACCAATTGTAATTTTGTTCCATAGCATTGCCTGGGTGACATGGCTGCCTGCCCCAGGTCCATCTTGTCCCTCAGTGGGACTCGCTATGGCCGAGGGACTTACAGTCAACAAGACTTACAGCCAATTAATTGCTCTAGGCTAGATAGGAATGGACATGGACAGGCATTCACCCCTTAAAATTGTTTTTTCTTTTAAGTAGAAAGTGAACAAACAAAAGCCAAAGGAGAGGTTACAAAATTGACTTATTTTTAAACTTCTATGCATTAAGCTACTGTAATCTTGGTTCTAGTTACAGACTTATAGCAATTAGCTATATAAAACATAAGCGTTGTTCAAAAAAAGATTTAATATATATCTATCGGCACAACTTATAACTGGGAGTATTATATCCAGGAGGCTGGGTGAGTCGCAAGGTATCTTTATCCTATCAGTAATTATTTTATTTTAATTCTACAGGAAGTAGGAAATTTTTTTTTTTTTTTTTTTTTTTTTTTTTTTTGAGATGGAGTCTCACTCTGTTTCCCAGGCGGGAGTGTAGTGGCACAATCTCGGCTCACTACAATCTTTGCCTCCCGGGTTCAAGCAATTCTCCTGTCTCAGCCTCCTGAGTAGCTGGGATTACAGGTGTACGCCACCACGCCTGGCTAATTTTTTGTATTTTTAGTAGAGACAGGGTTTCACCATGTTGGCCAGACTGGTCTTGAACTCCTGGCCTCTCAAAGTGCTGGGATTACAGGCGTGAGCCACCATGCCCAGCCAGGAAATTCTTCATGGTTGGGATGGATGCAAAGGTGACACATAATAGCTTAGAAGACAAAGTCCTTTATTTTACCATCTGTTTATGTGTCTTTGTACCCATCCTTGATTTGGAGGGCCTGACCTTGACCTAATTCTATCCCTTAAAACCAACCCTTAACAATCTCACGCATCCACCTCATCCACAACAGTCCCTGGGCTTAGAGAGAGGGTGCTTATATAGTCTTAGCAGCAGGGCATTTTCAATGAGTAACAGATCTGGCCCAGTGGGATGCCAAATGAGGTAGAGTCACATCCCTGGTCTTCAGAGTACCATGATTTTGGTTTCCTAGGAAATATAACAAGGAGAGATAGACAACATAAATATTTTGACAATCAAAAGAATATTTGTGTGTCAGAACAGAAAAAGGGAGCTATTCTATTAGAGTACCAACTAAAAATATGAAGAAAAATTATAATCTGATACTCTTTAGAGGATTATTGTAGCCAAGAAATAATTCATTATTCAATCTGCACTCAAAAACAAAAGTCAGGGATGAAATTTGTGTGCAAAATAAGTTTTAAGCTTATTATACTTTGCCTGATTATTCATATAAAGTGCAGCAAGAATTGTTTGGCCATATAGGCTCCTATTAAGTTGGCTTTGCTGGAACTTTACCTACAAATATGTTATTCTAGTCAAAGCCTTGGCAAAATAACCAGTGTCTCCAATTGCTCTGTTCTAAAAGACTCTTACTAAGCTTATGCAAATGACTATATTGTCGTGAACTCACAATCCAAATTTTGGAGAACTCAGATAGATAGAAAGGCAAATTTGCTTACAAACACATACTTCACCCAGTTGCTTTAAACTATAAATAACTCAAAAGAAAAAGATTTGTTTGACTCTTCTATAACCAGAACGGGGCTTTCAAACAGGACGCTTGTTCCCCTTGGAACTGCCATTCACAAGCCAAATAGCTAATGAGAGTTGTCTATCAGGCACTGTAGAATCTAGTAGCTCCTCACATAGTTAGAATCAGTCCTAGGGAAAAAAATTTAAAAAAAAAAGAGGCTTCCTGCTCATGAGTATCTCCTCCTTGTATCCTCAGGTAGCAAGATCTTATGTAAACCATTTTTATTTTGTCATGGAACTCCTTTGGGCACCATTATTTCCATTGGCATAAGATAACTTCAGTCAACATTCCATAGCAAGGCAGTAAATGCCCCTCAAGTGGAAATTCTCTAGCCCAGTCATTGTCGTTGGGAAGTGCCCACAGCCTTTTGCCATCAGCATGAATAAATGCTCCACAAAGGGCTATAAAGTGGCGGATTTGTTTGACTAGCACTCCAGCTTCTACCCTACACTTTGTGGGCTCAGGCAATCTTACTAGCTCCCATTTGGCATGTCCGATCAACATTTCTGAAAGAGCAGATTTACATGCCTTCTGTTTTATGGCACTAGATAGGGAAAACACCCCCCAGTTAGATAAAATCGATACCCATTTTCTTTCTTTTTTTTTAGACGGAGTTTAGTTCGTTGCCCAGGCTGGAGTGCAATGGCACCATCTTGGCTCACTGCAACCTCAACCTGCCGGACAATAACCATTTTCATAAGACATTTAGGTAAAGGAGTTACAACTACCTTATATAAAGCCTATTTATGTAAACATCTCAAATTTCATAATCCCATCAACCTGTACTTTTCTTTTTGAGACGGAGTCTTGCTCTGTCGCCAGGCTGGAGTGCAGTGGTGCAATCTCGGCTCATGACAACCTCCAACTCCCATGTTCACACGATTCTCCTGCCTCAGCCTCTCTAGTAGCTGGGCCACCAAGCCCAGCTAATTTTTGTATTTTTAGGAGAGACAGAGTTTCACCATGTTGGCCAGGATGGTCTCCATCTCTTGACCTCGTAATCCACCCGCCTTGGCCTCCCAAAGTGCTGGGATTACAGGTGTGAGCCACCACATCTGGCCCAATCTGTACATTTTTATGTTCTGGTCACAGGAACTTTTCTTTTCTATCCACAGACCATTTTACCTTTTCTGGTGAAAAAAGGCTTGGGTCCCCAGAGAGTTGAGCCAAGGGACTCAGGCTCTTTTGCCAATTTTTTTGTCTTAATTTGCCCCAGCATTGCCCTAGGCAATGTCAGCTTTCTCCTGATAACTTTGCCTTTTGATTTTTTTTTTAATTTTCCAATCTGAGGCAAATAGTGAATAACCATCCAAAAAGGGTGATATTTCCATCACCCCTTCTGAGAGAGTCCTTCGACTCTGTTTTTCCTTTCTCTTTTATTTTTTTATTAATTACTTCAATGTGTTATGCCCCACGAGGGACAGCAAATTTGATAAGGCTTCTCAAACAGTTGCATGATTCTGTGGGAGGGGCACCCATGTAAAAGTGGGTCCCCTTAACCTCCAGGTTTACCATGACGTGGGTAATAGGCATATTCAGTGGGAGAATATCTTGGTCGTCATAAAGCCAGTCCCACATGGCTCACATATGAAGCATATTAAGTGCTTCATCTGGGGTGCTCCACTTGGTATTTTATAGGGCAGTCAGACAGTCCCCTTTTCAGGGAAAACAGATCTTACCATGGCCACTAGGCTGGTTGTTTTCTCAGGAATAACCTCCTGTACATTTGGATCACATGTAGTTATCAGTGATTGTTTAATAGTGAGATGTGGGTCTTACATCAACCCGAACAAGCTCTTTCCTTCTGTAGCATTTAAAATTAAGGAATTGTCCTAAAAGTAATTATATAATATTTTTACTATCCATTATAGTAAAGGTTTCTCAAGAAGCTGATGACACCAACCTACAAAATGGGACAATTCCTTTACATTATACCCTATTGTTTAATAGTTACTTGGTTTTGCCCTTCCCTCACATTGACTATCTTCTCTGTAACCACAGGTCTCAGAGGTAACTTTTGTTGCCCTGGCTTAATTTTTTTCTTTTTATCCATTTAGTTTTATCTCTGTAATTTTTCCTTTATCTTAAAGTGACTCTTAAATGGTTTCTCAACTAGAAAAAAATTACATTTTTTTAGCAAGAACCACATCCTTGTGTTTTATAAACTTCACCAAAAACACCTTTTATACTCCTACTATTTTAAATCTTAGTAACCCAAACTCCTAGTGGGAAAAAAAACCTAAGGTTACTTAATTTAACATAACATGACTTTAAGATTTTAAACTATTGCAGAGAATTTTGAGATTAAATTTACCAAATTAATCTTACCAAAGACTGCCAAAGTCATGAATTAAAGGGGATCTGAGCTAGGTTCTATCAGTCTGATAAGTTGTTAGTTTTCTTTCAGTCAAATGATTAGAATGCTTTCATACAGTTTAGTTTAATAGTGAAATATCACTTCCTCATGACACATGTAAACATATAGATATAACAGACATGCAGGCAAAAGCAGACCCAAAAGATTTTTCATTCGCCCATTTTCAAAAATTTTCTCCCTTACATTAGACTATTAATTTTTAAAGTTACAACAAAAGTTGAAGGAGAGAGTTACCATCCCAGGCCTTCTCAAAAGAGAGAAGATGCTGAAATAGCAGGGTACAGCGTCTGAGATATCAATCTGAATAATTTCAAAAAGAAATAGATTCTAGAATTTAAAAATTAAAAAATTCTTGCATTGTGTATTAGTCCATTTTCACACTGCTATAAAGAATTGCCCAAGAGTGGCAGAAAAGAGGTTTAATTGACTCAGAGTTCTGCATGGCTGGAGACGCCTCAGGAAACTTACAATCATGGTGGAAGGGAAAGCAGGCACGTCTTAAATGGCAGCTGGCGAGAGAGAGCATGAAAAGCCCAGGGGAAACTGCCATTTATAAAATCATCAGATCTCGTGAGAACTCCCTCACTATCACAAGATAGCATGGGGGAAACCACCCCCATGATCCAATCACCTACCACCAGGTCTCTCTCTCAGCACCTGGGAGGGATGTTAAATTAAAATTCAAGATGAAATGGGACACAAAGCCTAACCATATTACATTAAGTAACTCTATTTTAAATGAAATCTTGTTTTAACCAATTCTTTAGGTTTTTGTGAGTATATTTTTAATATAAAATTTCAATTTTTAGAAAAACTATTTACTATAATTTCATTTAATTATAGCCAATTAATTGCATTTTATAAATTCCTTTTTTACTAACCTTATTACAACGTAGACCATTTACAACATGCTTGGACTTTTGGCTTGTCCTAAATATTCCTCTTTCTTGAACAACCCATTCATTTTATTTTAGAACAAAAATTCACCATACAAGACTCTTTCTCATATAAAATTCTTTTAAGCTTTCTTACCAAAAATACCTCTTTATTTCTATAACTTTCTTTGCATCTCTCTTATTTCCTGGTTCCTTTTACCTTGTTTTACACATAACATTTAAATAAGCTTTGAATAGACAAAAATTATTCACCTTTTAATAAGAACATATATTTTAGGGCCGGGCGCGGTGGCTCACGCTTGTAATCCCAGCACTTTGGGAGGCCGAGGCGGGCGGATCACGAGGTCAAGAGATCGAGACCACGGTGAAACCCTGTCTCTACTAAAAAATACAAAAAATTAGCCGGGCGTGGTGGCGGGCGCCTGTAGTCCCAGCTACTCGGAGAGGCTGAGGCAGGAGAATGGCGTGAACCCGGGAGGCGGAGCTTGCAGTGAGCCGAGATTGCGCCACTGCGCTCCAGCCTGGGCGAAAAAAAAAAAAAAAAAAAAGAACATATATTTTAGAAAGAATGTTCTCCTACACTATAATTTTTTTAATTGGAAAATACCTAGACATTTAAAGAAATATTTAATTTAACTTTAGATTCTAATTTATGACAAGTTTGTTTACAAGTTTCTATTACATTTACCTAATTATTTTAATAGTTTACCTAGTGATATGGTTAGGCTTGTGTCCCCACCCAAATCTCATCTTGAATTATAATCCCTATAATCCCCATGTGTCAAAAGACCAGGTGAGGTAATGTTCATGCAATATTTACCCCATTGAGTTCTCATGAGATCTGATGGTTTTATGTGTTTGGTAGTTCCTCCTGCATTCATTCTCCTTCCTGCTGCCTTATGAAGAAGATGCCTTGCTTCCTCTTTGCCTTCTGCCATGATTGTAAATTTCCTGAGGCCTCCCCATCCATGCTAAACTGTGAGTCAATTGGACCTCTCTCCTTTATAGATTACCTAGTCTTGGATAGTTCTTTATAGCAATGTGAAAATACACCTCCAGAGAGAGAAACTAGATTATTTATGAAAATTGTGATAATCATTATTTAAAGTTATTTCCCTGTCAACCATTTTTACAGCCTGTGAATTTCAGGTGATTACCTTAAGTAAGTACCTTAAGATTAGATATATAATTATTTTACCAATAATTCAAGATTTAGCCGTTTTCATTAAATCAACAATATTAATGTCCTTTTATTAAAAATGACACAAACAAAAATCATTATGTTTTTTGCTGGGTTTATAGTTTTATAACCCTTATGCCAAATTTTGACCCCTTATAGTATTTAGCAGAGATAAGTATGAAATCACTTGATCAATAAATGCAAACAAAAACGTAGGCTGACAATTCTTAAGACATTTCAAATATTACTTTACCAATAATCTTAAAGCTAGCTTATTAAAGATTTTACTTAAGTCATGTCAACTTGAAATGCATTTGGGCTTATTATTTAATTTATAGATAATCTATAATTGGTAGCCAATTTATTACCTTGTGACCCAAAACACAACAGAATCCATGTATGTACACATAAACACACATATGCACTCATACAACCAAAGATCCTACAGCTTTTACTTCAGAACGTTAGCCATGAGATATTAATACAAACTCATTGGTTTGCAAAAACAATAACAAAAGAAATGGTTGGATACAAACAGTGGATTTTATCTCAGTAGAAAAGTAACAGCAGACTTAAAGCAGACAGAAAAGAAAGCAAAGAAATAGAGAACTTCGGAACTTTATAGTTGCAGATTGACCTTCAGACTCTGAATTCTCCTTGAGGTGATTTGCCCATCAGTTTAAAATGTGCACAAGAGCGGACTCGACATGTAACCAGCTGGAGTATTAGAAAACCTGGCGTGCCATTCCATTTACACAACCACTTGCAAGTAGAGGGTCGTAAAACCAGAGTGCCTGAGAGGGGTCATTCTCCTTGTCTGTCCTCGTTCCTAGATAATTCATTTCACACATTTTTTCTTAAAAGGAGGAACTAAGCTGTGGCCTAGAGTTTGGTGGAGTGGGGCAAACTGTGCTGGTTGTGGGTGGGACTCCACAGTGTGTCACACACAGTGTGTCTCAGTTTCTTACTCTGGAGGTCTAGCATCTCTGGGAGGACTGATAGCATGGGGTGACCAGCTCCTATATGTGCTTCCTGGATGAGCCTTTTTAAACTAATTTTGTTTGGAGTTCCCTGTAGGGCCACTGCATATCATGGGGGCTCAACCCCCCAACATTCCCACTCAGCCCCCTGGGACTCAGGGGGCACCTTTTGACTGGGAAGAGCAAAATGCCCTTTCTCTTTGGAGCTGTGGAAACTCGGTCTCTCATTTATCTATGAAAAGGACAGTTCACTTCCTCCCACAAATGCACAGAGCAGCCAATCAAGACTAATTTCAGGAGGAAAGGCAATGAAAAAGACACTTTTTTGGGGGGGTGGGACAGAGTGTCACTCTGTCACCAGGCTGGAGTGCAATGGCACAATCTCGGCTCACTGCAACCTCCGCCTTCTGGGTTCAAGCAATTCTCCTGCCTCAGGCTCCTGAGTAACTGGGACTACAGGTGCACTCTACCATGCCCAGCTAATTTTTGTATTTTTAGTAGAGACGGGGTTTCACCATGTTGGCCAGGATGGTCTCGATCTCTTGACCTCGTGATCCACCCACCTTGGCCTCCCAAAGTGTTGGGATTACAGGCATGAGTCACCGCACCCAGCCAGAGAAGACACTTTTTAAAATGTACCTCCAAACTAGAATCAGGATCCTAAATATCTTCCCAGGAGGAAAAAAAAAATCTAAGACCACTCTCTGTAAACTGTTCTTAGCCACCCCTAACTTTGTAGCACTTGTCCGCCATTACACACACCAAAGTAAAATCCTCACACAGTGCAAAGTAATCTGGTATCCCCCAAAGCCAAAGAGGTCAGGTAATGCAATACAGGAGAGCAGAACTTTAGACTGAAGAAGAATCTGCCTATGACTCTTGAAACTTCAAAAAGAAAACAGAACACTCCAAAAGGGATGAGTGGCACCTTTGTTTTGAATTATTTGAGGAATTCAAGTCATTAGAAGCCTTCTCTAGATTTTTTCTTGGTACTGAAGATGGCAAAGGGGAAGGAGGAATAGGATAGATGAAAATTAAGACAGCGAACACAGAAACTAAGCCCATGGTTTCTTTTTTCTTTTTACAGCTGTGAGAAATTTTAGCTTATTCAGAGGCCTTGCTCCCCATAATTTGGAATTCTCATTAGGATTTGACCAAGACAGGTAGAGTTACTCAAATCCAATGGGAGAAAGGGACATCAACAAAAAAAACACAACAATATGATCACTTAGCGCTCTAATGATAAGGAGAAATTAAGACCAGCTGGTTGTCAACTTTAACCTTTAGTCATTATGGAGAATTTTCAAGACAAAAAAAAAAAAGCAAGCAAGCAAGCAAGAAAACCAAATCAGCTTCTTACCTAAAAATGGGTCTCAGGTTGAAGACTACTCTCTACCATCCTAGAAGCAGGAAGAAACTCAAACTTGCCTTCCCTGTTAGATATTAGCTAAAACTCCAAAAAGGAGTTACCTGTTACCTGCCTTCCAACATCATGGAAGCAGGAAAACTTGCCTTCCTTGTTGGAAGCAAGTATAACTCCAGAAAAGGAGTTGTAAACTTTAGATCTCAACCAAATTTTGAGAGATCAGGGATTCTCTGGAGAAAGGGGAGTCCCAAGCCTCAGCAAATTGTCCTATTGATTTGAGCCATAAGGATAGCTCAAGCTGGTGCCAAGCACCGATAGGAGATTTGTCAAAGGTCAGGGCTACATCCACTCAGAGTCCCTTCATGGTCACCAATTGGTAAACCAAAAATTATCTGAGACAAGTCTCAATCAATTCAGAAAGCTTATTTTGCCAAGGTTAAGGATGTACCCGTGATACAGTCTCAGGAGGTCCTGAGGACACGTGCCCAAAGTGGTCGAAGTCCAGCTTGCTTTATACATTTTAAGGAGACATAATACGTCAATCAGTACGTATAAGACTTAGAATGGTTAGATCTGGAAGGGTGGGATAACTCAAAGGCAGGGCCAGGGGCTTCCAGGCCATAGTTAGATTTAAACATATTCATTCTGATTGGCAATTGGTTGAAAGAGTAATTATCAGAAAGGAATTTTTGGAGTAAGATAAGGGGTTTTGGAGACCTAGCTTTTATCATGAAGATGAAGGCTTCAGAGAAAATAGATTGTAAATGTTTTTTGTTTTTTTTTTTTTTTTTTTTTTGAGACGGAGTCTCGCCCTATTAGCAGGCTGGAGTGCAGTGGTGCAATCTCGGCTCACTGCAACCTCTGCCTCCCAGATTCAAGCAATTCTCCTGCCTCAGGCTCCCGAGTAGCTGGGACTACAGGTGTGTGCCACCATGCCCAGCTGATTTTTGTATTTTTCGTAGAGACGGGGTTTCACTATGTTGGCCAGGATGGTCTCGATCTCTTGACCTCATGATCCTCCCACCTTGGCCTCCCAAAGTGCTGGGATTACAGGCGTGAGCCACCACGCCCGGCCTGTAAATGTTTCTTATCAGACTTAAGGTTTGTATTGATGTTAGTGCCAGAGGGATATAATGAGGCATGTCAGACCCCCACTTCCCATCATAGCCTGAAACAGTCTTTCAGGTTAAATTTTAGAGTGCCCTAGCCAAGAAAGAAGTCCATTCAGACGTACATGGGAGGCCTTCAAATTTTATTTTTGGTTTGCAACTCCTTGAGGACAGGAACTTTGTCTTATTCAACTTAGAAACACCAGTGTGTGACACATGGTAGATATTCCAAAAGTTGAGTAATATTTGTTTATTCTTTCAGCAAATGTTGTAAAGCCTAGAGGTATGACATGATATGGTGTGCTTGGAGAACAGGAAACAGGATGTTTATTTCAAACATCCATGGATAAAGGACATCTATGAAAAACCCACAGCTAACATCACATTCAGCAAAAGGCTGAAAGCTTTTCCCTTAAGATCAACAAGATAGGGATGCCTGCTCTTGCCACTTTTATTCAACATTGTACTGGAGGTTCTAGCCCGGGTAATAAAGAAAGAAAATGAAATAAAAGCCACACAGAATGGAAAGGAAGAAATAAAACCCTTTATATTTGCAGATGACATGATCTTATTTAGAGAGAATGCCAAGGAATCCATAAAAAACTATTAAAAATAAATATGTTCAGCAAGGTTACTGAACTTGCAAGATACAAATCAATACAGCTGGGCAAAGTGGCTGATGCCTGTAATCGCAGCACTTTGGGAAACCAGGTGGGAGGAGCACTTGAGACCAGGAGTTTGAGCCCAACCTAGGCAAGATGGCAAGACCGCATCTCTACAAAAAAAATTTTTTTAATTAGCCAGGTGTGGGGATGTACACCTGTAGTCCCAGCTACTCAGGAGACTGAGGTAGCAGGATCACCTGAGCCCAGGAGTTAAAAGCTGCGGTGAGCTATGAATGCACCACCACGCTCCAGCCTCAGTGACAGAAAGACACTGTGTCTAAAAACAAATTAAGAAAAAATAAATCATACAAAAATTCAATTGTACTTCCATACAATAGCAATTTTAGAAATCTGAGAATGAAATTAAGAAAACAATTCCATTTACAATAGAAAAAAAATCCCAAAATACTTAGGAATAAATTTAATGAAAGAAGTGCAAGACTTGTACACTGAAAACTATGGGACACCAATGAAAGAAATTAAGGACCAGAATACATGAACAGACATTCACGGATTGGAAGACTTAATAGTGTTAAGATGAGCCAGGTGTGGTGGCTCATGCCTGTAATCCCAGCACTTCGGGATGCCAAGGCAGGCCACTTGAGGTCAGGAGTTCAAGACCAGCCTGACCAACATGGTGAAACCCCTTCTCTACCGAAAATACAAAAATTAGCCAGGCGTGGTGGCGGGTGCCCATAATCCCAGCTACTCTGGAGGCTGAGGCAGGAGAATCGCTTGAACCCAGGAGGTAGAGGTTGCAGTGAGTCAAGATTGCAGCACTGCACTCCAGCCTAAGTGACAAGAGTGAGACTCCGTCTCAAAAAAATTAAATAAATAAATAAATTATATACATACATATTATTAAGATAGCAATACTCCCTAAATTGATCTACAGATTCAGTGTACTCACTATTAAACGTCGGGCAAATCCTACCTTAAAAACCACTGGGTTGCCTCGGTTTATTTTGCATCATCCAAAGACTCTCTAAGGATCTCTGACTCACAGACCCTCACCCCAGACGGATTTTATACACAGGCTCTCCCAGTCTCTTTCTTCCCATAGAATTCCAGTGAGATTGCACTCATTTCTATGCCTCAGTTAACAGAGAGCCGATCAGGAGTGACTGACAGAAATCATCTACCAAAAATAACCAAGCTTGCCCAAGGAAAGTAACTTTCTTTCCGTGCTTCTTCCTCTAAACCTGGTCTTTTTTAAGTAAAATAGTTAGTCTAACTCTTATAAGAATAAAACTAAAGACCGGGCGTGGTGGCTCACGCTTGTAATCCCAGCACTTTGGGAGGCCGAGGTGGGTGGACCACGTGATCAGGAGATCGAGACCAGCCTGACCAACATGTTGAAACCCCGTTTCTACTAAAAGTACAAAAAATTAGCTGGGCATATGGCGCATGCCTGTAATCCTAGCTACTCAGGAGGCTGAGGCAGGAGAATTGCTTGAACCTGGGAGGTGGAGGTTGCAGTGAGCTGAGATGGCGCCACTGCACTCCAGCCTGGGCGACAGAGTGAAACTCCGTCTCAGAAAAAAAAAAAAAAAAAAAAAAGAGGAAGAAGAAAACTACCAGGTCCAGGTTAAAGGCAACACTATTGTTGTTACTGCCTTCTCCAGGACAGGAAAGGCAAGCCCAGGGTGAATAAACAACTTTTGGGCACCTACTAAGTGGCAGGCCCTGTGAGGTAGACACAAAGTCACAATTGATGCCCTCAAGAAGCTTGCATTCTAGTGGGAAAACAGAAATGTAGTTAGTTTCATTATAAAACCACAAAGTAAATATTAAACAGGGATAGGAACAGTTTGTCCTGACTGCAGGAGTGATTACTTCTGACTTGGAAATCAGGAAAGGCTTCATGTCTGTTGTATCTGGCTTACACTTGGAAGGATATGCATGATTTTGATAGAAGAGCTGGAATGAGCATAGCAGGCTAGAGGGAACAGCATGAGCGATACATGAAAATAAATAACAACTAGAATGCATAGTACATCAGATGTAGGGCAGGATCTGGAAGGGAAATGTAATCAGGATCAGACTGAAAAAGGTATAAGTTCCATGCTTGTGTTTGTACTTTGTACTTATTGGTGGCATCATAGAGGGCTTTTTTGGCAATAAGAAGTTTGGAGGCTGAGCATGGTGGCTTACACCTATAAACCTAGCACTTTGGGAGGCCGAGGCAGGAGGATTGCTTGAGGCCAAGAGTTCAAGACCAACTTGGCCAACATAGCAAGACCCCATCTTTTAAAGTACATTTTTTAGAAATTTTTATCTTTCGAAAAAAAAGTTTGGAACCAATACATCTGCCAGGACCCCTGCAATGATGATGGGGAGTTACTCAAGCAGTGAAAGTAAGAATAGAGAGAACAGACAAGATACAGTAGAATTGACTGAACATGGAAAACTAAACCAGAGAAGGGTCAAAACATGATTCACCCTCCAAGACCCAACAATTTTTAGGGATCTTTTAGAGCCAGCCATTTAGTGCCCCCTGGTGGACAGATGAGACCATCACAGCATTAATAGCAACAAGTCACTTAGGCTGTTTCATTCTTCCAGTAAAAAGTTTATATATTGAACACTATCCAGACCCTCACTAATCAGCCTCTGCATAAGCCACAGAGATCACCAGGCACTATTTTAGGTGAATCTAGTTAGGAGAAAAGATATACCTCAAATGCCTAACTAACCCATAACAGAAAGTAGAATAAATGACCAAATGCTAAAATATGTGGTGGATAACACTGACATGAGATTTTAGAAAATACTGCAATTTGAGAGGTGGGTTAAGGCTTCAGATATAAAAGAGTTTTTTGTTTTGTTTGTTTTGAGACAGAATCTCGCTCTGTCACCCAGGCTGGAAGTGCAGTGGCTCAATCTCAGCTCACCTCAATCTCCACCTCCTAGGTTCAAATGATTCTCCTGCCTCAGCCTCCACAGTAGCTGGGACTACAGGTGCATGCCACCACACCTGGCTAGTTTTTGTATTTTTAGTAGAGACGGGGTTTCACCATGTTGGCCAGGCTGGTCTCAAACTCCTGACCTCAAGTGATCCACCCACCTCTGCTTCCCAAAGTGCTGAGATTGCAGGCATGAGCCACCATGCCCAGCCACAGAGCCATTTCTTTAACATATTTTTGAAGAGCATCCAGGTCAGAGGCAATTGTGAACAAAACATCCTGAGAAGTAAATGAAAAAATAGTAAGGTTGAAATACTAAGAAATTCTATAAGTAACGAAGTCTGAAGGCTCAAGCTGGCTAGTGTAGTGTTCAAGACCAATTTGACACTGGAATAAAAAAATGGAGAAATTAGGATGCCCAAGACAAAATTTAGATATGAAAACAGTGAAAGCCAGCTGTGAAGTCCTAATAAACTAATCCTGGCCAGGTGCTCTGGCTCGCGCCTATAGGAAGGCCAAGCCAGGAGGATTGCTTGAGCTCAGGAGTTCAGGACAGCCTGGGCAACATAGCAAAACTGTCTCTACAAAAAATTAGACAAGTACGGTGGCAGGCACCTATAGTCATAGCTATGTAGGAGACTGAGGTGGGAGGATCACTTGAGCCCCAGAGGCTGAGGCTGCAGTGAGCCACTGCATTCCAGCCTGGGTGACGAAGCAAGACCATCTCAAAAAATTAAAATGATCCAATTAAGTTAGCTGGACACATTAAATGGTTACTGATGGTTGGAAAAACAAGCTTTCCAATTGTCTCAGCTAAGTGTATTTTGTCTTTTGCATTTCTTGGGCCCACCTTGACGTAGAAAAAGTAGCTGGGCGCAGTGGTTCACACCTGTAATCCCAATACTTTGGGAGGCTAAGATGGGAGGATTGCTTGGTCAACATAGCAAGACCCCAAAGACAAGGTTACCCAGATCCCAATCCAAAGCTCTAGGGCTGCTGGCATGGATAGTTCATTTGCATGTTAAGCTGTATCAGGAGCACACAAAAGCGCCATTAGGTCAGTAATTGGGCTATTCCTTTTTTTTTTTTTTTTTGAGACAGTTTCACTATGTCGCCCAGGCTGGAGTGCAGTGGCGTGAACTTGGCTTACTGCAAGCTCCGCCTCCTGGGTTCACGCCATTCTCCTGGCTCAGCCTCCCAAGTAGCTGGGACCACAAGTGCCCGCCACCTTGTCAGGCTAATTTTTTGTATTTTTATTACAGACGGGGTTTCACCGTGTTAGCCAAGATGGTCTCGATCTCCTGACCTTGTGATCTGCCCGCCTCAGCCTCCCAAAGTCCGGGGATTACAGCGGTGAGCCACCGCGCCCGGCCCAATTCAGCTATTCTTTTACTTTCCCAGGCTTATTTCTCTCTCAAATGCCAATCAGGGTTACATGTTATCCAGAAAACCTATCATTCTCAACTAAACACATAATGTTCCTGCTAGTTGTAATTTAACTCCTACTCCTTAATTCACAAGTGGCAACCTCCCTTCCACACCAGTACTTCTACCGCAAAGCAGAATAGCTATCTGCGATCTAAGAGAGAATAGGAAGATAAATAATCCTTACACCCAAAAGGCCAAACAATTTTTATTTTCAAAAACAACTTTATTCATGACACATATTAAAAAAAAATTCCCACCCCTGGAAATGAGCTAAAAAAATAAACAAAATCCACCTCCCACCTCCCTGTTCCCACTTCCTCCCATTCCCTCCAAATAAAAGGGAAAAAAGGCAAAGGAAAAAAAAAAAACAAAAAAAACAAAACAACTGAAAAACAAAAATACCCCTAAACCCCCCAAAACAAGGTAGTGCATTTCCCCAGGGGGAAGGGGAATTTACACTGGAGCCGCTGGGAGCGGAACGGAGATCTTCCGGCTACAGAAACCTGCAAAGAAAGACACTCAAAACAGAAAAAGAAACACAAAAGGGAACAAAATAGATCACCAGGCAATCTGGAGGGGCAGGGAGCCGGAGAAGAGGGGTGGGGGTGGGTGGTAGACCTG
This sequence comes from Hylobates moloch, assembly GCF_009828535.3. Lineage (NCBI taxonomy): Eukaryota > Metazoa > Chordata > Mammalia > Primates > Hylobatidae > Hylobates > Hylobates moloch. The sequence goes on along the minus strand of NW_026652291.1, from coordinate 60,371,578 downwards.
GCTGGACAGGAGCAGGCAGGAGGGGACTGTGAAAGGCGAGAAGACGGAGGGAAGGTAACAAGCAGAACAGTTTGGTGTCCTTCCAGAGCCCTGGGTAAAAAAAAAACCTCCTACCACCCACGCCCACCTACCCTTGAGCAGCCCCCAAGGGGGTGAAGTGGGGCAGGGAAACATGGGGAGCAGCTTGCGCAGTTGAGACGTGTCCATGGCGAATCCCCAGAGTGAATAAGCAGCCCCCTGCCCCACTCCCTGGGCCTTCCCCTACTCCCCAAAGCAGGTCCCTCCTCAGCAGTTAGTTATGGGATTCTCCCCCCTTCCACAGTATATCTTTTTTTTAAAAAATATTTTTTTTCCATCAAGGTCATCTTCTGTTTTTCTTTTTTTTTTTTTTAATTCTTTTTTTTTTCCTTCTTTCCTCTTTTTTTCCTCTCTCTCCTCCTAATACACACTTTTTTTAGTAAGGGGAATACCATGATGTCGCTCTAGCCCGGCCCCTGGAAGAAAGAAGGAGAGTTAGGTGTTAACGTGATCACTAGATAGTTCAGTACAAGCCCCTCCCCGTGGGCCCTTGCCCCAGTTACTGTGAAGGGAAGGGGGGAAAAGAAGTTTTCAAGTGTCCTAAAACTGACCCCATGATCCCAGAAATAGTAACACACCTGGAGAACTGGGGCAGGGGGAGGGGGGCTTAACAGAAAGCTTTGCCAAACAGTGGCGAAAAAGAAGCATATCTGAGTGAGAGACAGGGGCAAGAAAAAGGACCCCCTTTTTATCCAGTTTTCAGTCCTCCACAGCTCTTAAACCCTAGGCGATCACAAATAGATCCTCCCTAACTCCTGGGGATAGGCAGGTAGAGCTTATGAAAAGCCAAGGTTTCTATGCCTAACTTGTCTATTTAAATGTAAAGAGACAGAAGTGAAGCAAGGCAAAAACCTGGGCACCACACTAGGCCCAGTGAGAAGTTAATCTTGCAAGACTGGCTCAAATAAAGAGTAAATATCTCAAAATCCTCCCACAAGGCTGTTGGGGAGGATCAACTAGCTAGCCTCTGGTATTCTTCCAAGGGAGGTTCAGTCTTCAATCTCTCCCTAACTCCGAAAAAAGTAACAAATGTCCAAGCAGTGCTTTCACTGCCTGGAGGCCCTGTTCCTCCCAGTTTTGTCTGTAAACACCTTCAAATGCCACCAACTCCCAAGAAAAAAAGAGGCTAGGGGTGGAAGCCTCTTTGAACCAAGGGAGGGATGCAGCCCTTATCACCAATTCCTACTGCAGAAAAGATGATGAGGCTGGCCTTCTGGCCTGGCCTGCAACTACCTTCCTCAACCTGCGCAGGCAGGAGACAAAGTTCCTGAAGACCACGGGGAGGGGTGGGGGGAGGGAGGCTCCTCAGACCAGAGAGAAGGAAGCATACAGGGCTCATGGGAGGCGGGGGAAAGAGGAGCAGCCCATCTATCCTGACCTGTAGACGCGACCCCGGGGCCTGCTGTTAAAACCACTGTAGAATCGAGAGCGGGAACTGTTGTAGTTGGTGGTCCGGGCGCGGTAGCGGGCTCGTGGAAAACCCCGGTCTGTTGTGCTGATGCCTGGTCTGTTGGTTCGTTTTGGGATCACCTGAGTCAGAGATGAACAAATGATAGCCTTAAAGTCAACCCAGAGAGTTTATACAGAACCAGAACAGCAATGGACATAGGCTTACCTTGATTTGCCTTCCTCTAAATAGGGACTCATCTAAGGCCAAGGAAGTCCTCACTGACTCTTTGTCTGAGAACTCTATATATGCAAACCTGAAAAGAATTATCATTGTATCTCTCTGAGTTTACAAATACCTCACAGGTCAAATTCAACTTGCAGGCATGCTTCGTTTTGGGCTACAATGCGGTTACGTTTTTTATTTGTCAAAATTCTTCTAAATAGAAAATTTCAATCATTCAAAAATCATTTAAATTTTAAAATTTCCAGCTACTCTTTGAAATTTGTAAAAATAAGACACACAGGGCCTGAATTTCCATATGGCCATAATAGGCCAAGTAGAAGCTGCCCCTCCCCTTCTAGTTCGTGATCCCACCCACAACTAGCCTTCATTTTTGTTATCTGGCCTCTGAAGACATGTAGGTGCAACTCCTGATATATATCAACATTAATGCCATGATCTTAAATGACACAGATCACCTGTGTTAACAGCAAATAACTTACTGCTCAATATAAAACATAATTTATCTATTTGTACACTGTAATTTAAATTATCTCAACTTACTCCCCTTTACTTACCCTTTGGGATGGCCACTAAATTTGTCACAGAGTATGGTAACACGGTTGACTGAACCACAGCCATGAAAGTGAGCTTCCAGCTCTTCTGCTGTTGCACCATAGTCCACCTGATGAGGGGAGAAAAATTTCACAGGCACCAGGCAAATTCCTGTCTCAACAGGAACCCTCCCTAGCCTTTGGTCTGGGCCATCTATACACCAAAGCACATGAAATCTGGTAATTTGAGGAATAAATCTCTTTTCCTTCCAAACCCAGAGCCTTTGCCGATTACTGATCATTCCATTACCTTTAACCTCCTTCCCACACTCCCTCCACACCCAAAACCACACCTATCCCGGAGATGTTCCTTTCAGGACTATTAAATAATTCCCCAAAAGAAGAGCTTGCCCCCAACCCCAATCAGAGCCCCAGTACATACATTGCCAACATAGATGGAACGGGCATCAGCCTCCATCTTCTCCTCAATGGACATGATCACTGGGCCAGCTATCAGGAAAAAATAATTTTTTTACAAAAACCACACACTTGTTTTCTACTTGACCAATATATTGCACTTCCACCACCAGGGCTATCCCATAAGCTCAGTGAAGGCAAAGATTTTGGTCTGTGCTGTTCCCTGCTGTACCCATAACCTAGAATAGTGCCTAGTGCATAGCAGGTACTCACTAAATATTCGATAAATTGAAAGAATAAATTAATACACACTTAAAACAGTATAGGAATCCCTCCTGCCTCCAAATCAAATCCCTAATGAATGGTTTTGGTTGAAATGCTTTTAAGAGTGAGCAAAATTAAGTGGGCTGAGACTCCACATTTCTAGATTAAAGGGGAAACCCCCTGCAGCTTGCTTTCTCTTAGAATCCTAAAGCGTCTCTAATTGGAGGAAAAACTACTAGATTTGAAGGTCAAATGCGAGCAGGCAACCTCTACAAAGAAGGATAGACGTAGACTAAGAACAAAGAGCAACATAATTATAACAGGGACAAAGGGAGGCACAAGGCTACCACCACCAAAATATAGGTTCTGCCTTACAAAGGTCACAGAAACACACAACGGACTACGACCGCGGCACAGTCAAGCAGCTCCAGGGTGCCGAGTGTCTAACCCCACATTCCCCATCCTCCCCACAACCCTTCCAACCTGAGAACCCGGGCTCCGCGTGCAACCGTCAGTTACTCACCATTGCCTGGAGGTGGACTCATATTCATCTGCTTCTCTACCTCGTTCTGTAGCTCCTTTAGCTTCTCAGCTTCTTCCTCCATCTCCCTGACTCGAGCTTTGATAGCTTCCAGCTCCTAATATAAGTGGGGAGGGTATGGACGAGAGCTTAAGAGGAACCAACGCAGGGGCTGTGCCCTGCTCTCGGCCAGAGCGCGGCCTCAGCCATGCTCGGCCATCTCCCTCGCCCCATGCGAGGGTCGTGATAAAAGAAAAGCTACCCTCTCTAGAACAACACTAGGCACCCGTGACGCCCGAATCAAGCCAGTCGGGCCCCTTGTAGTGATCGCTGACCCATCCCCGGCCCGACCCGGCCCCAGCCACGTTATTCCCCGCCCAACCCCACCCCCCCGCCTGCCACCCGCTCGCCCGAGCTCTGGGCCTCCAGTGACCCGGCCGGCCAGCCGCCGGCCTGCTCGCTCGCCCTCCTTCCCTCACCGGGTCCTCAATGGCGCCGTCCCCCGGGTCACCCTCGACCAGTCCCGGCTCCTCCTCCTCCTCTTGGCTGCCGGGGGCTCCCGAACCAGGCCCAGGGCCCGGAGCTCCCGGGGGGGCGCGGGGCCGGGGCGGCTCCTCTTCGGGCTCGGGCTCCGGCTCGGGCTCCAGCAGCAGCTCCTCAGGCTCCAGTTCCTCAGACTCCAGGCCGTTCCCGTAGTCCCCTGCGCCCCCCGGGGCCCCCTCCCCGGCCTCCCCACCGGCCCCGGGCACAAGATGGCGCCGCCGCCCCGGCCCGGAGCCCCGACCGCCCGCAGCCCCCGCTGCTGCTGCCGCCGCCGCCGCCGCCGCCATCGCCGCTCAGACTGGGGCCCGCCGCCCGGCGATTGGAGAGCTGCGCCGGCCACGCCGAGGACTCATTAGTCAAGCTGCCTGCCCGTCACAACGAGCTAGTACTCCATTGGGGAATATTACTTGGCAATCAAATAAGACCCCACCTCTAAGGCGGGGGTACTGCGCCAAATTCTCAAATCCCGGTAGGGGAAATCTGCCCGTCAATCAACACGTGTCCCACCTCCTATCGAGTCCTTAGGTAATAATACCGCCACGCTGTGACGCTATTCCTGCTTCTCCCCGGCCTACGGGCGGGCCCGCGAAGTATAGGACGCTCCGTGATTGGCCCTAGCTAGGCGACTGGAAAGGACCAATCTTCCGATCGCCTCACCGCAGTGGCCCAGTCTCAGATGCCGATTGGCTCGCGAGATTAGAAGGGGTGACACTCGTTTCGTGACAGGTGAACCTTGCCCCCGAAAGGACTGCCGGGCTTCAAACTTGGGAAACCTGAGGTCACATGACTAGCGAGTCCTTAGGGGGCCGCCATCTTGATACTACTGCTTGCCAGCTAGTGAGCTGTTGGCCGGGTGAGGCCCAAAACAGAGCAGCAGTTTCAGGAAACTTGTATCCTGACCAGGAAGCACCAGTAGATGGGATGTTGCTGAAAATGGAGGTTGTGAATGAAGCATTCCAGGAGGGAGCTTACTTTCCCCATCCAGGTTATTGGCATCATCATCCACTAGCTCTCCCACACCAGAAAGCAGGGAGGATTCCTCACTCCAGAGCTACTAGTCACAAGTCCTGTCTGTCCCGCCCTCTTGCGTAGGCCTTCTGCTCCCTAGTTCCATTTTCTTCTCTTCCCTGGACAGCTTCCAATGTCACCCCTCCAATCTGCACCGCTAACAGACTGGCCCCCCTTTGCTGGCGAGGTAAAGTCTCAAAACCGTAAATCACGGCCTTCGACATCCCAGCATGTGGTTACTTTGTGGATGTTGTTTCCTTCCACCCTTCTCGTTCCATTGGGTGTACCTGCACCCTGTCTGTGCCTCTAACATGTAGTCCCCCTTCAACCAAACCACTGCAAACCCCAGCTTCCCCTCATTTCCCAGGACAAGTGGGCCTATCTCCACGGCACGCTTAATTGCTTTGTGCTGTTTCCTAACTAGGTTGTGAGCGCCTGCAGATGAGGGGCCAGATCCTATTTATATTCGCATCTCCACGGCCTGGCAATATGCCTACCACATAATGTCCTGTTAGATGTTTGTTGATTGAACATGCATTGATTGGGGATCTGGATGCCACCCTTCATTTCAGCCCTCAAGCCCCCAAGATCCCAGAAGAATTTCTCCTGGCAGGTTCCCATTACACCGCTGCACCTGAAGTACCAATGAGACCTAGCCCTAGAAGGCAGGATTGCCACATTTTGGTAGCAGTCCTACACATTTGTTAAAAAGGAAGGAATGGCAGTGTAAGTTTGCAACAGAAATTTTTGTGGGCACACTAACCTACAGTTCGAAAGATACATATAGCCCAACCAAAAAGTTAAACAAACATGGTTGGCCGAGGGATTTGGACAAGAGAAGATCCTCATTAGCAAACCAAAAAATCAAAAGTGAATCATTATACCCCACTATTCCCCTCACCCCCACTTTTTCTCACAATTCCTTACCTCGAGATCTGGGGGACTTGGAGCAGAGTCACAGTCGCTTAAAATTTCACTGCAAATTACTTCATCAGCCATCTCAGCTTCAGTGATCTGGGATAACTAAAGTTGAGCACCGAAGACAAGCTCTAAATGATTGAATACCCTGGAAGAAAGGTCTTTTATACTAATCTTAACCTAATCAAGATTTGTTTATCTTATTGGTACCCAATTTAATCAAGCCAACAAAAGGAAATGTGATTTTTAAAAATGGCTTTGAATCCTATTTTTGTTGAGCGTTTGATTTTGTAATAAGCACCACTCCTTATTATCTCATTGGACTCTCACAACAACCCCATGGGGAAAGTATTTCCAAAACCATAACCTTTTTTAGGGAAAAAGAAAAAGGCTTAATGAAATGAAGAAACTTGCCTAAGTCATTGGACTAATTAGAAGTGTGCAGGGCTGGCTGGGTGCGGTGGCTCACGCCTGTTATCCCAGCTCTTTGGGAGGCTGTGGCGGGAGGATCACCTGAGCCCAGGAGTTTCAAACCAGCCTGGCCAACATGGCGAAACCCCATCTCTACTAAAAATACAAAAATTAGCTGGGCATGGTGGTACATGCCTGTAAACCCAGCTGCTCGGGAGGCTGAGGCAGGAGAATCGCCTGGGCAACAGCAAGACTCTGTCTCAAAGGAAAAAATAAAAATTATATATATACTATACATAATATATATTATGTAATATATATAATAATGTGCAGGGAATTCAAAGCCAGCTTTCAAAGCTCAGATCAAAACTACTATAAGTCCTGCTTTAATACATAAAAATTATGTGTGAAAAATGGAAAGACTAAATTCCAACAATAAAAGTTTAAGCAAACTATAATTATATCCAAAAAAATTATTATGCATCTCTTAAAAGGGTTACATAGTATGACAAACATGCGAAAATAATTTTGCTAAGCCAAAGAAGAATGTAAAATTGTACATAATATATAATTACAACTATATCTGATTTTTTTTAAAAACTTAGGCATGGGAGGAAAAAAGGAGCAAGAACCAGTACAATCTTTCTATTCTTTGGCAATATATACCAAAAGCTTTTAAAATGGTGAGATTCTTAAGACCAGGCGGAGTGGCTCACAACACTTTGGGAGCCAGATTGCTTGAGTCCAGGAGTTCAAAACCAGCCTGGGCAATATGGCAAAACCCATTCTCCACTAAAAATACAAAAATCAGCTGGGCATAGTGGCGTGCGCCTGTAGTCCCTGCCCAGCTACTTGGGAGGCTGAGGCTACAGTGAACCATAATGGTGCTACGTGCACTCCAGGCTGGCAACAGAGTGAGACCCTGTCTCAAAAAAAAAAAAAAAAAAAAAAAAGGCCAGGCAAGGTGGCTCATGGCCTGTAATCCCAGCACTTTGGGAGGCCAAGGCGGGTGGATCACCTAAGGTCAGCAGGAGTTCGAGACCAGCCTGGCCAAAATGGTGAAACCCTGTCTCTACTGAAAGTACAAAAATTAACTGGGTGTGGTGGTGGGCACCTGTAATCGCAGCTAGTCAGGAGGCTGAGACAGGAGAAACGCTTGAACCTGGGAGGTGGAGGTTGCAGTGAGCCAAGATTGCGACACTATATTCCAGCCTGGGTGACAGAGAGAGACTCTGTCTCCAAAAAAAAAAAAAAGTTGAGATGCTTAACCCAGTAATCCTATTTCTTATCTCTTCTAAAAATGTAATCCAATTTGTGAATAAATATTTTTTGTTTGTTTTTGTTTTGCTTTTTTGAGACAGAGTCTCACTCCATAGCCCAAGCTGGAGTGCAGTGGTGTAATCTCAGCTCACTGCAACCTCCACCTCCAGGGCTCAAGCAATCCTTGTGCCTCAGCCTCCTGAGTAGCTGGGACTACAGGCGCACCACTACCATGCACAGCTAATTTTTTGTATTTTAGTAGAGATGGGGTTTTACCATATTGCCCACGGTGGTCTTGAACTCCTGAACTCAGGCGATCAGCCCACCTCAGCCTCCCAAAGTGCTGGGATTACAGGCGTGAGCCACAATGCCCGCCAGAATAAATATTTTTATCACAGTGAAAAAATACAGATAAATGACCAAGTGGGCATTAAAATTATTGTACACAAGTAGATGTAATTGTATATAGTCATTATGACTTTGAAACGTTTTAACATCAAGGAAAAATGCTTGCAATATAATGGTAAGCAGAATTGCGTATACAAAATTGTATGATCATAAAAGCAGACAAAAAAATACTGGAAAGAAGTATGCCAAAATAGTAGTTGTCTCTGGGTGACAGCATTATGATTCATATTCTTTATAATTTTCTATGTTCTACAAATTTTCCACAATCATTATTTATTTATTTACTTGTTTATTTTGCTGCCTTTGTTGTTTGAGACTGGGTCTCTGTCGCCCAGGCTGGCATACAGTGGCATGATCACAGCCGACCACACCCTCAAACTCCTGGCTCAAGCAATCCTCCCCCCTCAGCCTGTGAAGTGGCTGGGACTACAGGCGTGCACCACCATGCCCAGCTAATTTTTTCTATTTTTGTAGAGACAAGGTCTCACTATGTTGCTTAGGCTTATCTCAAACTCCTGGGGCTCAAGCCATCTGCCCAACTCAGCCTCCCACAGTGTTGGGATTACAGGCATGAGACACCACGTCCCGCCCATTACATATTTATTTTTAAAAAATCACTCCAACTTTCAAACTTCTAATAGGCATAATTACCTTATGAAGGAAACAAATACATTTGGCTGAGTGTGGTGGCATAGTCCCAGCTAATCCAGAGGCTGAGACAGAAGGATCACTTGAACCCAGGAGTTCCAGGCTGCAGTGAGCTATGATCATGCCACAATACTCCAGCCTCAGCAACCCAGTAGGACCCTGTCTCAAAAAAAGAAAAAAGCAAACATATTTAAAAGGCTATTTGAGGGACAGGTGCGATGACTCATGCCTGTAATCCCAGCACTTTGGGAGGCCGAGGAGGGTGAATCACCTGAGGTCAGGAGTTGAAGACCAGCCTGGCCAACATGACAAAACCCCGTCTCTATTAAAAATACAAAAATTAGCTGGACATGGTGGCGTGCATCTGTAATCCCAGCTACTCAGCAGGCTGAGGCACGAGAATCACTTGAACCCGTGAGGCGGAGGTTGCAGTGAGCCGAGATCGCGCCACTGCACTCCAGTCTGGGCAACAGAGTGGGACTGTCTCAAAAAACAAACAAACAAACAAAAAGGCTTTTTGAATGGTGACTTGTAAAGTAAGATCCTTCCCTACTAGTCTATAAACTGTAAAAGACGGGGAACCATCTTATATTTGTGTTCCCTTTGCCTATCACTCTGTGCTCAATAAATGATAACTGAATGAGTCATCTTCAGTAATGAATAATCTTATTTTTTTAAAAGAAAGTAAAAAAAATAAATGAATGAATACCCTATTTATTATCTTGCCTGTTGTTGATGCATAGAGAATATCAAAGAGATAAGTTTTCCTCTGAGAATGAATTTTTTAATATTTGGTATGTAATGGTGTGAGATTCACCCATTATAATTCTCTCTAGGTAATAACCTACAAACAAAGGACCATGGAGTTTTGGAAAAAGTGAAACTCCAATGATACTGTGCCCCAGAAGACGGGAAAATGTATTAATAAAAGGGAATTGGCCGGGTGCAGGGGCTCACGCCTGTAATCCCAACACTTTGGGAGACCGAGCTGGGTGGATCATGAGGTCAGGAGATCAAGACCATCCTGGCCAACATGGTGAAACCCTGTCTCAACTAAAAATACAAAACTTAGCTGGGTGTGGTGACCTGTGCCTGTAGTCCCAGCTACTCAGGAGGCTGAGGCAGGAGAATCGATTGAACCCGGGATGCAGAGGTTGCAGTAAGCTGAGATTGCGCCACTGCATTCCAGCCTGGTGACAGAGCGAGACTCTATCTCATTTAAAAAAAAAAAAAAAAAAAGGCCACGCGCGGTGGCTCACACCCGTAATCCCAGCACTTTGGGAGGCCGAGGCAGGCAGGTCATGAGGTCAGGAGATCGAGACCATCTTGACTAACATGGTGAAACCGCCTCTCTTCTAAAAATACAAAAAAATTAGCAGGGCGTGGTGGCGGAGCCTGTAGTCCCAGCTACTCGGAAGGCTGAGGCAGGAGAATGGAGTGAACCCGGGAGGTGGAGATTGCAGTGAGCCGAGATCGCGCCATTGCACTCCAGCCTGGGCGATCTCAAAAAAAAAAAAAAAAAAAAAGAAGAAGAAGAAGGGAATGGCTCAGTGGAGTTAAGAAAAGGAGAATTAAGTAGTAAAAATGGGTGAGGGCATTCATAGTTCTTCCCAGAAGAGAAAAGTTTTCTCACCAAACAACATAAATATTTGACGTCTTGGTAGTTTCATCCCTATTTTTATCTCCTTTCTTGAAATTTTTACAGACTACAATAATGCTCTATGATCTGGAACTACTTTGAAATTTTTACAGACAACAATAATGATCTATGATCTAGAGCTACACTTTAATATGATAGCCACTAGTCACACATGGCTACTGACCACTTGAAACATGAGTAGTCCAATTTGAGATGTGCTGAAGTGTTGAACACACACTGAATTTTGAAGACTTAGTATGAAAAACAGAACGTGACATAATTCATTAATAACTGTTTAATATTAATTCCATGTTGAAATGATAATATTTTTATATACTGGGTGAAATAAAATATTAAAATTAGTTTAATAATTTCTTTTTGCATTTTAAATGAGGTTACTAGAAAATGTAAAACTACATGTGGCTTGCATTATATTTCTATTGGACAGTGCTGATGTAGAACCTTGGAGCCTTTCTCCTTTACTGACCTCTATCTTGGAGCAGACCTCAATAATCTTCTAATGTGGTCTGGTCCTGCTTACCTTGGCTCCCTAAGTTTGCCTTTGCATGGAAGTGGGGTAGCCATTTAAATGTGAAGGACCCTCTGTTGGGCTGCTTAATTTCCACTATGCTTCATTAACTTTTTAAAAATTTTGTACCTAAAGAACTTGTTTTCATATACTGTACTGGGAATATCTGGAAATATATGTTCATTGTCAAAAGAATCAGAAAATACTGAGAGCAAAAAGAACAAAATAAAAGCACTCATAAAGCCCACTATCCAGAGACAATCACTAATGATATTTTGGCATATATACTTCCTGAAAGTTTCAATATGCAAATATATCTCAAGGCACACAGATATAAATATTTTAGCAAAATGGGATCATACTGTATATATTATTTTCTAATCTATTTTCTTTTTTTACCCAATTAAAAAAAAGGACAAATATCTTCCGATGTCAATAAATATATTTTTCCAATTTTGTTTATCATAGTTTTACCCAAAAGTCACCTGAGAAATGAGGCCTTCTCTGACCACTCAATTTAAAATTGAACTCTTATGTGTGTATATATACACACACATTCCCCTCAATGAATTATTTTTCTTTATGGTATTCATCGCCTTCTCACATATTATATAATTTTAAAGTTTTCTGTTTCTTTTACTAGAACATAAGCAACATGAGAACAGAGATTCGCATCTGTCTGTTCACTCCACCTCAGAGCCTGTAACTGTGCTTAGCACACAGATGATGCTTGAATATTTGCTGCATAAATGACTGACTGAATAAACTACACAGCATTTCATTATGGTGTGTTTTCTGCTGAGTTTCAAAATAGTCGATTTATTTCTGTATTTCTCCTGTATCTACATTTAAGGCAGCTTTTTTTTTTTTTTTTTTTTTTTTGAGACGGAGTCTCACTCTGTCGCCAGGCTGGAGTGCAGTGGCGCCATCTTGGCTCCCTGCAACCTCCATCTCCCGAGTTCAATCGATTCTCCTGCCTCAGCCTCCCAAGTAGCTGGGACTACAGGGACTGCGCCACCACACCCAACTAATTTTTGTATTTTTAGTAGAGACGGGGTTGCACTGTGTTAGCCAGGATGGTCACGATCTCCTGACCTCGTGATCCGCCCGCCTCGGCCTTCCAAAGTGCTGGGATTACAGGCATGAGCCACCGCGCCCAGCCTTAAGGCAGCTTTTAAAGTCTTCAAAGGATCTGCTATTAAGTAACAACACAGAGGGCCGGGCGCGGTGGCTCACGCCTGTAATCCCAGCACATTGGGAGGCCGACGCGGGCGGATCACGAGGTCAGGAGATCGTGACCATCCTGGCTAACACGGTGAAACCCCGTCTCTACTAAAAATACAAAAAATTAGCCGGGCGTGGTGGCGGGCGCCTGTAGTCCCAGCTACTTGGGAGGCTGAGGCATGAGAATGGAGTGAACTCGGGAGGTGGAGGTTGTAGTGAGCCGAGATCGCGCCACTGCACTCCAGCCTGGGCGACAGAGCGAGATTCTGTCTCAAAATAAATAAATAAATAAAAATTTTAAAAAGTAACAACACGGAATATCTACAATCTATCCATTTACTAATAATTGTAACTAAGTGTTGCCCAACTTTATTGAAGGTGTCATTTGTCCTAACACACTTAGATTCTGAATCTATTAGAAGGTCCTAAGTGTGTTCTATTAGGCTTATCACAATTTAGCCCAAATATGCTGCTCTATGATGATTTGGTTTAATATAGAATTAAATTTTGGGCTATCTAAAGCGATAGATGGATTGTATTTCCTTCATATAGTTCTCCACCAGTGTTATTTCTCCCTTAGGACCTTCTGAATCTCCATTTGGTGTTTTTAGAAGAAACAGTGGTCAAAACTCAACATCATATTTGCTTTTAGATGTCACAGAAGGTGGTGTCCACTATATCACTGTCTTCTTAGAAAAGCCACAAAATTTTTTTTGCCCCTCTTGAGTAACTGATAGGCTTTTATAAATCCTAAGAGGAATGTGAATTTCATTCTGTATTTTAATTTGCTTTAGCCACCAAGAAGCTCACAGCTGAATTCACAGCCTAGCTTTAGTATTTGGAAATGCTACTTATAGAATGTTTTTCTGTGCATCAATTTTCCTTGTGCTGCCATCTTATTTCAATTTTCCCTTTACCCCTACTTATTTTTTTATTTAACCTTGACTTGAAATTCAACCCTGACTTAAAAAATTTATGTTTTCCTATTATTTTGTTTATTATAGTAAGATGTTGCAAATATTTTTTGGAACTAGGCAAATGTAAATCAATCATTAAATCAATCACACAGCAGTGGAGATAAATGCACCAGCTATCATACTTGATGATATTAACTATTAAGAACATCTAATTTCCGGCCGGGCGCGGTGGCTCACGCTTGTAATCCCAGCACTTTGGGAGGCCGAGGCGGGCAGATCACGAGGTCAGGAGATCGAGACCACGGTGAAACCCCGTCTCTACTAAAAATACAAAAAATTAGCCAGGCGTGGTGGCGGGCGCCTGTAGTCCCAGCTACTCGGAGAGGCTGAGGCTGAGGAAGGAGAATGGCGTGAAGGCGGGTCGGCCATGCATTCAGCCTGGGTGACAGAGGAGATCCGTCTCATCTAATTTCCTTTCCCATAGTGCATATTCACTCTCTGATTTTAATATGGCTTCCCCTGTAGACTTTTGTATACAGAATAGAAAGAGAATGCTGGATTCCTCTAAACAATTATATTTCTTGCAATTTAACACATAAACCCAAGTACCAGTCTATTGCACTGGATTACAGAAAGGCTAGAAATTCCCACCTGAAATTTAAAATTAGGATCACTGTTTCTGTTAGACATGATTTTGATGTGGTCCAAGACTAGAGGTAGAGAAGGATGGGCTGAATATTCCTAGAAATTCCATCCAGTTTATCAATTTGCATTAAAATGGCTGAAACCAAATGTCTCACAGGACCAGCAAAGGAAGCAGGGACTCCATTTTTGCCAGACTCCACCCTGCTTTTTTTGTTTGTTTCTTTGTTTGAGATAGAGTCTCCCTCTGTCACCCAGGCTGGAGTACAGTGGCTTGATCTCGGCTCACTGCAAACTCCACCTTCTAGGTTCAAGCCTCAGCCTCCTGAGTAGCTGGGATTACAGGCACGCACCACCATGCCCGGCTAATTTTTGTATTTTTAGTAGAGACAGGGTTTCCCCATATTGGCCAGGCTGGTCTCGAACTCCTGACCTCAAGTAATCTGCCCGCCTCAGCCCCCCAAAGTGCTGGGATTAGAGGCGTAAGCCACCGCACTTGGCCCAGACCTATTTTTAAGTCTGAGGTAGGCAGCAAGGCACCATGGAGAAATGTTCATTATTATCACACACTTCTGATTAGAGCCTGAACCACAACTGGAGACTTGATTACTACCACACAAAGATTTTTGGTAGGTTTTCTTTGTTTTTCATTTGGTTATTGTTAGTGGCAGTCCCAGAGTACCGTATACACACACCCTCCCGAGGCTCAGGTTGAAATAGATGGAATTCTTGGCTTTGACCATTTGGCTGGTATAGGAGTGGGGTGAGGATGGGGGAAAGACTTTTTTTTTTTAATGATCCCAACACTTTCTCAAATCCCTGTTATTCTAATTCTTGCCTTTAACAAGGTCATGAAGAGATGATTAGATCAAGGAAATGTCCTGACCCCAGGCTATGCAGTGTAGAAGTCACAAACCCTGTTCAGTCCTTCTCATTAAACTTCTGGGCTTTATTTATTTTTTTTAATACGACCATTACATATTACACAAAAATAAAAGTCAAATGAACTTGGTATTTATAAATTATTAAATAAAAATACAGGAATATAGATTTATATTTATAGAGCTTTCTTTTCTTCTAAACTAACCAAATCTGTTCTGCTGTTTTATGATTTTAAAAAAGTAAAATAGTGTTTGTGTGCCCTAGAATAAGTGGGGAGTGGGATTAATAATCGCAGGACCAAGTTGCCCTACTTCCGCTCCTTCCTTGGCCTAAGCAAAGTCCCTATTTGTCCCTTTGGGCTCTGGAGAGCAAGAAACCCCTCTCCTCCTACTTAATCTTTGAAAAATGGCAATTATATTTATTTCCCTTATTTTTTAAAAAATGAAATGGATTTAAAAATTGGGAGCCATACTCAGCCTTCTTGGCCAAGAGCTAATCCCAAGGAACTATATGGCTCTAGAAGAGAGTCCCTAGTTTTCCCTGACAGAAGAGTCTCTGGGGTTTCCCTTCAAGCTAAGAAGGGCAGGACAGGTCAAAATTGCCCACTGTGGTCCCATCTAAGCTATGCTTCTGGGAATCCAGACCAAGCCCTTTACCCTTTCAGAAAACAGCCTCTCTTTCCACCCAGGTGTGAAGGCTTCAGAGCAGGGCATTTTGGTAACCTGGCCATGGTCCCTGCAGCTCCTCTTGGCTAAAGGTCCCGGGGAATGCTAACAGGGATATGCGTCCCGTGGTAGAGGGTAGGGTGAAGAGTGTGCTCCAAACCTGGGGAAGGAAGCACAGACTCCAATTTGGAGCCGATGGTCTAGTCAGTGGTTTTCCAACTTTTTTTCAGCAGTAAACCCCTTAATGCAAATAAAAGCTTACCCTGAACCCCGATATTTAAGACAGCTACAAGGGGAGCTGTTGTGTTTGAGGGCAAATTGCCCAGCCTGCTCAGCTCCCCACCCCCTTCATCTCCCCAAGGACTCCTGAGGCAACCCCTAGGAAACTTCAGGGCTCTGCCAAGCAGTTTGAAAACCACTGGCCTAGTCTGTCCTGAGCAAGTCAGAGACCCCCCACCCCAACTGCTTGCCACAAGCTGGCTCTGAGTTTTTGGTGTCAGCATACTCACAACAAGACCAAGTGGCACATGCAGCTTACCACCTCCCCTAGAAATACCATTAAAAAGTGCAGCCCTCTCACAAAAGCAGAAGTCTGGACTCAACACCTGAGGCCAATTTGGTCCCACGTTCTGGCGATCACAACTACTTTGCCACATTCTAGGACCAAGTGAAAATCTCCAAGAAGAGTCAACCATGGTCTAGCTAAGCTGATCAGTGCTCAGGACCACAGGCAGGGTTCTAGAGCACTGTGTCAGAAAGTTAGCATTGGAGAGCAGCAATCTTAGCACCTTGGAAAGTGCAGCAGTGAGGTCTGGCTCAGGGCATGCATCTGGAGAGAATAATTTCTTCCTCAAAAGAAAAAGCCATAATCTGAAGCTGTTCTAGAGGACTGCGAGTTCCAAAGTTAACATCCTCAGACTCTGAGGTACAGATAAGTAACACTCATGCAAACAGTGTGGCTTCAAATAAATCATAAATGCTTCTAGGTCATGGTAGGTACTCTAGAACCCATATGCCTGGCCCCTGATAAAGCCGAACCAAAACCCACAACACAGCATAGGCCAGTCCTGGAGTACCCATCACCCTCACACCCATGGGATTCAGAGCTGAAATGGTCCTCTCAAGGCATCAGCAGTCTCACTGAGACACAGTGTGGGACCCAGACTGCATTCTGGATCAGCACTTATGTCCACAACCTCAAAAGGAAAATTAGTTAGGGCCCCAATTTAGAGTTTCAATTTGGGTACAGAGGTCCCAGAGATGGGAAACACTTTAGGCACCATTGTGCCTGAGTGGGAGAGGAGGGTGGCAGGCAGGTCCAGCTACCTAAGCCTCCATCCATCCAGGCTCAACAGCCCTGCCCTTCTATCAGAGCCCGGGAGGCAGCAGCAAGTGCATAATGCACAAGGAAGAGGGATCATGAAGGAACAAGGCCAGCTGCAGAACTGCTCTTCTCTCCAAAGCCTTGCCAATTACTTTCTGGAGAGAAGCAGCAGAGCCCTCGGTCTGGATACAATGTTTCTCTCTAAGCCTTTAGGCATCAGGACAAGGGCAGGGGAAAGGAGGGGTTGGGAGGAGGGACAGAGAACTGCCCCTAGTTCTTGCCATTGCAAGAGGGAATGTTTTCTCCTTGAGGAATCCCACCACCACCAGATTTGCCAGGCAGCCCAGCATGCACACCAGCATGCGTGCACATGCACACGCGTGTCCAAGCAGCCCACTGTTACAGCCACCTCTCCCTATCACCTGAGAACCCCTAAGCTTCCATTCCAAAGGGATGTGCCTTCTGCGTTCCCTAAATCCCACTCATCTAATGGAATACAGCTGCTTATGTAAGTCCACCTTCCTCAGGGCTGCGAACCAAGTTCCAGGTCGTTTCATGTGCCCACACCTATAGGCATGATCCCTCCCACCTCCCCCAGCCCTGGAACGACTCCATCTCCTGCGCCCCTAAACTTGCTAAAACATTCTCCTCCCCTACGTGTCCTGCTCACTTTTCCAATCGCCTGCCTGGCCTACTCAGCTCCCTCACACACTACCCTTCCCCTGCCCATCCTGTTCCATGCCCACCCATCCACCAACTCCATTTCTTCCAAGGGCATTTCTCTGTTCTATTCCTGCTCTCCTGGCCCCCAGCCACACCTAGCCCCACCTGGCCCTGGACTTTCACTTGCTAGCAAAAAAGGCCCCTACAGTTACCAGGGCCCCCAGTGCCACGGCCCCCGTCAGCACTGTCCTCACTGATGCCCAGTTCCCCTCCCGCAGACGCCGCGCCTCCTCCAGGGCCCCGTCCCCGTATAGAGCTGTGAACTCCGCCTGTGGGAGAGAAGGGAAGTAGGAGAGAAAGAAGGAGAAAGGGATATCAGGAGAGGAAAGAGTGGAGAGAAGAGGAGAGGAAGAGTTCCAGTTCCATCCACTGCGAGCACTACCCCATACCCAGCTCCTCTCTGGCCAAAGCTCTTCTGGCTGCAAGCCCATCTGATCCCCCCAGGTGCACCCCCACCCTGAGAGACTGGTTCATTTGCCCACTCTGCCTCCAGTGAATTCCATCCTTTCCTTGGCGAAAAATTCTGCTCAGAACTAGCATCCTTTGCCAAGGCTTGCCTGACCACGACCCATCCCTGGTCCTCCCCACCTCCCACACCATGACTCAGGTGTAAAAAGTCCCTGACAACATTCCCCTGCAGGCACTCCTTGGGTGTGTATTCTGTCCTCTGCTTGGGACCATGAGCCCATCCAGTGTTGACTGCATGGCAGCCCTGGAGTGCAGAGTCTAGGCATCTCTCAATCTAATTCCACCCAGACGGGGAGACTCAGCCCCGTACCTCATTCCCAACATAGCTGCCTCAGCCTCCAATCAGAGCCCCCATCTTCCCCCTGGAGACCAGCTTTGCGGAGGGATGTGCAGAGCGGCAATTGAGAAGCTTCTTACCCAGCCCCCACTGCTGTGGATCCAGTCAGCCAGCCGCGTCTCCAAGTAGGCCACCATCCACTCCTGCACTTGTCCCACCAGTGGTTCCATCTCCTTGTTGACACTCTCAGCACACAGTGCAGCCCCAAAGACAAAGAAGGCTACAAGGCGGCCCCAGTTGGGGCCCCCTTGAAAAAGTTCATCGGAGACCTGGGTGAAGCGTTGTTGGGCTGAGCCTGGGGTCACATGCAGCTGAGCCGCCAGATCAGAGAAGGTGCGCCGGAAGCGGGTCTCGAACTCATCTCCAGCTGCCCGCATGGCTTGGTGCAGCGGGTCAGCTGCTGGGCCCTCCCCAGGGCCAGCTCCACAGACATAACCCTTCTGCCTCAGCTTATAACCTACAAAGTCTGCCACCAGAGCCCGTGTGTCTGGGGCCGAGGCTGGGGTCGCCATCCGGGCGGCTATAAGAGGCAAGGATGAAAGACTAGCATGAATATATGGAGAGAGAATCAGAAGGAGCATTTCTGGTTTGACCAACCCAGTAAGATGACGAGGAGAGAGGAAATGCTCAGGACTCACTGGACAGGGAGAGGCAAGAACAAGGGAATTAAGTCATGATATGAGACTAGGCTGTGAGAGGCTGGCCATTACATTCCTAATATGCCAAATTAAATGTAAAACAAGTAAATTTTCTGTTTAGAATACTTAAGATTCTTTTCATAATAAGACGTCAGCTCTATGACACCCCTACAACACCCCTGCCTCCGGATCTCCTTAGTCCACATCTTCTTGGCTAGAGGAAGGGGCTTAGGACCTCCCCAAATGCAAGAAGTAAAGATGTTGGCAGAGACACAAGATGAGGGGGAGCAGATGGGCTGAAGAGAAAGGTGGGAGATGCAATGGGTTACTCCAGACAGAGAAAGGAAGGAGACACTCACCCAGCCGGGATGGCAGCTCTTAAGACACAGCACTGGTGGCAAGGAGCCCCCAACTGGGGCCTTTCATCCTCCCGGCCAGCGTGGAGCCCTGGAAAGGGGAGGGGGAGATCAGAACCAGGAGAGGAAGGCCAGGGATCAGATTCTGGCCTGGGAAGGGCTGGGGTTGCAGCTCTGGGCCTAGGCCCCTGCCCCCAACGCTCTACCAGCTGTGTGGCCGAATCCATGTTTAATGACTGTCCTCCCGGGAAACCCAAGGCCAAGGGCTTCCTGCCGACACCATCTCTATTCCCAGTTCCCCCTAGTGCAGCCCAAAGGCCCAGCTCCTCCCTTACCCCCACCTCAGCCAGTCTCCAACCCCGCCCGCCTGCCAGGTTAGGGATCTCACGGGTCAGGCCGCTGCCGGGATCCGGGCCGTTTCCTGGTGCAGGAGCTGGGAGGGAGGGAGAGAGGGAGGAAGGGAGGGAAGGAAGGAGGGAGGAGAAAGGGGGGGCAGAGGGAGGGACCGGCGCCGGGTGATGATGGGGCCCAGAGATGCGTCCAGAGAGAGGGGCGGGGCTGGGACGCAGTCCTGCAAAGGGCCACTACTCAGGAAGAGGGAGGGCTGCTGAAGGCAAGGAAGGGCTGGCTGAGAGGGCACGGTGGGCTGGGCTGGGCTGGGCTCCTGAGCCTCTAGGCTGCCCAGAGAAATATGCCGGACTTCGGGACATCTCAGGGCAAATTTGGCATTTCCAGGAGGTTTCCGATGTTCCATGCACTTGTTGAACTCTTCCAGCCCTGAATTGTGTGCCTGGAAAACAGGAGCAGTTCTCATTAAGCTGGGAACTGTCTACCAGGTGCCTTACCCTTATGGGGCTAGCAGACACCACACAGACACCAAACCTTTCCCATCTTTTCTCCAGGACCTTTAACCCAGTGTTCTCTTTGTGGGCTGGGCTTCAGCCAGGCATCAAGGAGCCACGACTTGGATCACAAGCAGTTTCTTTCGGTACTTCAATTCATCTTCTTTTGTAATCAGATTGATTTTAGTGGGTTTTTTTTTCTTTTTCTTTTTTTTACCCAACACACAAACTAATTCTCATTATGAAAAAAATCAAACAATAAAGAGGTGCGGAGTAATAAAATACAGGTTCTCAAACACACACACACATACATACCCAATTCCACTTCCCTCCCTGCAGGTTGCCAGTGTTAAGCTTGATGTTTATCCTTCCAGATTACATATATATGGGTCCATTATTTATATATGGCAGTATATTTATACAGGGCAGGTCACAAGCGTGAAGCAGTCTGACCACAGCTGATCCACATGAGGGCACTCACGGCCAGCCCCCTGGGCTCTTGGATCTGGCACTTTCTTCAGCTCCATTTAAAGAGCACCCCAACCAAAGGCCAGAAAGAGGCAACCCAATTCTCCTATTCTGCTAGCTCCCTTTGCCTCTACCTCCAATCCAAGCCTCTCTATTACCACCTGCCCTCATGGTCACTGGAGAAGCAAGGTCTTTTCTGCAGCAATAACAGTAACAACTAGCTGGGTTTGGTGGCTCACACCTGTAATCCCAACACTTTGGGAGGCCAAGGTGGGTGGATCACTTGAGGCCAGGAGTTCGAGACCAGCCTGACCAACATGGCAAAACCCCATCTCTACTAAAAATACAAAAATTAGCCAGCCTGTAATCCCAGCTGCTCAGGGGGCTGAGGCATGAGAATCACTTGAACCCAGGAGGCTGAGATCATGCCACTGCACTCCAGACTGGGTGATAGAATGAGACTCTATCTCAAAAAAAAAAAAAAAAAGGTAAAAACTAACATATTTTGAGGAGTTATTAGATGCTGTGCTTTTTTTACATGTATATTTTTTCCTCTCACCAATCCTTATGCTGTTTTATCCTCATTCAATGAATGAGGAAATTGAGGTTTGGAGAGGTTAAGTGATTTGCCCAAAGCCATATACTGATATGTAAGAAGCTAGGACACCCACCTCATGCTGTAACTTTGACACTATTTGCTTCAAGATCACCTCTTGCCTTCACATAGTCAATACGGTTCTCATAGTCTGAATCCACACCATTTACAAGTCCATACTCAATTCTCTCCTCTATTCTAAACGCACAGCCTATTACACTCCTTTATGGCTGTACCTTTCAACCATCATCATTTATTTTTTGCTCTTAGCCTGATCATTCTGGCTGCCACCAGCAAGGTTGCCCCCTTCTTTAGAGAATAACCTAGTCCAAGTCTTCATTTGCACTCCTGGTTTGTTTGTTTGTGAGACAGGGGTCTCACTCCATGGCCTAAACTGGAGTGCAGTGGTACAATCACAGTTCACTTCAGCTTCCACCGTCTAGGCTCAAGCAATCTTCCCACCTCAGCCTCCCCGGTAGCTGGGACTAGAGGTGTGCTGCACCATGCTTGGTTAAATTCATTTTTTATAGAGATAGGGATCTCATTATGTTGCCCAGACTGATCTCAAACTCCTGGGCCAGCTTCATTGTAACATAAATTAATGTATGATTTATTAGACATTAATTTATATGTATAATACATATATTATATTGTATATGTATATACAATATATACATTGTATATATTGTATCACATATAATGATATGAGGAGAATACATTCATGCATTCTATATATGTGTAAAATTTTAAAAGTCAATATTGCTTTAAAAATGAGTCCTAGCTAAGTAGTATTGCTACAGTCAATACTAGTGTGAATGCATGTAAACAGGAATGAATTGTATAATAATAAGATAACATGTGTCTCATGGTTTATTTTCAACTTAGTCACTTGTGGTTTTATAGTTAAACTATCCTGCTGCTTTAAAGACTTCATTTCTACTCTAAGATTCCTTCTTTTAACACTCTGAGGATGTTAACTATTATTATTAAATGTTTTAATCTTATATAACCAAGTGGATAAGAGCGTGGACTCTAGAGCTAAACTGTTTAGGTCCTAATCCCACCTCCCCAATTATGCACTATGTGACCCTGGGTAAGAGTCCTCTCCCCTCTCTCCCTCAATTGTCTCATTCCTCTGATGGTTGTATTACATGGGTTAGTATTTGTAAAACCCTTACAACAGTACCTAGCACATTGTAAGTGCTGTATTAGATCAGTAGGAAAGTTAGAAAAAAACTAAAAACACTTCACTTTTTTTTTCACTAATGTAAAAAAAAATGAAAGGGGAAAAAGCCAGCTCTGCCCTTCTTGGAAGCTCCCACTGGACCTAGAATTCCACAGTCCCAACTCCAAGAGAGTTGTTGAGTGCTTGTTCATTCAATAATTTGAGTGCCTACCACACACTAAAACTCGCCATGAATCAGACAAAGCCCCTGCCCTCAAAGGACTTACACTTGGATTAGAAATCAGAACTCCACCACTTTTTTACAGATAAGAACAGTGAGTTCAGAGTATGGCTCTGAGTTCAGAGGTGGCTCACGCCTGTAATCCCAGCACTTTGGGAGGCCAAAGCAGGCAGATCACCTGAGGTCAGGAGTTCAAGACCAGCCTGGCCAAGATGGTGAATCCCCGTGTCTACTAAAAATACAAAAATTAGCCAGGCGTGGTGGCAGACGCCTGTAATCCCAGCTACTCAGGAGGCTGAAGCAGGAGAATCGCTTGAACCGCGGAGGCGGAAGTTGCAGTGAGCCAAGATCATGCCACTGCACTCCAGCCTGGGCGACAGAGCGAGACTCCATCACACACACACGAGAACACTGAGTCCAGAGAAGTTATGCCTTGCTTGCTCAAGGTCACTAGAAGCTAGGTCTTCCCGCAGTTCTCAGTTCGGGTGCCATATTCTCACCTTCTATTTGAAAGACTCTACCTAGCTTTCATGACCTTTCCTTCTTTGCACCCACCGCCACCCCCTGCCTAAACCAGGAGCCTAGGTTTCAGAAAACAGTGAACCCCAAAGATAAAGTCACATGCTGGGCGTTTTGAACCTTCCCCTGCAAGAAAATGAAAGGTTATTTTTTCTTCCCGGCGTTAACCTTTCCTGTGCTGTGCCGGAAAAGTTGAGGACTTTTTACATTTTATTATTATTACTATTATAGAGATTAGGGGTCTCACTATGACACCCAGGCTGGTATTGAACTCCAGGCTTCAAGCGATCCTCCCACCTCGGCCTCCCAAAGTGTTGGGATTAGAGGCGTGAGCCATCGCGTCTGGTCCATGGATTTTTTTTAAAAAGGTTGAGTAGCCTCACTCGGGACCGAAAAGGTGGAGTCCCCGCCCCGTGGTGCAGTAGGGAAGACAAGCGGAGCCACCTGTCAGAGGGCTGTGGGCGGGGGCGCCCGGGCTGTGAGGGCCTTGGAACAGGAGGGTGAGTGCCGTTGAGCGCACGCTCAGAGCAGACCGCTAGCAGGAGGCAGGATGTGACAGTCTAAGACCCTGGAAGCTGACGGCCAGAGGGAGGGAAGGTTGGTCACAGAGGAGAGGCAAAGCAACGGGAGGTGGAGGATCCTGGAGGTGACTGCAAGGAGAATACGCAGCAGCGAAGAGCTGCAGAAGCGGACCCAGCGACTTCTGCGCCGACGCGGGGCGAGCGGGAGAGAGGAAGAGAGGGGAGCGCGGTGGCGCTGCGAGCTGGCCTCGCCGGGGAAGGGGCTGCTATGTCCCGTGAGCGGCCCCCGGGCACCGACATTCCCCGCAACCTGAGCTTTATCGCCGCGCTAACGGAGCGCGCCTACTACCGTAGCCAGAGGCCCAGCCTCGAGGAGGAGCCGGAGGAGGAGCCAGGCGAGGGCGGGACGCGGTTCGGGGCCCGATCCCGCGCTCACGCACCGAGTCGGGGCCGCCGAGCCCGCTCTGCACCAGCTGGAGGCGGCGGGGCCCGGGCGCCCCGCAGCCGTAGCCCAGACACCCGCAAGAGAGTGCGTTTCGCCGACGCACTGGGGTTGGAGCTGGCTGCCGTGCGCCGCTTCCGTCCCGGTGAGCTGCCCCGGGTGCCCCGTCACGTGCAGATCCAATTGCAGAGGGACGCCCTCCGACACTTCGCGCCCTGCCAGCCCCGCGCCCGCGGCCTCCAGGTAGGCGGCGGGGGCACCTCCCCTCCTGGGGACCTCCTCCAGTCGGCCGCAGCGGGCGTGTGGGAGTGGATTTGCCAAACAGCACCCATCTCCATCCCATCCCTGGGCTTGCGCCTGCCCATCCTTTTTGGGGACCCCATCTGCAAGTGGCTCTAGGCCACCCTGGCAGCTGGGCCGCACTCTGTCGGCCTGGACGCCGGGGTCGGCCTCTGATTGGTCCAGTGCCTTGCTCTGACACCGCCCCCTGTCTCTCCCCTCTCCGCCCTGGGCTCTCTCCGCCCTGGGCTCCCTCCTCCCGCTTCTTCTTTCCCCCAGGAGGCGCGCGCCGCCCTGGAGCCGGCCAGCGAGCCCGGCTTCGCCGTCCGCTTGCAGGCGCAGCGCATCTGCCTGGAACGCGCCGAGGCGGGCCCGCTGGGCGTGGCCGGGAGCGCGCGCGTGCTGGACCTGGCCTACGAGAAGCGCGTGAGCGTGCGCTGGAGCGCCGACGGCTGGCGGAGCCAACGCGAGGCGCCAGCCGCCTACGCCGGTCCGGCCCCGCCCCCGCCGCGCGCCGACCGCTTCGCCTTCCGCCTGCCCGCGCCGCCGATTGGGGGCGCCCTGCTCTTCGCCTTGCGCTACCGTGTGACAGGTCACGAGTTCTGGGACAACAACGGCGGCCGTGACTATGCTCTGCGTGGGCCTGAGCACCCGGGCAGTGGCGGAGCCCCGGAGCCCCAGGGCTGGATCCACTTTATCTGAGACGAGGCGCCTGCGGCCGGCGGCGGAAGACACCAAAGGCACCCGGGGGCGGGGCGACCCGATGTGGCGGGGAGGAATAGGAGAGACCAGGATTGGCGGGAGCGGTCCAAGGGAGTCAAGCCGGGGAGGGCGAAAAGGGTGGGAAAATCAGGGGCGTGGGGGCGGGGGGACTGAGCGGAACCAGAGAAGCTCCGGGAGATCCGGGTGTTAAAAGTTGGTTGGATGTGAGTGGAAGGAACCCAGAATATAGGAGGAAGGAGACCCGAAACGGCCCCGGAGGGATTAGAAAAAAAGGAAAAGAATGGGGATGATGGTGGCCTTCCCTTCAGTGAGTGGGCACTGGGAGGAAGGGAGGAGGTCCATCAGGCCTAGACGGTTGAAGAAGGTTAAGAACGTTTTGGAGATGGAGGAGGTATGATGTGAAGTAGCTGGCGCATTCCCTCTTCTTACCGGCCTTTTCCACCTCAGATCCCCCTGTCCTATCCATCCTAGCTTTAACTCAGCCATAATTGCCTTGTTAATCCCAGGAACCTGGCCACTGCTCCTTGGTCCTTGGCATTATGACGGTATTCCCTTGTCACCTCTGACAGTTCCTGGCTGCGGTGTCCGCGGACTGGCTGGGGAGTGATGACAGGTAGCCATCAGAGCTTCAGCCTCCAGGCAGCTTTAGGGATTAAAACGGAGGCCAAAGCAATTCCAGACCTGTTTTTATAGCCAAATACTGAGCCTCAGGGGTTGTACACTCAGGGACTTCCAGGAAAATGCCAGCCTTACTTTTCTGGGGTGCCTTTTAATAACCTCCAAGCACTTCATGGACTGTTTGTCGAGGGACGGTGAATCAGGAGAATCACTATTCTGATTTCCTTTGTCTCCGAAGAGGAAGTCCCTGACTAGCTATATAACTTTGGGCAAGTTACTTCTCACCTCTTTGTGCCCCAGTGTTTTCCTTGGGAAACCGGATTTAGGTTACATGATCTTTTAAGGCTCCTTGTATGATATTTTGTGATCTGTACATGGCAGAGTATAGATTAGAAGCCACATTTTCCAACCCAGTGCTGTGGTTCAGAATACATAGCACCCCAAGCGTCTGGCTGGGGCCGAGGATGGGTCCTCCAGTTTTTGGCACGGATGTTCCAGAGCCCAGGAAGCATCCCATAACCAACCTTCAGCCCCACCCCCACCCCAGCGTATTCCAGAGCCGCTTCCAAACCACAGCCTATCCTCTGCTCCATTTCGCTCTTGCCCTCACAGACTTTCAGCCTCCATGCTCTGAGACAGCTGTGGATAGGTACATCTCTGTTGGTGAAAATGATGCTTAAGAACCCCAAAGATTGAAGGAAACAATGTTAAGAGCTTTTGTGAGGATAAAAGATAATGGGTGTATGGAATAGAAATATTTCAAATGAAGGATCAAAGCATTTCAATCAATCCACTTGGTTGTAAAAAAAAAAAAACAAAAACAAAAACAAAAAAAACACCAAAGCAACTTGAATAGTAAATGGCACCAGAAGATGGCAGTCTGCTCCATAAGCAGAGCAAGTGCAGTGGGAAAGCTGGACTCTCATATCCACTCACATTCATGCCATATATAAGCCTCTCCTCCTGGTTTACCTTAACAGGGAAGTGATTCCTCTGCTGGTTGCTGTTTTTCCTTTTCTCTTACCCTATTCCTAACCTCTTTGCTTCTCTCTTTCTTTCCTTGTGTCTCCCTTCTCATCACTTTTTTCTTTTAACATATAGGGTATTTGCCTTCATTTTGTTTATTTCCATTTGTTTCCTTCTTCATTCTTGTTCATCTCTGCTATTCCTTCTCCCTCCAGAAGGGATGGAAACCCTATTTTCTTTTCTCCAAGACCATGGTTGGTCTACTTCCCTCACTCGGGCTCCTTGACAGTCTTCTAGAAGAGAGAAGGAGGAAAAGAAGCAGTTCCTGATGTTACAAATGAACAAGGATCTCCCAGGTAACCAGCTCCCCACACCCATTTCTGTTACTAATTTCTCAAATTTCTGGTTCCCCTTCTTCCTTATCACTGAGTGAAAGGGGACAGGCATGCACATGTGCCCATACATGTATTCAGAATACAGTATGGGGGCAGGGGCAGTAGTTCATGCCTGTAATCCCAGCACTTTGGGAGGCTGAGGCAGGTGGATCATTTGAGGTCAGGAGTTCAAGACCAGCCTGGCCAACATACTGAAACCCTGTCTCTACTAAAAATTAAAAAATTAGCCGGGCATGGTGATTCATGCCTGTAGTCCCAGCTACTCGGGAGGCTGAGGCAGGAGAATCACTTTAACGGGGAGACAGAGGTTGCAGTGAGCTGAGATTACACCACTGCACTCCAGCCTGGGTGACAGAGTGAGACTCCGTCTCAAAAAAAAAAAAAAAAAAAAAGAATAGAGTATGGGGCTTGTTGGCTTGTTACCATGCCCCTCCTGTCCACAGCCTTAGTCTTTGAGAAAAGATGGCTGAAAGAGAGGAACTCTCCAAGTCATTCCACAAACAAATGCCCATTTAAACATCATCCTTGTGAAGAAAACAGGAAGAATGTCATGCACCATGTGGATCACCTTCAGTTCAAAGTTGCAGCAAAGTGAAGAAAGAAACTACTGGAAGCCACCCAGCAATGCACTGTTTAGTCATCAATTAGGAGCCCACGGGAGGATAATAGGGAGACTGGGTGGAGGCTCAGTGTGTAATAATCTCTTGTCTGATGTATGTGTGTCACTGCCATGTCGTATTAACAATAGTGAGGGCTCACATTTACTTAACACTTGTGTCCTCAAATCTGATTTTTTTTCTTTCCAGAACTATGACTCGATCATAAAATCTGTTTTGTTTGCATGCATGCCCAAAACAATCCTATGAGTAGAACATTATCATTATCTCTGTTTTAGAGATGAGGAAACAGGCTCAGAGAAGCTCAATAATTTGTTCAAGATTGCACAGCCAGTAAATGGCAGAAGTAGGATTGTGAACCCAGGGAATCTCCAGAGCCTCTGTGTAACCATAGTGTTATATTTTTTTCCTCTTTAAAAACAAAATTAAAAACCTTGCTATAATCTCTTATTAGGAAAAGATCATAGTTTCTGATTGTGCTCTGCCTTCCCATCCTGCCAATCTCCTGGACTGGCTTGGAGAAGACAGGGGGCCCCCAAGCTTCATCTTTGACTCAAAGGAATTTGCTGCTGTCTCCTGTGTCAGTGTCCCATCTATGCAGGATCAGCACGGGACCCCTGCTCACCTGCCTACTTACACTCTAGCCTTTCCATGCATTGGAGTTCTCTCCTGACCCTAGCCAACGCTCCACACCTGTTCGTGTGCCACCTCCCTCCCTCTTCCCCCACTGGCCTTGAATAGACAAACCCCCTAGGGATGTTGCCACTAGGTTGGGTCCATGACTAGGACACCTGCTAGAGGGTCTGTGCTTGGGCCTTTTCTAGGAATCTTGATGTTACTGGGTAAGTGCCAACTCTGTGGGAAGAATGCTAATGATAATCCTGTTCCCTAACCTCTTTCTCTCAGAAGTACCCTGGCTCACTCTCCCCAATCTCAGCTTTATAGAACAGCATTTTGGTCTTGATTATTCCCATATCGAGATGCCCCAGGGCTTGGGTAAGCTGTTAGTTTCCCCACTGCCTCAAGACTGGGTCTGGCTGAGCTACTTTCTTATGCACACAAATAATGGGTGTCTCCTTGGAACCTGACGCATAACTATCAGTGCTACCAAGGCTTGTAAAATAGGGAAGAAACTAATATTTCTTGAGTGGCTTCTGAGTGCCTGGTTCTTTCGCGGCTCTCTGGAGAGATTCCTTGCCCCGATGCCTTTGGTGTGTACTCCTCTCCCAGGACTTCAGCAGAGATTTTCCCAGCGCCCTGGCTTTTCCTCACTTTGGGTTGGGCTGATCTGGCACTACCACAAACCCCACCATCTGGAAATCAACCAAGGTTAGGCAGTATGCCCTTTCTGTCTTGCACTGCTCTTCCAAAACTTCCATCTGTATTTCTCACACCCCCAGTAAGCAAAGCTGAGTGTGCCTGGACAGAGCTGCATCCACTGCTTTCTCCCAGCAGGTGCAGTCTAATCTGACACGGGGAGCGCTAGGAGTTTAGCGGAATCTTCAGCCACCCTATTAATGTGTTACGCATTAGGCATTGTGGTGGAAACTCCTCTGACGGCTCATGACTGTATGAAGAGGAACAATTTGGAATATAACATGTCAGCCGTGGACTGGGAAGTGCCGTAAGAGAAAACACTACCAGGGTCATAGGCTTGGGTCCTTGAGGCAGCCCAACAGGAACACTGTTGCCCATTCCTCTCATCCAGACTGCAGGTATCTTCCTACACCTACTGTCCCATAGCCTCTTTCCTGTTTTTTGTTTGTTTGTTTGTTTTTCTTTGTGAATGTAGAAAAACATTTCATTATGAGCCCTAGCTCCGCAGTTTTCCATCTAACACCCACATTCCCTTGTTTCTAACTGCTATGTTTTTTCTGGAGCCTGCTGGGATCTTTGCAGTTTGCAGGTCATAGAAACAGACCTGAAAAGGCTTCTCTTCAGATGTCATTGGCTCCTGGCTCCTTTACAGATGAGAACACAGGTCCAGAGGTGAGAAATGACTCTAGCAGGGTCATAGAATTTGTTAGTGCAGCTCAAGATGGGACTTAAACTCAGGCCTCCTGATCACATCCCATTCCCAGGCTAGGAAACAGGTCTCTGCTGGGTGTGGTGGTTCATACCTGTAATCGCAACACTTTGGGAGGCTGAGGCAGGAGTGTTGCTTGAGCCCAGGAGTTCGAGACCAGCCTGAGCGACATAGTGGGACCCTATCTCTACAAAAATTTTAAAAATTAGCTGGGCATGGTGGCACACGTCTGTAGTCCCAGCTACTCGGGAAGCTGAGACGGGAGGATCGCTTGAGCCCAGGAGTTGGAGGATACTGAGCTATGATCGCACCACTACACTCCAGCTTGGTGACAGTGAAACCCTCAAAAAAAAAAAGAGGTCTCCACACAAACCCGTGATTTTTCATGGCAAGGGATAACATCAGAAATGTTTCATTTTCTGTTATTAGTTTCCATTCCTTTCCCCATCCAGGCGTAAAGAGAAACAAAAGACAATGATAGTATTCTCTGTGTCCTCAGCTTTGGCACTTTTGTTGATGTTGCTAAGGAGCAGTGACCTTGCTAAAAAGACTGAATAATCCACCCACTGAATAGCTAACCTGGGGAGGAAATGAAAATTTCCTATGTGAATCTCCCCAAATCCATTGTTGTCACCAGGCCCTCCCAGAGCCTCCTCAGTTCCTTCACAGTGCAACCCTGTGTACTTGGCCCTCAACTCAATAGTATTGTGCCTCACTTCGCCTTCCATGGGCAACTGCCCTCCCTTCTGGACATAAAACCTCATATTTAAATAAAGTTGAAATATGAAAAGAAAGTATGTTGTAAGATATTCAGAAGTATTGTGTGTTTGGGGCTAAGGGCAGCAAGAGACTCAGAGGCAGGATTCCCTCCTTGACTCAATTTCTTGGTCACCTTGTTTTTTTGTGTGTGTGTGTCCAGAAAAATTTAATAAGTTTGCTTAAATTATTGTAAAGTTGAACCACTGAAATGTTCACTGAAACATTTTGACTTGCATTAATGCTTTACTTCCCCACTCACATTTACATTAAAAATTCACACACAAATGAAAATTGAAAAACTGACAACACCTGACTTCTGTCTCCTATTTTTCTGCTCACAGTCATATACTTAGGTACCTTTTGACCCCATGGGGAAAAAATACCTAACATTCAGAACTACCAATGAGAGGAAGCGGAGACTTTTTTTTTTTTAAGAATGAAGTTTCCCCCATCATAATGGATTCTTCAGCACATTCTTCACGCATGCGGCGTGCTAGCTGGATGTCTTTTGACATAGGTGTTACATGTTTGGCATGGATAACACATAGGTTGGTGTCTTCAAAAGGCCAACCAGATAGGCTTTGCTTGCCTCCTGCAAAGCACCACTAAGCTGCACTCTGGAACGGCAGATCTGTTTTAAAGTCCTGAGCAATTTCTCACACCAGATGCTGGAAGGGAAGTTTGCGAATCAGTTCAGTAGATGTCTGATAATGTCTAATTTCACGGAGTGCCACAGTACCAGGCCTGTAATGACGAGGTTTCTTCACCCTCCAGTAGAGGGCGCACTCTTGTGAGCAGTTTTTTTGTTGGGGGAGGGGGTGTGTGTGTGTTTTGTTTTTTGTTTTTTGTTTTTTGTTTTTTGTTTTTTTTTTTTTGAGACGGAGTCTCGCTCTGTCGCCCAGGCTGGAGTGCAGTGGCGCGATCTCGGCTCACTGCAAGCTCCGCCTCCCGGGTTCACGCCATTCTCCTGCCTCAGCCTCTCCAAGTAGCTGGGACTACAGGCGCCCGTCACCACGCCCGGCTAATTTTTTGTATTTTTAGTAGAGACGGGGTTTCACCGTGGTCTCGATCTCCTGACCTCGTGATCCGCCCTCCTCGGCCTCCCAAAGTGCTGGGATTACAAGCGTGAGCCACCGCGCCCGGCCTGTTTTTTGTTTTTTCTTGAGAGTCTTGCTGTCGCCCAGGCTGGAGTGCAATGGCGAGATCTTGTCTCGCTGCAACCTCCGCCTCCCGGGTTCAAGTGATTCTCCTGCCTCAGCCTCCGGAGTAGTGGGATTACAGGTGCGTGCCACCACGCCTGGCTAATTTTTATATTTTTAGTGGAGACGGGGTTTCACCATGTTGGCTAGGCTGGTTTCGAACTCCTGACCTCAGATGATCCACCCGTCTCGGCCTCCCAAAGTGCTGAGATTACAGGCGTGAGCCATGCGCCTGGCCCCGAGTTTTTGTATTTTTTTTAGTAGAGTCGGGGTTTTGCCATGTTGGGCAGGCTGGTGTCGGACTCCAGGCCGCAAGTGATCCACCCGCCTCGGCCTCCTGAAGTGCTGGAATTACACGCGTGAGCCACCTTGCCCAACCGGAGCAGCTTTTGTAGCCAGTTGCTTCCTGGGTGCTTTACCTTCAGTCAATTTGTGAGCAATCTGCTTTGTGTGAGACTGTGAGAGAGACCTCCTTACTTACTCCCCTTCTTCAGCTAGAGCTCAGGGAGCTAGAGATGGTCCTGGTTAGAGAGCTACCTTATTTCCTAAAAGTCCTATTCTCATTCTGCTGGAGTCCCCTCTGGCTATGCAAATGCTGAGGGGAAGGAGTTTTGGAGGATTCAGGCAGTCCTGATGTAACACACTCCTAACAGGATCCTATCATCATTTTGGGTAGTGGGAAATTTACCAGGGCCCAGCTCTTCTCTGGAACCCAGCACCAACTGCTTTAACTAACAGTTAAAGGGAAGAGCTTGGGAAAAGCCCTGCGTTTGTCCTTGGGTGGGGGAATCCTTCCTTAAGAAGACCATCTGAGTTACATTCTGCTGCTGCTTCTTTCTTTTCTTTTCATTTTTCTTTCTTTTTTTTTTTTTTTTTTTTTTTTGAGACAGAGTCTCACTCTGTTGCTAGGCCAGAGTGCAGTGACGCAGTCTCGGCTCACTGCAACCTCCGTCTCCCGGCTTCAAGCGATTCCCCGGCCTCAGCCTCCGGAGTAGCTGGGACTACAGGCATGTGCCACCACGCCCAGCTAATTTTTGTATTTTTAGTAGAGACGGGGTTTCACCATGTTGGCCAGGATGGTCTCTATCTCTTGACCTCGTGATCCGCCCACCTCGGCCTCCCAAAGTGTTGGGATTACAGGCGTGAGCCACTGCACCCGGCCTACATTCTGCTTCTTAAGTGCTGGATGGAAGAGCAAAGCCCTTATCAAGTGCAACCCCCTAAGGCAAAGGAGGAGAAATATGGAAAGGAAAAGCAAAGACATCTGCCTAATTCAGAATGGAGTGATACATTATAAAAGGAGGGAGTCCTTGAAAAAGATTAAGTTCTAACAGGATTGACTTCTACATCACCTGAATAATGAAAGAATCCAATTACCCTCAAAGTAATTAGAATGTTCCTAATAGGGAAGCCCTACCCTGAGAATAACAGATGCCTCCTCATTACATCATAATGGCCAAGTTGTGATGTTGGCACAGAGCACATACTCTTCACTAAGTGTTGTAAGTGAAACAAGATATGCTGAAGAGCAGAATCAGCATGAGGAGCAGACACCCCAGAAGAGGTAAGTGGGTTCTCTCCATGGCTTATTGTCCAGGGTCTCTGTGGCCCCAACCTCATTGCAGACTTCTCACATTTTAATTTGGGGTTAGGTGTGTCTAAACTCTTTTCTCCACTAATCTTCAATGCAGCTTTTGCTATCCCAAGTCTATCCAAAGTCCTCAATCACTGCAGTTCTTACTAATCAGCTCTCCAGCTCTGATATTTCTTAGGAGACACAGCACAGGGTATTGGAGTATGATTTCCCCAGATGGCACAGAAACTCCCCATATCCGTTTGGTTAGTCCCAGGGGTAGATCCAGGTTTTTGGGTGCCTGAAGTGTGCAACTTTTGGAGCCCCCTTTAAGAAAAATAAATACAAGATTGGGGGGAAAAGTGAATATTTGTTTTAGAATGAGAAAAGCTGTCAACAAATAATTTTTTTAAAAGCTGTCAAAAATTGTCTGCCCAACAAACCTATATATTGATCTACATTTTTTAAGCTGCCTGCTCTTTGATAGCCTTTTCATGTGATGATTATGTTTTCCTAAAGAGAAAAGTAATTGTCTTCCAGAAAGATTGATCATATTTCAAAAATTCCGCCCCCTTCCTTTTTTAATTTTTTAGTTATTTTATTTTATTTTATTTTTTTGAGCCAAGGTCTCACTGTGTCACCCAGGCTGGAGTGCAGTGACGAAATCACAGCTCACTATATTCTCAGCCTCCTGGGCCCAAGTGAGTCTCCCACCTCAGCCTCCCAAGTAGCTGGGACCGCAGTCATGCGCTACCACGGCTAATTTTTTTTTTTTTTGAGGAAATGAGATTTTGCCATGTTGCCCGGGCTGGTCTCAAACTCCTGAACTCAATCAATCTGCCTGCCTCGGCCTCCCAAAGTGCTGGGATTACAGGAATGAGCCACTGCCCTTGGCCTTTTTTTTTTTTTTTTTTTTTGAGACAGAGTCTCGCACTGTTGCCCGGGCTGGAGTGCAGTGGTGCAGTCTCGTTTCACTGCAAGCTTCACTTCTCGGGTTCACGCCATTCTCCTGCCTCAGCCTCCTGAGTAGCTGGAACTACAGGCACCCACCACCATGCCCGGCTAATTTTTTGGTATTTTTAATAGAGACAGGGTTTCACTGTGTTAGCCAGGGTGGTCTCGATCTCCTGACCTCGTGATCTGCCTGCCTTGGCCTCCCAATTTTTTTTTTTTTTTGACAGAGAGAGAGAGACAGGATCTCGCTGTGTTGCCCAGGTGATCCTCCTGCCTCAGTCTCCCAAGTGCTGGAATTACAGACATGAGCCATGCACCAGGCCACATTTTTTAAATTCTTGATAGTTTACAAAAATTTTATCTTCACATCTTGTAAGTGATAATGTCACAAATTTTTAGGATTTTTGTCAAACTTGTAGTGTTTCAAATTTGTAATAATGTCATATACTATTTGAATTGGTGACATTATTTCTGGAAGCTATGCGTATTAGTTTACTAGGGCTGCCATGGCAAAATAGCACAGGTTGGGTGACTTGAACAACAAATTTATTTTCTCAGTTCTGAAAGCTAGATGCTCAAGATCAAGGTGTTGGGGGAGTTGCTTTTTTCTGAGGTCTCTCCTTGGCTTCTAAATGGCTATCTTCTCCCTGTGCCTTCATATGCTCTTTCTTCTGTGTACACATACACACCTGTGTCCAAATTTCCTCTCATAAGGACACCAGTGACACTGTATTAGAATCCACCCTATAGACCTCAGTTTATTATTTTATTTTGAGATGGGGTCTCGCTCTGTCACTCAGACTGGAGAACAGTGGTGCGATCATGTTTCACTGAAGCCTCAGTCTCCTGGGCTCAAGCAATCCTCCCACCTCAGTCTCCCAAGTAGCTGGGACTACAGGCACACATCATCACACTGGGCTAATTTTTTATTTTCTGTAGAGACGGGACGGGGTCTCGCTGTGTTGCTCAGGCTGGTCTCAAACTCCTGGGCTCAAGTGATCCTCCCGCCTTGGCCTCCCATAGTGCTGGGATTACGGGTGTGAGCCACTGCGCCCGGATCCTAAAGACCTCATTTTAACACAGTTACCTCTTTAAAGATCTTATCTCCAAACACGGTTACATTTTAAAGTACTAGGGGTTAAGACTTTAACATGAATTTTTGGGGGGATATAGTTCAGTTCATAACATTATAACTACATGGGGATAATTTATTCACAGAAGTAACTGCAAAGCACTTAAGTATACCTACTAAACCCACACTAAATGTATTCCTGCCCGGCACAGTGGCTCATGCCTCTAATCCCAACACTTTGGGAGGCCAAGGTGGGCAGATTGCTTGAGCTCAGGAGTTTGAGACCAATCTGAGCCACAAAAAAGTATAAAAATTAGCCAGGTGTGGCGGTGTGCTTGTAGTCCCAGCTACTTGGGAGGCTGAAGTGGGAGGATCACCTGAGCCTGGGGAGGTCAAGGCTGCAGTGTGCCATGGTCGAACCAATGCACTTCGGCCTGGGGGACAGAGTGAGACCCTGTCTCAAGAAAAAAATATATATATATATTACCAACTCCCATAGCCAATTCCAAAATGTCCATGGCTTTTCCACTGCCACCTGACCAAAGGAGACATGTGATAGAGGGGAAATCATAAAGGAAAAAGACCTCAATCTTTTTTTTTTTTTTTTTTTTTTTTTTGCCTTTTAATGGGGAACAGGTGGTGTTTGGTTACATGGATAAGTTCTTTAGTGGTGATTTCTGAGATTCTGGTGCACCCATCACCTGAGCAGTGTACACTGCAACCAATGTGTAGTTAGACAGAGTTTCACTCTTGTTGCCCAGGCTGTAGTGCAATAGCTCGATCTCAACTCACTGCAACCTCCGCCTCCTGGGTTCAAGCGATTCTCCTGCCTCAGCCTCCTGAGTATCTGGGATTACAGGCATGCGCCACTACGCCCAGCTAATTTTGTATTTTTAGTAGAGACAGGGTTTCACCATGTTGGCCAGGCTTGTCTTGAACTCCTGACCTCAGATGATCCGCCCATGTCGGCCTCCCAAAGTGCTGGGATTACAGGCGTGAGCCACTGCGCCCGGCCCAATGTGTAGTCTTTTATCCCTCACTCCCCTCCTACTCTCTTTCCCCCGACCCCAGTCCCCAAATTCCATTGTATCATTCTTACACCTTTATGTACTCAAATAACTTCTAGGCTTAATTGTTTGTTAAACAATCCAATAGTAAAGATATCCATCTTACCAGAAATGTCTCAGAAGAACAATTTTGTTACTATCTTTAAAAGTGTGAATGCAACTAGAGGAGGAAAAAATACAGTAAACTTTAGCTCAATTAAGTTTGAGGTTGCAGTCAAGAAATATGAAATTATTAATATACTGGGTTTTTCCACTGACTTCTACATCCATAATTGCAGAATAAAAATTAAGATTCAAAAATTTCTCTCTTTTTTTAAATTTTACTTTAAGTTCTGGGCTACATGTGGAGAACGTCCAGGTTTGTTACATAGGTATACATGGGCCATGGTGGTTTGCTGCCCCCGTCAACTCATCATCCAGGAGACCTCAATCTTAACCAATTACCATTTAAATATATTTTTTCAAACTTTACAAAAACCTACGATCATGTTAACACATTGCTGGGGCTCCTCCCATGCTTTGGGTGAGGTCTGTGCAGGGAAGGACTCTGAAACTTTAGATTCCTTAGCTATAGAATAGGGGTGTCCAATTTTTTTGATTCCCTGGGGCCACGGTGGAAGAGAATTGTCTTGGACCTCACATAAAATACACTAATGCTAATGATAGCTGATGAACAACAATAACAACAAAATCACAAGAACTCAAAATGTTTTAAGAAAGTTTATGAATTTGTGTTGGGCTGCATTCAAAGCAGAGCTGTCTTAGGCCACATGTTGAACAAGCTTGCTATAGAGTAAAATGTGCCTCCAGTCAGCTCTGCTAATGTCTCACTCATGTGAAGGGAAAGAAAGCTTTCACTAGAGATGGAGTATTAACATCTCTACAGTGAGGATGACATGAGTCCCCATTCTTTAGCAGTGGTCCCTGGAAGAGCTGGGGGAGATTATTGTCTCGCTAAAGGTGGGACCCTTGTCAGCCTGGACATCTCCCTTCCCTTCACTTCCCCACCCCAGTTCATTCCATCCAAAGCTATAGGGAGAACCACATAGAAGGAGGAGGCTTCAGCCTGCACTCTAGAACTGAGGCAGGACAATTCTTTTCCCTTCCTTGGATTCCCCTTATTCCTAAATCTGTCTTCGATTCTGCCCCCCCACTCCTGATTCTTGGCAGTGTCTTTCTGAGACAAGAAAGGTGACTGGACCATCCACCTTTTGTAATTCCAAGCCCATGATTAGTGACATCCAGAGTGACTCATGACATCCAGAGTGACCCCTCCAGGGTCAGGTGTTTGGTTCCCACTGACAGTTCTTACCTGGCTTTCTAGTCAAACACGCATGAATTCCTCTCAGTCATTGCAGTCTCATTGTTTGAATTATGAGGGAATAACCTCTCCAAGGTAACAGAGTTGTTGCTGCTGCCTAAAATGTTTCACTTTTCCCTTCATTACATACAAACCAATGAAGCATTGTGGATAATCATAATTTATCAAAAGGTTTGTATATATCACCAGCCTTGGTTCAAACCCTAAAGGATCAAAAGTGTCTAACCTTAAAGCTGATTTATATATGTCTTTCCATTGTTTACCCCATGATGTTTTTTGCCAGATATTAGTTTGAAGGATGTGGGACTGGCTATTAGGAGTTGAGATTGTTACTAAGTGAAATGAGGGAGGAGAGGAGGCAGGGGTAAATACAGGGATAGCAACAGAAAATAGAGTTCAGTTCTGCAGGACAGATATGATGCCTGGCCACCTTAAAATAGTTCTGTACCTTAGAATGCAGCAATTCTGTACCTTAGAATGCAACATTATGATGGCTTCTTGAGGTATGTTAGGAGGGGGAGTGGTGAGGTCTGGGAATACAGGACAAAGTCTGAAAATGTTTTATATTATATATACGGTATTATATTACCTAAGTAGGCAAGAAGAGACTTTTTCAAAGACCAAAGAACAGAAGAGTCACTTTAGACAAGATTGTTTCCAAGTTTTAGGCATGTTTACTAAAGAAAAGTTGTGGGCCGGGCGCAGTGGCTCACACCTGTAATCCCAGCACTTTGGGAGGCCGAGGCGGGCGGATCACGAGGTCAGGAGATCAAGACCATCCTGGCTAACATGGTGAAATCCCGTCTCTACTAAAAATACAAAAAATTAGCAGGGCATGGTGGCGGGTGCCTATAGTCCCAGCTACTTGGGAGGCTGAGGCAGGAGAATGGCATGAACCCGGGAGGTGGAGCTTGCAGTGAGCCGAGGTTGCGCCACTGCACTCCTGCCTGGGCGGCAGAGAGAGACTCTGTCTCAAAAAAAAAAAAAAAAAAATTGTAATCAGAAAACTTACTGAGGAGTGTAGACTCAGGTCTATAGACCAAAAGCAGCCCTTTAGAAAGATTCAGTCGGGCGTGGTGGCTCATGCCTGTAATCTCAGCACTTTGGAGGCGAAGGTAGGTGGATAGCTTGAGCCCAGGAGTTTGAGGCCAGCCTGGCCAACATGACAAAACCCCATCTCTACAAAAAAATACAAAAATTAGTCATGGCAGTGCATGCCTGTAGTCTCAGCTACTCGGGAGGCTGAGGCAGGAGGATTGCTTCAGCCTGGGAGGTCAAGGCTGCCATGAGCCAAGATCGCACCACTGCATTCCAGCCTCGATGACAGAGTGAGACCCAGTCTCAAAAAATAAAAATAAAAATTTTTTGAAAGGTTCGGACTGCTCTGACGTTATTTTAATTTACAGCTTACATACAGGTAGTGGGGGTTCAGTATGTGCTCAGAAGTTACCTCAAATTCGCTCACAAGTTACATTAAAGCAGAATCACATAAAAGTTTGGGTGTAAGAGTACATTTGGTTATAGATTACAAAGGCAACACCCCTAACCCCATTAGACATCATCTTATGTGCAGGAAAAGGCAAGGACTAGGGTCATTTATCTTTTATTATTATTATTAATAATTTTTAGAGACAGGGTGTCACTCTGTTGCCTAGGCTGCAGTGCAGTGGTGCAATCATAGCTCACTACAGCCTACAACTCCTGGGCTCAAATGATCCCCCTGCTTCAGCCTCCTGAGTAGCTACAAGTGCACGCCACCAAGTCCAGCTAATTTTTAAATTTTTCTGTAGAGACAGGGACTCGCTATGTTGCCCTCGCTGGTCTTGGATCCTAGCCTCAAGCAATCCTCCCTCTTTGGCCTCCCAAAGCATTGGGATTAGGTTTATGAGCCACCGTGCCCAGCCCATTTATCTTCTAAGGAATATAGTGACTCAGGCAAGAGACATGGAGGACTGTGTGCCCTATCCTGTTTTGTCTTCAAAGGGTCTTTTCAGAGTCAGAGGGTTTGTGAAATTATGTTGCCAAGCAGAATTGAGCAAGCCTGTCTTCTTACATTTGTTACTTTGTCTCACAGAAGATGGGGAATCCTAAAATACAAATTTTGGCCCATAACTTCATACTGTGTGGGATACTGCTTTGTTGAAGTCCATTTTATTGTAATCCCTTTCTTTCTGTAAGTTAAAAAAAATTTTTTTTGAGACAAGGTCTCGCTATGTTGCCCAGACTGGCCTCGAACTCTTGGAATCAAGTCTTTCTCCCACCTCAGTCTTCATCCCTTTCTAGCTAGTGAAAAACAAATACTATGCAGAGCTCTGGGTCCTCTTTTCTAGGGCAGGGAGGGGAGCCTGAGGGTCTGGTAGGTCCCAATGAGGTGACTGCTCCAGCACTTCGTCTTTGGGAACATCTGTCTGGTGCCAGTTTGACCCGGGGAACGGCCTAAGTCACCCGCAGTCTCCTAAGGTCCTCCTCTTTCCAGGTGGCAAGACATCTGATCCATCTCGAGAACAAGTTCTCGGTTGCTTTAGGCGCTTTGTTACAGCTGACGCTGCTGGTGGCGGTTGGGCTCTCGGCTGGGAAAGGCGCAGCTCGTTTGTATGGCTCGGGAGGGGGCACGGAAAAGGTCTTCCTGGAGGGCTTCCTTCAGAAGGAAACAAATTGGGAGTTGTTGGCGGTCCAGACAGTTCAGCAAAGTGCAGTATCCCTCCTTGGGGAATTTCGGAAGGATCCCGTCCCGGTGTACTCCAAAGGTCCGGCGCCGATAGGTCGAGGGTAGGGGGAGGTACCATGCACTGCAGCTTGGCCCCAGGGGACATCTTCCTTGCCCCACGCATCCAATAGATGACCCCAGCTGAGGCCCACGCAGCCAATACCCGACTTCAGCCGAGACCCACGCAGCCAATGGCCAGCCCAGTGCGCTTCGCCCGTGCCCGCCCGCCCGCGCCCACCAATCAGGACTCGGGCCACCTTGGCACCGCCTCTGGACGCCCACCCCACCCATCCGCCCCGCCTCCAACTTGCTCGAGCAGGGCTGGGTAGACCGGCGCGCTCCCGGGGACTGTGGGGGGGGCAGTCCCGGTTTCGGCCATCGCTGGGGTGGGCTCGGAGCGGCCGCACCGGGCAGCAACCCCACTCCCACTCGGAGGCCCCCTGCCCTCTCCCCCACTTCCCCCCGGCCCATGGTGCGAGGCTGGGAGCCGCCGCC
The DNA here is from genome assembly GCF_009828535.3 of Hylobates moloch. Classification (NCBI taxonomy): domain Eukaryota; kingdom Metazoa; phylum Chordata; class Mammalia; order Primates; family Hylobatidae; genus Hylobates; species Hylobates moloch. The sequence goes on along the minus strand of NW_026652291.1, from coordinate 60,331,032 downwards.
CGGGCTGGACCGCGGTGAGTGATCCCCAGCCCCTTGGACTTCCCCTCCCAGCTCGTGTACGGTCTCCCACCTCTGGAGCCCCATCCCCGCGCTGGTAGGGGGATAATTCTAGGTTCGAAGTGGCCCGGTTCTCTCTTTTTTCTCCTCTGGACTTTTCGGTTCCCTCCCCTGTTGTAACTAGGGGAGGGTGAGTGTCTGTGTAGGGGAGGGCAAGAAGGTTGGGTTGGGGCGCCCTTGGCGAGAGTAGGATTGAGATTCGCCTGCCTCATGGGGCTCATCGTCCCAAGTGCAATAACTTTTTGTTCCCTGACCCAGTTCGGAGCCTTCTGGACTGCCTATGAAATGGAGGATAGGAGAAACATTTCCTTCCCAGGCCCCCCCGCCACACAAACCCCCAACCCCCACGGCTACCTCCTGGCGACCTCGACACACGTGCAGAACCTGGCCTTGCTTCTGGGGATCAGTGGCCTTTGGGAATGAAAGGTTTAGAAGAAACTGCCCCTCTGACTCCCGTACCCAGCCATACTCAGAAAACCAACCAGGAAACTGAGAACCCGAGTCCTCTGAGGTTCCTAGTGTTGCGTCCTATTCTGAGACTCCTAAACTGAAAGAAGACTCAAGCTGAGACCTGTTTGGTAATGTGGGCCCAGATCAGGAGATTTTTTTTTTTTGTCATGTGAACCTCCTTCCCATCATACACTTGAAGCCCTTTTATATTATATGATTCGGTTAGATGGTAGTAATTGAAAAAGCCAGATTGGGAATTTTAAAGATAATGCATACATATCTTAAACATTATAATTAAAAGTATATCCATTTCACCAATCTTTTGATGTAGTGGTGAGACTGTTTTTGTGTCTAAGACTGCTGTTCAGAGTTCCCAATTCTCTTTCCAGTATTAACTACACAGGGAGTCTCAAACCTGGCTGTACCCTGAGAGCTTTTAAAAACTGTGGATGCCTGTACCCCAGTACAGACTATTGAATCTGAATGGGGAGGAGGGTGGCCTGGTTTTTAAGCTTCCCAGGTAATTCTAGTGTGCAGTCTGAGAGCCACTCAGGCACTTTCATCATCTTTGGTTTCTCGTTTTGCTTTATTTAAAGTGAAGTATGAATTTAGACACTTCTGAGTGCAGAGTACTTTTGAGATTAAGTCCCACCCCTCAATCTTTTACAGTTGTCTTGCTCACTCCCAACTCAACAATTTTTAAAATGCATACTCTTCTTTGCGTCATGTCTCTCCAAAACATTTGACTTAGTTTTCATAGGAGCAATTTTTTAAACATCAGTATTCCTGAAGGAACAATTTTTAATGCAGTGATTTTTCATAGGTTTACATGAGGTTTAATTACATTATTATATAGACACTGAAAAAGTATGGACATAAGCAGGTTTGTAATGACACAAAACTGGCCCCAGCACGCAGGACAACTGAATGAAGCAGATGATTTTGGCGCAGTAGTAGCAGCCTACTAGCCTTTAGTTTCCAGTGTACTGTGGGTATTGGTCATGTAATCCAGTGGCTCAGTTAAGCCAGGCTCCTGGCCCAGTTGAGCATCCCTCCCTTCCACTCTTTCCAACTAATATCACAAATACCTTGTCCCTTCTAGACGCACTTGAATTCTTGAGTATTCCATCAACTCTTTACGTTCATTCACATCAAACTGTTCATCTTTAAGTAATTACCACTATTGCCTCTGTTAAGTTGGAAGGATATGAGGCAGTAATCCTTAACCTGGCTTCTTGGCAGTAACTAAAGCCCCTGAGTTTATTGTGTAAGTGTGAATGTTTATTTTTGGAAGGTTAGTCATAACTTTCTGAGGGTCTGTAACTTTTGTCTGATTCTCAAAGAGGTTCATGAACTAAAAAGTTAAGAAGCATATAAGCTGAATATCACTATAGGTCTTTAAGGCCCTTAAAACTGTATCCCCAAACACATTTCAGGAGTACTTCAGATTGTCTCTAAATAAAGATTTAGGGAATTCTGCAGGATTATATCTCATCTCCCACTTTATTTATTTATTTATTTATTTATTTATTTATTTATTTAAGACAGAGTCTCACTCTGTCCCCGGGCTGGAGTACAGTGGCGTGATCTTGGCTCACTGCAACGTCCGCCTCCCAGGTTCAAGTGATTCTCCTGCCTCAGCCTTCCCAGTAGCTGGGACTACAGGCGCATGTCACCATGCCTGGCTAATTTTTGTATTTTTAGTAGAGACGGGGTTTCACCATGTTAGCCAGGCTGGTCTCGAACTCCTGACCTCAAGTGATCCTCCTGCCTCGGCCTCCCAAAGTGCTGAGATTACAGGCGTAAGCCATTACACCCAGCCTCGCTTCCCACTTTAACTGTCTCCTACTTTAACGATAAGCCTAGGTTCAAACCTAAAGTTCTAGAGTCCTCTTTCTCCTAGGACTGTGTAAACACAGAAACTGGAAGTTTAAGACAGTCCATTCTTGTCTTCCATCTGTCCAGGGATATGGAAAGCCCAAGGGGAAAGAAGGGTGTTACACTGTCTCAGAGAGTGATAAGAGAATTTTTTTTTAATTTTTAAAATTTATATATTTATTTGTAGAGGCGAGGTCTTGCTATGTTGCCCAGGGTGGTCTTGAATTCCTGAGCTCAAGTGATCCTCCTACCTCCCAAAGTGCTGGGAATACAGGCATGAGCCACTGCACCCGGCCATGACTCCATATATTTTTATTAGTGATTTTTAAGTAGCAGTGGGACATATCTGGCATATTTAATAAGGATACAAATTTAGAAGTTGTTCAGAATAGATATTCACCACCACCACCATCATTACCTCTTCTGCGCTAGGACTCCTCACTTCAGCTTTTGATTCCCTTCTTTTTCTACTTAATCCAAAATGGACACACAAGAACACAAGATACTATAGTGTTTTATTATGATTTTGATTACTATAGGGTCTACCCTACCTGTTATAATTCTCACGAGCCATTCTGGTTGTAGTTTTCTCTTAGTTCAAAGCCAGATTCTTCCAGGGAAGTACCAGCTATACAGCTGTGCCTTGATTTAAGCCACCATTCTGTTTCACGAAGTGTTCCATAACTGGTGTTTTGTAAGTGTAAGTGAAAACTGAATGCGTATAGTACACCAAATATATTGTTTGCAGTATGTTACACTGAAATATCAAGCTGATGCTGAAAATGTGAAGGACATCAAGCCACCTAAACGAAAGTAAAATGCTTCCTTACAGTTTTTAATACTTATAAATGTGCCTGCCTTATATTCCCATCTGGCAGTATTCATCCTCACACTGGACTGCTTTGTTCCTTATGCTTTATTTTCCTTATCTCTAAAGTGTTATTGTGTCTTTATATAATAGGACACAAATGAGGTTAAGTAGATGTCAAGCGTTGCCATCATAAAGTATTCTCCAGCTTGGATTCGGTGGTGTTCCCGGTGGGCCACAATTTCTAAATGGTAGTTTAGCACCTGGCCATGCAAGCAGTGCCTCCCAGGCCATTTCAATTGTGTCCTGGATGAACCTGGAAGACGAAAGGTGGAACTATCACATAGGCAACTGACATACCAATCACAAAGGATCCAAATTATGGATGCAGTTCTAAAGCACTGGTTTTCATACATTTTTTTAAGTGGCAAATACATTCTGAAATTGTATTTAAACTCCAAAATATAAAAAGTATAGAATCATAGATACACTGGTTTCCTCATCGCTAACTAGAATAGGGCTCTGCAAAAATAGATTGAAAACAGTGAATATTAAATGATTCAGTCTTTGTCCCAGTTACCCCATTGTCTAGAAGGAGCATTACTTTACATCAAAATCACCTCCATAAAGTTGAAGTCATGATAAAAGCTGCTATTTATTGAGCCCTTACTTTGTTCTAGTTATAATGTTAAGTGCACTTTTTCATTTAGTCATAAACTTGCTGGGTAGGTGCTTTTTTGCTTTTTTCTTTTCTTTTTGAGACAGGGTCTCTCTCTGTCACCCAGGCTGTGGTGCAGTTTACAATCTTGACTCACTGCAACCTCCACCTCCCGGGCTCAAGCAATCCTCCCACCTCAGCCTCCCGAGTAGCTAGGACTACAGTTGCGCCACCATGCCCCGCTAATATTTTGTATTATTATTATTATTATTTGTAGAGACAGTTTCACCATGTTGCCCAGTCTGGTCTCAAACTCCTGGGCTCAAACCATCTGCCCACCTTGGCCTCCCAAGGTGTTGGCATTACAGGCATGAGCCACTGCACTCAGCCCAAGGTGCTTTTTTTCTGATGAGAAACTAAGGCTTAGAGAAGTCAAATAACTGCCCAAGGACAAGCAGCATTCTAGAAAGTGGAGTTGCATTAATTTGTCTCACCCTGGACATCCATCCCCTAACATTTGCTCTATGCCCTGCCTATGCATAACACTTAGCACATAATACTATTACGTACTCTCTGCACCGTCTTCACTTTGTTACATAGGAGGAAACCAGGCTCATGTAAGTTAAGTAACTTGCCTGAGATCACATAGCTGATAAGTGGCAGAACCGGGATTCAAACTCAGAGGCTGGCCTTATCGAAGAATTCATATTTCTACCCGTCATGCCATGCTGCCTCCATTGACCCTCTTAAGGGGCTCTTCAAGCAGTATTGCTTTCAGGGTCTGCATGGCCTCAGTTAGTTAGATTTGCTTGTTAAAAGGAAATGGTGACACGTATTAAAATGCTTCTGAATTTTAAAAATCATGGTGTAAAATCCCTGCTATCACATTGCTCTAAATTAATGGACTTGAGGTTTATTTTTGCAATTCATCATGTAGCATTTACATGGGAATCCTGTCCTGTCCTTAGCAGATCAGGAGTAATACTTAAAAACACAAATGAAAGGCTGGGCCCGGTGTTTCACGCCTTAAATCCCAGCACTTTGGGAGGCTGAGGCAGGCAGATGACGAGGTCAGGATGTCAAGACCATCCTGGCCAACATGGTGAAACCCTGTCTCTACTAAAATACAAAAAATTAGCCAGGTGTGGTGATGCGCGCCTGTAGTCCTAGCTACTCAGGAGGCTGAGGCAGGGGAATCACTTGAACCTGGGAGGCGGAGGTTGCAGTGAGCCAAGATCGTGCCACTGCACTCCAGCCTAGCGACAGAGCAAGACTCCGTCTCCAAATAATAAAATAAAATAAAATAAAATAATAAAATAAAATAAAATAAAAACAGATGGGATTCCCCTAAGAGTAAAGGGTGATGGATGTGTTAAAGGGTCTCTAGTGCCCACACAGGGAGCTGAGTTAAAAATTGTCAACAGAATATTCTGGGAAATAACTTGAGCAGTTATTTCAGGAAAGCAGCACAGTCAAGGGCTATTCCTGCAGTCCCCATACCCATAACCCTGGGAGCAGTGGTGCTACTGGGTAGCTTGCAGGAGCTGGTTACAATTTATAATGAGCCTGTCCACCTGGTCTTGAGGAGAAAGCTGGGCTGAAAAGATAAGCTCAGGAGACCTTCTGCCCTGTGTGGAAGGGGCTGTTAGTGACTGAGGGAGCTTTCTGGGCTCCCTGGGGAGAAGCTGAGCTGTTGGAAGAGACAAAGGCTGAGGGAGGGGATAACCTTTGTTCCAAGGCTGACTTGGAGGAGGAAACATTCCCCTCTCTGTTTTCACATGACCTAAAGGGTTAGGGGAGTGAGCCTCATTTATCCCAGATCTCTGACCCATATCTCTCATCCAACCAAGAGATGGAAAAAATAAAGCTATCAGGTTTGGGCTTAGGGCTTAAAGGTACTGTCAATTGCCATCCCCCAACACTCCACCACCAAGAAGGAAAAGAAAAAAGGGGGGCTGGGCAGAGGACAGTGCTGTCCTACCTTCCAGATATTCATCAGTTGTATTCCCAATCTATTGATCCACATTCTAAATATAATTATAAATTGTTAGCAGCCAAAGAGTTAGTAACGAGCCAGGAACAATGGTGTGCACCTGTAGTTCCAATTACTCAGGAGGTTGAAGCAGGAGGGTCACTTGATCCCAGGAATTCGAGGCTGTAGTGCATTATGATTGCACCTATGCATAGCATGCCAGCCTGGGCAACATAACAAGACCTTGTCTCTAAAAAAAAATAGTGGCTGGGCGCGGTGGCTCATGCCTATAATCCCGGCACTTCGGGAGGCCAAGGCAGGTGGATCACCTGAGGTCAGGAGTTCGAGACCAGCCTGGCCAACATAGCATTAGATATGAGTTCTAAATTTCTCTTCAAAGAATCAATATGTCAGTATGTTCAATTCTTTGCCTTCTACTTTTAAACTTAACTTCCTTGTAAAGCAACCTTTTTCGATCACCTGCTCCACTCTGACTCATTCCGATTACCTGCTCTGCCCTGACTCATTCTCCACCCTGACTCATTCCGATTTCCTGCTCTGCCATAACCATTTTCCCCACCAAACCACTCACCCAGTCACTCTCTTTAAATTAGCCAATCGGAATTAGTTTAGCCTGTGCAGTCTAACCCTAGCCAATAGGGGAATGACAGCGGCAGGGGCCACCTGTGTCAGGAATAAGAACCCCTTCCCCTCCCTTGTCCAGATGTGCGCTCACCACTGCTCCATCTATGAGGGCGCATCCTTCTATAGAAGTAAATTGCCCTACTGAGAAGAAAAAAGAAAGAAAATTTTATATTCGATTGCTATTTCTTTTGTGGCACTGAAACTTTATTTATAACAATAGTGAAACTTCGTCTCTACTAAAAATACAAAAATTAGCTGGGCATCATGGTGCAAGCTTGTAATCCCAGCTACTCGGGAGGCTGAGGCAGGAGAATCACTTGAACCCGGGAGGCGGAGGTTGCAGTGAGCCAAGATCACGCCACTGCACTCCAGCCTGGGTAACAGAAAGACTCTGTCTCAAAAAAAAAAAATAAATAAATAAATAACAGTTCTGGCCAGGCGCTGTGGCTCACGCCTGTAATCCCAGCACTTTGGGAGGCCGAGGCCGGTGGATCACTTGAGGTCAGGAGTTCGAGACCAACCTGGTTAACATGGTAAAACCTCGTCTCTACTAAAAATACAAAGTGTAGCAGGGCATGGTGACACACGCCTGTAGTCCCAGCTACTCAGGAGGTTGAGGCACAAGAATCGCTTGAACCCAGGAGGCGGAGGCTGCAGTGAGCTGAGATCATGCCACTGCATTCCAGTCTAAGCAACAAAGCGAGATCCTGCTCAGAAACAAACAAACAATTCTGACGGCCGGGTACAGTGGCTCACTCCAGTAATCTCAGCACTTTGGGAGGCTGAGGTGGGACGATCACTTGAGGCTAGGAGTTTGAGACCAGCCTAGGCAACATAGTGAGACCCTGTCTACAAAAAATTTTAAAATTAGCCAGATATGGCTGCATGCACCTGTAGTCCTAGCTACTTGGGAGGCTGAGGTGGGAGGATTGCTTGAGCCTAAGAGTTCAAAGCTGCAATGAGCCATGATCATGCCACTGCACTCCAGCCTAGGCAACAGAGTGAAACCCTGTCTCTTGAAAAAAACAAAAACAAAAATGCACACACACACACAAACCAGTTGAAATTATTGCTTCTCTTGTTTTTGTGGTTGAGTCTTCACTATGTGATTCTTGTTCCATGAATTTAGAAGGTGAGAGTTGGTGGATAGCTTCTAGAAGTGGGTTTGAATAGGAAAGATAAAGGCTGTATCAGAGCTATGATGGTGCCACTGCACTCCAGCCTGGGTGGCCTGGGTGACAGAGCAATATTCTCTCTAAAAAAAAAAAAAAAAAAACCCACCAGCTGGGTGTGGTGACTCATGCCTGTAATTCCAGCACTTTGGGAGGCCAGAGGCAGGTGGATCACGAGGTCAGGAGTTCAAAGCCATCCTGGCCAAGACGGTGAAACCCCATCTCTACTAAAAATACAAAAAGTAGCCGGGCATGGTGGCGGGCACCTGTAATCCCAGCTACTCGGGAGGCTGAGGCAGAGAATTACTTGAACCCGGGAGGTGGAGGTTGCAGTGAGCCAAGATCATGCCACTGCACTCCAGCCTGGGCGACACAGCGAGACTCCATCTCAAAACACACACACACACACACACACACACATACACACACACACACACACACACAAAAGCTATATCAGGATCAGTTTTCCTTCTTAACTTCTGAAGACAGATTTTTTTTTTGATAGGGTCTCACTCTATCACCCAGGCTGGAGTGCAGTGGCGCAATCATAGCTCACTGCAGCCTCAACCTCTCAGGCTCAAGCAGTCCTCCTGCCTCAGCCTCCCAAGTAGTTGGGACTACAGGCATGAACCACCATGCCCAGCTGGTTTTTAAATTTTTTTGTAGTCTCGCTGTGTTGCCCAGGCTGGTATCAAACCCCTGGGCTCAAGCAATCCTCCCACCTCAGCCTCCTGAAGTGCTGGGATTACAGGCATGAGCCACCATGGCTGGCTTTAAAGTCAGATTTTTTTCTTGGAACAACACTCACCAGTCATGTGGCTTGGGGTAATTTAACATCTATGGACTTTAGTCCACAGAAAATGGGAATTAAAGCAGGGTGTGATGACTTAAGTTTATGAAAATTAAATAAGAGATTGTTGAAGCACTTAAAAAGCAATACAACATGATACAAATAGAAATTTAATTGTTTTGGTGTCCAGCAGTTAGTTTGGTAGAAATTGAGCAATGCGTCAGAAGAGGAGACCCAGTGATTGAGCTGTTTCTCTTCTTATTACAGCTATCTCTGAAGGGCACAAATCAGAAAGCACCATGCCTCCTAATAAAGAGGCCAGCGGTCTCAGTAGTTCACCAGCGGGGCTCATCTGCCTCCCTCCAATCTCTGAGGAGCTACAGCTTGTGTGGACCCAAGCAACCCAGACCAGTGAGCTAGACAGCAATGAACACCTGCTAAAAACCTTCAGCTATTTTCCCTATCCCAGCCTAGCAGACATTGCCCTTCTCTGCCTACGTTATGGGTTGCAGATGGAGAAAGTCAAGACTTGGTTTATGGCCCAGCGCCTCCGCTGTGGTATTAGCTGGTCGTCTGAAGAAATAGAAGAGACTCGAGCCCGAGTAGTCTACCGTCGGGACCAACTCCATTTCAAATCCCTTCTCTCTTTTACTCATCATGCAGGACGGCCCCCAGAGGAGGTGCCTCCTCCTCCAATGCCAGCTCCAGCACAAGTTGGTATTGGAATAGGTCCTCCGACTCTTAGCAAGCCCACCCAGACGAAAGGATTGAAGGTAGAGCCTGAGGAGTCCTCTCAGATGCCACCACTGCCACAGAGTCACCAAAAATTAAAGGAGTCCCTGATGACACCTGGCAGTGGAGCATTCCCCCACCAATCAGATTTTTGGCAACATCTTCAAAGCAGTGGCCTCTCAAAGGAGCAGGCAGGCAGGGGTCCCAACCAGTCACATGGCATAGGTACTGCTTCCTGGAACCACTCCACAACCATCCCCCAGCCACAAGCTCGGGATAAACCCCCACCAATTGCATTAATTGCCAGTAGTTGTAAGGAGGAGTCAGCATCTAGTGTTACTCCCTCTTCTTCCTCTACCTCTTCTTTCCAGGTACTGGCTAATGGAGCTACTGCCGCCTCTAAATCCCTCCAGCCACTAGGCTGTGTCCCACAGTCAGTGTCACCCAGTGAACAGGCATTACCCCCACATCTGGAACCAGCCTGGCCCCAAGGGCTACGGCATAACTCAGTACCAGGTAGAGTTGGCCCCACAGAGTACCTTTCCCCAGATATGCAACGCCAGCGAAAGACCAAGCGCAAAACCAAAGAGCAGCTGGCTATCCTTAAATCCTTTTTTTTACAGTGCCAATGGGCACGGCGTGAGGATTACCAAAAGTTAGAACAGATCACTGGTTTACCTCGGCCTGAGATCATTCAGTGGTTTGGTGACACACGCTATGCCTTGAAGCATGGGCAACTAAAATGGTTTCGGGACAATGCAGTACCTGGTGCCCCTAGTTTCCAAGACCCAGCAATTCCTACACCACCACCATCAACCCGCTCCTTGAATGAAAGGGCTGAGACACCACCTCTGCCAATCCCTCCACCCCCACCGGATATACAACCCTTGGAGAGGTACTGGGCAGCCCACCAACAGCTATGGGAAACTGATATCCCTCAATTGAGTCAGGCATCAAGGCTTAGCACCCAGCAGGTACTGGATTGGTTTGACTCTCGATTACCTCAGCCAGCTGAGGTGGTAGTTTGTCTAGATGAAGAAGAGGAAGAGGAGGAGGAAGAACTGCCAGAAGATGGTGAGGAAGAAGAGGAGGAGGAGGAAGAGGAAGATGATGATGATGATGATGATGTGATCATACAAGACTGAGTGGGGAGCTGGGGGAGGGGAGGTCTGTTACTAAAAGATGAACCAACTTAGTAACTGTTTAAACAAAGAAACCACATTTTTAAAATTACCTTGTGGCAGAGAACTAAAAAGCTTTGTGTTCTTCAGGGTGGGTGGCAGGGGGATATAGTGAGGGTGGACCAGGGAGAATGACCATAGGGCACTAAGTAAGGCTGGAATTGGATCAGCAGAAATCCAGACCTCTAACCTTAGGGTAGGGAGTGCTAAGGATCTAGGGAAACCATGGGCTGGGAAGCTGCTCTTGCTCTCCTCGTGTCTGCTGTTCTTTTCCCTTCGTGTACTATAGAGAGGCCAGACATTGGCCCCACCTCTCCAGGAGGATTGGAAAGGAGGAGTAAAGGATTCTGATTTGATTGATGATTCCAGTGCATCCCCAATCCCACCATCTTACCTGGAATATAAGGCTGCCTGTACCCCTTTTCTGAGCACAAGTCTGTGTGTAATGCAACTGACTCTCTTACTTTTTTTCTTAATAACTGATCACTTCCTAGACAACCAAGATTCTCAATAAGTCCCAGTCTCATCACAAATATTAATATTTCCTTTTCCTCATACCAACTTGACTATGTTTCACCTGCTTCGTGACTAAATCACAGGTGGCAGAATGTTTCAGTTCTTTTTTTTTTTTTTTGAGATGGAGTCTTGCTCTGTCGCCCAGGCTGGAGTGCAGTGACGCAATCTTGGCTCACTGCAAACTCCGCCTCCCGGGTTCACGCCATTCTCCTGCCTCAGCCTCCCGAGTAGCTGGGACTACAGGCGCCCGCCACCACACCCGGCTAATTTTTTATATTTTTAGTAGAGACGGGTTTCATCGTGTTAGCCAGGATGGTCTCAATCTGACCTCGTGATCCGCCCACCTCGGCCTCCCAAAGTGCTGGGATTACAGGCATGAGCCACCGTGCCCAGCTATTTTCAGTTCTTATGCTGTGACCACTTTGCCTTGTAGCTTTTTCTATCTTTCCAAAATCCTCACTCTGTTCATTGTTTGTCTCAGGGAAAATCTTCCCCCACCGAGCTTGTAAAAAACTTTAATAATTGGGTGGAGAATAATTTACAATGGATATTTATTGGAGGTGGTAATTAGGGAAGGTGTCCTTTTAAAAAGTAGAATTGTGTTACAAAGGAGTGAAAGAGAGGGAATAGTTTCTCCTTGTTGAAGGGCAGTGAAGGTAGGTTTCAGGTTTGGTTTTACAAACCTGATAACTACCTCCTGTCCAGCTTGACAGAGACTAATTTTTCATCTTTTTGCTGTCAATTTGTTTCCAGAAAAGAGACTTTTCCCTCTCTTGATAGGATCTGCCTTAGGGACACAGGGACCATCGTCTTTAAGTGAATTAATTATTGATGTTTTAGAATGGTTTCCATCAGTTGGGATCAGCTATATGGCAAATAGGTATCATCAATGAGTTAACCATCTAAAAATAAAAGAGTGGAAGCCCTAAAATGCTAGAATAATAATAAAAAGGCCAAAAATAAAATTGTTTCTCTCTCATCCACTTTGCCACTCCTATGGTTTAGGGATTAATGGAAACAAATCCATTAACATTCTAACTCAGCATACTTTTAACTTATTGTTTGGTGGGGCAGGACTTATTGAGGTAAATTTAAAAGAAGAACAACAACTTTAAAAAGGAAGTAGTTCAGCATCTATCACCGGCCAGGTTGTTTCTCAGCCATCAAATGATAATGACTAAAATTTCTGAGGCTTCAGGAGTAACCGAGATACAAGTCTTGGAAGTAACTCCATTTGCTACAGGACAGGCCCTTGCCTAAAAGAGAAGGTATCTAGAAATGCCTTTAAAATAAATTCAGAGTACCAGAAAGGGTATGGGGATCCTAGTTCTGATACAAGATCATTCCCAAGACCTAATTTATTTCTGGCAGATGCCTGCTATTTTCTGTTTTTCCAGTATTTTTGCTTAAGGCCAGCTTGTGAGTGGCTAACCTATTTAATTCCTCATTTCTGCCTTATAGTACCCAAAGTAGAATACATGTTTGATCTCAGTTATAGTGTTGTTTGCCCATTCCACCATTCTAGAGCTTATAATAGTGATAGAATTGTAGCAATAAAAGGGCATCGTCTTAATTTTACTATCTATATACTAAGCTGAAAATCAGTGTCTCCAACAGTTGTTTTCAATAGAAAGGAAAATTAACATTTAATAGTAACTAGGCATAGAGGGAATAATAGACAAATAGAAAAAGTATAATAAGGAAAAGAACAGAGATGTTGCTCGTTAACATTGGCAATGGGACAGTATATCCAAAGCTAAAAATGAAATCCAGAAATGAAACAGTGATGAGTATATGATCCATCACAATCCCCATTCCCAACTCCGAACTCCCAACCAAGCATGGTGCCAAGAATTATTTTTATGACCTTTGTTTCAAATTGTAGGAAATGAGGGGAGCTACCAATGTCTTCTGGAAGAGATATAAACATCTTCCTGAAGCACTAGCCTTTTGTAAGACCTGACCACTGTCCTGGGAGGTGATAAGGGTGAATAGGGTAAAGATGGAGGGAGCATAAGGTACAGAGTGAAACTAGGAAACAATGCAGGGATACATTTTCCAGGGCCATCACCCCTAATGGGTACTGGAAGCTACAGTCCATCCTTCAGCAGCATGTATAGATCAGACCTTGAAGATGATCTATCTGGAAGTGGTCCATGCTTCTCTCCCACTGGGTAATCCCATCTGCCGCCGTTGTTGGTAGAGAGTCTGCAGCAGAGGACAAAAAGGTAGATGTGGGTGTTTATAGCAACAAAAAGGGCAAGCAAGTCTCTCTGAACCTGTTGTATGAAGCTTATCAAGACAGACACCACTGCTTTTGCTTCCCCATAGTTTTCTTCATTGCATGATAACTAACTTCTCCAAACTAGGATTTGCTACATCTAGTGTGACAATCTCTGGAACATTTCAGTAGCTTATGGTGATAATAATAAGGATGAATATTTGAAAATTAAACTATTTTGGAAAATCTGGGCCATATGACTACCACACCCAGAGATGACTACCAGGAAGGCAGAGTTCTTAGGCCTCTGAGGAGGTGGCATTTCCTTCAATAACTTTAAAATTTCTTCACATTTTTGGTTTTTTGTTTGTTTGTTTGTTTTTGAGATGGAGTCTTGCTCTGTCGCCCAGGCTGGAGTGCAGTGGTGCATCTCCGCTCACTGCAAGCTCCACCTCCCGGGTTCACGTCCTTCTCCTGCCTCAGCCTCCCGCATGGCTGGGACTACAGGCGCCCGCCACCATGCCCAGCTAATTTTTTGTATTTTTTTAGTATAGACGGGGTTTCACCATGTTAGCCAGGATGGTCTCGATCTCCTGACCTCATGATCTGCCCGCCTCGGCCTCCCAGAGTGTTGGGATTACAGGCGTGAGCCACCGCACCCGGCCCACATTTTCAAAAAATACATAGAATAGTATAATGAACTCATGTGCCCATTGTCCATCTTTAACAAATAATTAATAGCCAATCTTTTATTTCTACTCTCCCACTGTCCCTCCCTACTAAATTACACTGATGCAAATGCCAGACATCATTTGACTTTCCATCCATAAATACTTAATATGTACCTATAAAAGAGAAAGGCTATTTTTAAAAACATAACTACAATATTATCATACCAAAAAACTCTCCAATGTTAACAATTATTTAATATCAAATGTCCAATAGATAATTTTGTTCAACTGTCTCATGAATTGTTTTATTTATTTATTTATTTTATAGCTTGTTTCAGTCAAGATCCAATTAGGGGCCATATATTTGTAGACGGTTTATAGAGCTTTTAAGTCTTTTTTCATCTTAGGTTAATCCCTCCATTTGTGAGGATTTTAGGGAGGAATGTTATTTCCCCAGTGTTGCCTCTTAAGGCTTAGACCCTAATTTCTTACTGATGAAAATAAAGGGCATCTTGGAATATGGGAGCAAAATATATACCTATCTTAGTATGAAGGAACTGTCCCTGGGGACACCAGGAGCTTGGGGTGAAAAAGGAGCCTAAATATGCTCAAAACCCAAGCCATTAAAAAAAACAAACAAACAAAAAAAGGCAAGACTGGACTTTTCTTTTTTTCTTTTTCTTTTTTTTTTTTTTTTTGAGATGGAGTCTCACTCTGCCGCCCAGGCTGGAGTGCAGTGGCGCAATCTCGGCTCACTGCAAGCTCCACCTCCCGGGTTCAAGCAATTCTCCTGTCTCAGCCTCTCGTGTAGCTGAGATTACAGGCGCCCGCCACCACACCTGGCTAATTTTTGTATTTTCAGTAGAGAGAGATGGGGTTTTACCATATTGGTCAGGCTGGTCTCTAACTCCTGACCTCAGGTTATCTATCCACCTGCCTTGGCCTCCCAAAATGCTGGGATTACTGGCGTAAGCCACCGCCCCCGGTGACTTTTCATTTAATAGAACTCTTTACAAACCTCTCCTTGTTACCATGCCCTTTACCTTTTGTTGCTGGAATCAGAATCACAGCCCCATAAATTTATAAAATATTATTCTAGCTGTCTCTGGAGAAGTAAATGTGGTTTTTCCTAGTTCAAGTAGTACCTCTACCCAAAAGATACATTTCATAGAAAATACTTTCTTGTGGAACTACTGAAGATGTCAGTGTGTCCACACTTATTTCACCCTGGCCAAGACCTCTCAGTTTAAAGCCTTTCACTACCATGTGGCCTCATTTTAAAACCCCAAACCAGGAAGCTAATCTAACAGCAGGATAAAACCTGAAATTCAGACCATTCTGGAAGATTGTGAACATACAGTTACCAGGGTTGAAACCCATGTCGTTCTTCACTGGTTATATTACACTACCCTGAGGCATTTCGTGTGCAGGCCTAACCATGTGAGATTTTATGCACAGACAAGTTAGACTAGCCAGGTCTCACCTGCAGGACTGGTAGCTGGAAACTAGGAAGACTCTCTAGTGTAGTTCTGCTCTCCCTCTGAGCTGAAGGATAGAATGGAACAGTGAAAGACAACTTACTTGGGCAGTTTCTCGGCAGTGTTACTTGCGGGTCAGGGTAACGAGGTAGTTCTTAAAGGAACACTACTCAGAAGGGAAACACAATTAGCAATTTAAGAGATGGGATATAAAGTCTGTTCTTTTCCTGTGAGGACCAGGTACTGGCAGAGAGGTCTGAGATTTAACTATGAGTGGAAAAATAGGCAATATAAATATTTAGGTGAGCTATGGAAGATGGCAGCCTCTTAGCAAAAGGACTGGTGGTACCACCTTTACTGAAAAAGATGGGGAGAAGAATGGATATTGGCCTTATAATCCTCAGAACTGAGCACCCAGCATTTTCAATATAGGGACTTTTGAGAAGCCAGTTTAATCCTATAGGCCAACCTTCTGGCTAAACAGTAGGACTCGACTGGTGACAGGATGAGTGCTAACCAGGCAAAATCCAGAGTGTCCCTTCACTCTGAAGAAAATGGGATGGCTCTTAAAGAATATTAAGGAGCCAACTACAGACAGTGCTCTTTGGGGGGCAAACCTCAACATCTTGTCATCTTGAAAATCTTCATTTTAGTATATGTGTCTATAGTTGAAGCCCCATTCCTTTGGAAATGTTATTTAACTTACCAAAATTGTTGGGAGTGAGGACTCTTGTGTGGCCTGAATGCCCATTTGGGGATGGTCTGAAAGAAAAAATCCCCTGTCCAGAGGAGGCAGATGAAGGTCTAAGGAAAGCAAATAAAAGCATCAGCACAGAAAAAGACAGGTAAAGGTAAAAATAAAAAGCATATGTAATGGAAGAGCCTATACAGCTAGGCCAGAGAGGAAAAAATCCTCTGCTTGCAACTGATGATAATTTTTTCTTTTTTTTTTTGAGACAGGGTCTCACCCTGTTGCCCAGGTTGGAGTGCAGTAGTATGATCATGGCTCACTGCAGCCTTGACTTCCTAAACTCAAGTGATCCTCCCGTCTTAGCCTCCCAAGTAGCTGGGACCACAAGCATACACCCACCAAGCCTGGGTAATTAGGTCTCGCTTTGTTGCTCAGGCTGGTCTCCAACACCTGGGCTTAAGCAATCCTCCCACCTTGGCCTCCTGAAGTGCTAAGATTACAGGTGGGAGCCACTACCTGGCCAAAATACAGTAATTTGGATGTATATTAAACACAGTGCTATCCAGCTTTCTTTTTTGCTTATAACGCACATTATAAACTTCAGTGGTACAAGCCAGTGTAGAAGTAACCCCAGGACTGCTGGCAGAGTTTTGTTTTTTTGTTTGTTTTTTGAGATGGAGTCTCACTCTGTCACCCAGGCTGGAGAGCAGTGACACCATGTCAGCTCACTGCAACCTCCACCTCCCAGATTCAGCAATTCTCCTGCTTCAGCCTCCCGAGTAGCTGGGATTACAGGCACATGCCACCACTCCAGGCTAATTTTTGTATTTTTAGTAGAGACGGAGTTTCACCATGTTGGCCATGCTGGTCTCAAACACCTGACGTCAAGTGATCCACCCTCCTTGGCCTCCCAAAGTGCTGGGATTACAGGCGTGAGCCACCGCACCCAGCCTGCTGGCAGAGTTTAAGTATGAACACACCCCCCAAAAAAGGAAGCACAGTGTTACTCACCTATAAGATAGGCTGTGAGTTGAAGCTGGTGAAGGGGTTTCTGGAAAGCATAAAAATAAGCCTGTGAGATAATCCATGAACTAGAGAAGAGATTCAGGTATACTTGGGGCCAGGGCAAAGGAAATGGAGATAAAAGATTTTTAGTATATACGTTAGGGTTGGGGGCTACTGCCAAGTGAAAAAGCTCATAAATCACATAGCAGTATCTTTTATAGGTGCTTTCCTCTCCCTTTCATGAGTCTGTGGGCTGCGATCCCTCACTGCCTTCATGTGCTCTCATGTGCCTTGGCTTCCCCTCTAAGATGGAAATCACCAGAAAGAATGGGTAAAGACAAAAATTAGCTAGGAGTGACATCAACAAAAATGGCAGAGCAAAGACCTCCAAAAATTTCCTCCTCCATAAAAGCAATGAGAAAATTGGCATAATGGTCAGAATCAACTTTTTCAGAAATCTGGAAATTAACAAAGGGCTTGTAGTAATCTAGAGAATGTTTATTCAAGAAAAATAGCAAAATGTTAGTAAAAACAGCAAGGTTTTTGGCATTTTAACTTGCTCTATTGCCATTTCTCCTTCTCCAGCTCCATGGTAGCCTTGAAAACCAACAGGGCATGCTCATGGTGAAACCCAACAGTCTGGCAGTCACTAGAGGGGATGGAACAGGGTTGGAGCTTTTTGAAGGATTCATTCCCAGAGAATTGTCATTATTTGACCTGTCTAGTGGTTCCCTGGCAGACCCCACTTTCAAGGTTGTCTTTATTTGACAGCACCAGGACTTGGAGCTCAGAGCTTACCAAGTGCAGAAAAACCTTTCTCCAGTCTGTTGAAAACAATTAGAAGCACTTGTTTGGCTGCCTAAGGAGATAGATATCAGCTGGGACAAACAAAAGGCTAACCAAAAAGCATGACATATAGAAAACAAATAACAAAATGCAGAAGTCAGTCCTTCCTTATCTGTAATTACATTAAATGTAAATGAATTAAAAGGCAGAAACTGGCAGAACAGATGAAAGAAAAAACAAGTCCAACTATTCACAGTCTACAAGAGATTCACTTTGGATTCAAAGATGCATATAAGTTGAAAGGAGAAGGATGAAAAAATATATTCCATGCAAAAAACAGTGAACAAAAGAGTGGCTATACTAATATCAGACAAAATAGACTTTAAGACAAAATTGTTGGGCCAGGCACAGTGGCTCATGCCTGTAATCCCAGCACTTTGGGAGGCCGAGGCGGGCGAATCACTTGAGGCCAGGAGTTCGAGACCAGCCTAGCCAACATGGTGAAACCTCGTCTCTACTAAAAATACAAAAATTAGCCAGGCGTGGTGGCACATGCCTAGAATCCCAGCTACTAAAGAGGCTGAGGCACAAGAATCGCTTGAAGCCAGGAGGAGGAGGTTGCAGTGAGCCGAGATTTTGCCACTGCACTCTAGCCAAGAAGAGAGTGAGACTCTGTCTCAAAAAAAAAAAATTGTTACAAGAGACAAAGGCATTAAATAATGACAAAGGGGTCCATTTATCAAGAAGAGAAACATTTATATATGCACCTAACAATAGAGTCCTAAAATACCTGAAGCAAAAACTGATAGAATTGAAGAGAAAATAAGACAATTTGACAATAATAGGGACTGGGCATGGTTGCTCACGCCTATAATCCCAGCACTTTGGGAGCTGAGGCAGGAGGATCGCTTGAGCCCAGGAGTTCGAGACCAGCCAGGGCAGAACAGGGAGACCTCATCTCTACAAAGACATGAAAATTGAAATAAAAAAACTAGCCAGGCGTGGTGGTGCATGCCTTTTGTTCTAGCTACTCAGGAGGCTGAAGTGGGACTATCGCTTGAGCCTGGGAGGTGGAGGCTGCAGTGAGCCATAATTGTGCCACTATACTCCAGCATCAACAACAGCACGAGACTCTGTCTCAAAAAAACAAGAAAACAAAAAACAAAAAACCACAATAATAGTTGGTGACTTTAATACCCCACTTTCAATAACGGAAAGAACAACTGGACAGAAGATCAGCAAGGAAAGGAAACAGAAGCATACTAATTGAACAACATGATATACTAACTAAACCTAGCAGACTCTATAGAATACACCACCCAAAAATAGTAGAATATATATTCTTCCCATATACACATGGAGCATTCTCTCCAGGATAGACCACATATTAGGTCATACATTTAAAAGGATTTAAATCAGGCCTGGTGCGGTGGCTCACGCCTGTAATCTCAGCACTTTGGGAGGATGAGGCAGGCGGATCACCTGAGGTCAGGAGTTTGAGACCAGCCTCAACATGGAGAAACCCTGTCTCTACTAAAAATACAAAATTAGCCGGGTGAGGTGGTGCATGCCTGTAATCCCAGCTACTCGGGAGGCTGAGGCAGGAGAATTGCTTGAACCTGGGAGGCGGAGGTTGCGGTGAGCCAAGAGTGCACCACTGCACTCCAGCCTGGGCAACAAGAACGAAACACCATCTCAAAAAAAAAAAAAAATTAAAAGGATTTAAATCACTGAAAGTCAAAATCAATAACAGGAGGAAATTTGGGAACTTCACATATATGTAGATATTAAACAACACATTGATAAACAACCAATGGGTCTAAAAAACAAAAATCACAAGGGACATTAGAAAATACTTTGGAATGAGATCGGGCATGGTGGCTCACACCTGTAATCCCAGCACTTTGGGAGGCTGAGGCGGGCAGATCACCTGAGGTGAGGAGTTGGAGACCAGCCTGGCCAACATGGTGAAACTCCGTCTCTACTAAAAATACAAAAATTTGCCAAGCGCAGTGGCACGTGCCTGTAGTCCCAGCTACTTGGGAGGCTGAACCTGGGAGGCGGACGTGGAAGTGAGCTGAGATGGCGCCACTGCACTCCAGTCCGGGCGACAGAGTGAGACTCCATCTCAAAAAACAAACAAATGAACAAACAACCTTTGGAATGAATTAAAACAAAACACAGCATGCCAAATGTTACAGGATGCTGTGAAAGCAGTGCTACAGTGAAATTTATGACTGGAAACATCAATAGTAAAAAAGATCCCAAATCAATAATCGAACCTTCCACCTTAGGAAACTAGAAAAAGAACTAAATCCAAAATAATGAGAAGGAAGGAAATAGACTAAACCAGAAGTACATGAAACAGATAATAGAAAAAATAATACAGACTCTCAACAAAATGAATTATTTGAAATGATTGACAAAGAAATAAAGGGGAAAAGACTCAAATTACTAAAACTAAGAATGAAAAAGAGAACACTGTTGTTACCAACCTGACAGAAATAAATTGGCTAGAACATCTATGTTTTTCAAAGGAGTGGGAGATTTAGAGGGAGACTATTTGGAGAATTAAAAGAAGAGATTTGGGAGTTTCAAATTCTTTCTTGTGAAAGTCTTCTCTGTTAGGTATTCTCTAGGTACTGGCTAATGCCCTTGAAAATGGTAACAACAGTAATAATTTTAAGGGGCTTTAGGTAAGAAATTAAGTAAGCAGGCCCAAAATATTCCTTCACTGGAATATTTTTATGTTTAAAACACAGCAAAGAAGCCAGATACCCTTCAGGCCAACAATCGGCATCTTGTGAACCTTCTTTTTACACTTAGCTTGTAATGCCATCTTGTGGCAATTCAAAAAAATCCAAGTCAATTTTACTGAAAAGTTATCCTCCATCTCCTAACCAGAGGTTTTCAATGACTTCCTATCACTCAAATCTTTATTTTCCCCTTATTAGTTGGAAAACAAAAATATCATTATTTGAAAAACTTGTAGGCCGGGCACAGTGGCTCACGCCTGTAATCCCAACATTTTGGGAGGCCAAGGCAGGCGGATCACCTGAGGTCAGGAGTTCGAGATCAGCCTGGGCAACACGATGAAACCCTGTCTCTACTAAAAATACAGAATTAGCCATGTGTGGTGGCACATGCCTGTAATCCCAGCTACTTGGGAGGCTGAGGCAGGAGAATCGCTTGAACCTGGGAGGCGGAGGATGCAGTGAGCCGAGATCATGCCATTGCACTCCAGCCTGGGCAACAAGAGTAAATCTCCATCTCACCAAAACAAACAAACAAACAAATAAACAAAAAAAAACCTTGTAATATATGTATGGATACATGGAATCACTGTCTGGAAAAAACAAATGAAATGGCATTATATTATGCATAGAAAACCAGAAATCCGCAGATCTCTACATAGAGTAGGTTGATTTCTGACACCCTTTTCCCCCCACCTCACCATTATAAGAGTCTCTGGGAGTTCTCCTTCCCTGCAGACCTCTGCCTCCCTGATAGACAAATAATAAGCATCAATTAATAAATATATCTCAGTTATCTGGCTTCCCTATTCCCTATTTATCTATAGCTACACATTCAAGCATATATTGTTCTACTACAGTGGGCATACTAGTCAAAGAAAGATCCATACTTTACTCCTTCCAAAATGAACACCATGGACACTGTTGATTCAGTCCTTAAGCACTTTCACTATTTCCACCCCTATTTATTCTCTGTCGGTTTCTAATATCAGGTCTCCATTGCCAAAAGAAAATAGGGTCCAGTATGACATCAGATAATTTATGCCAAAACCAATATAAATTTAAGTTCTCGATAAACCTTTGCTTTCATTTAGCATTAGAAACTTCAATCTGGAAAGATAAGGTGAACATTACTTACTTGTCCCAAGCTACCAAAGCCAGCCTCTCTATAAGGAATGGATTCTGCTGAGGAGGATCGACTGTATAAGGTGAAACAAAAAGAAGAAAAAAAAAGGCAAAAAACCTAGTTTTACTTTTTATTGTTTTTTTTTGTTTTTGTTTTTTTTCAGACAGAGTCTCGCTCTGTTGCCCAGGCTAGAGCACAATGGCACAAGCTCAGCTCACTGCAACCTCTGCATCCTGGGTTCAAGTGATTCTCATGCCTCAGCCTCCCAAGTAGCTAGGACTACAGGCGTGCACCACCATGCCCAGCTAAGTTTTGTATTTTTAGTAGAGACGGTTTCACCATGTTGGCCAGGCTGGTCTCGAACTCTTGACCTCAAATGATCCACTCGCCTCGGCCTCCCAAAGTGCTGGGATTACAGGCATGAGCTACCATGCCCAGCCTCAAAAAACCTAGCTTTATATGTTGTTAGCACACAGAACACTCGTTGTTTTAGGGGGAAGGAGCATATGTCACTAATAGAAAGTCTCTGAAGCTGGATTGATGTGAAGAAAACACCTTTCCCTTCTAGTTTTGAGAGACTTCCTCTTGGCTCCCAAGAGGAGGGATTCCCTGACTGACACACATGGCCACCTTGGCACAAAAGCCTTGTGGTATGGAAAAACAAGTTTGTTTTTATGTCTTCTTCTCCCTTTCCATCTTTCAGCATAGACTTAACTCCCTTAAGCCGAGACATCTGTGGGGACCTGACCCCTAGTCATTGGTTACCAGTGTGTCAGGCAATCTGGACTTTCCAGTGATGCCACTGAGATGGCACCTGTCAAAAGAGCAGTGGTTCCATTTCTAGATTGTGGATCTTCAGATAAATTCTGCCATTTTCATTTCACTCCCTGAAAGTCAGGGTTGGCTTGTGAAAAGTTGTTAAACAACATGCTAAATGTGAAATGTCAACCCTCACTCTAAACTTTCCCTGTTCAGAGCATCAGATGAAGACTTCATTGGGTTTTATAGTGGCTTTCTGATTTTTGGTAGTCCATTGAAGAAGGGAGTTTGAGATTTCTTGTATACTGTTAATGATTGTCTGCCCATGTCCTGCCTGAATGGACAGTATCTTTAATAAAGCTAGATACAGTTTGGCTTAGGAAAAAAAAACAAACCCTAGCTTTAAACTTCTACGTAGACCTAAAATTTCATCAGTCCCAATCTGAGCTACAACTAGATATTTCTTTTATCTTCCAACTTTTGCCAACAGTTGTAATGTTGCTGTGTAGGTTTACCTGACCACTTGACTGCTATGCTGGAAACTGGGTCGTGGGGTAACTGAAAGAGAATAAAGTACAGAATAAAAAGTTGCCATCAATGGTGCGCCTGCCTTGCCTGGCCAATTTGTTGTGCGTGGTTATCTGGTTATATAATGTTATCATATTATGCATAAAGTTAGGAAGATCACATTATTGTCTCTGAGAGGAAACCATCTTCTACATAAGGAAAGGATATTCATCTCACACAGATATTTAGGGGAAAAATGTTCTCCACCTGATTGTGATGGGGAAGTAATACCCACTGGTCGAGGTGTGTTTGACCTGCAAGGGAAAAAAAAAAGAGGCGGCTCTAATCTCTCTAGGCAGAGGGTAAGTGCCACTTTAGAGGATCAATCAGATCAGTGTTTATAGAATAATAGCTTCCTCTCTGAGCACAAACTGCTTACTCTCATGTATTATAGGTAGCATCCTAAATATGGAAGCAAAGTTTCCATATAAAACCCATTGCTCTCCAACTCCCTACGTGGAGCTTTCTCCACCTCTGTATTGCCCATAACAGAAGTTTTAAAGTACACCTTTCTTCTCTCCTCAGTGCCTTACCAAGTACTCTCAACCATACATCTGTCCATCCATTCATACATCCCTCCATCCTCTCATCCACCTTAAGAAACTAGAAAAATAACTAAACCCAAAGTAACCAGAAAGAAGGATGCCATCCAACAAGCATATATTTGGGTCTATATTTCCTAGATCCTGAGATTACAAAGATAACTGGAATAACTGAGAGGCTTACAGGCTAGTGGGAGAGGTGAAAAAAAAAAATCAGAGCAGTGTTTAAGTGTTGTAATGGGCTTATCAGAAGTACAGAAGGACAAAAGAACATTAGACTGTAACTTCTATGAATGTAGGGGCTGTGTCTTTTTAATCCATAATGCAGGACTGATATTTAAAAAAAAGTGTGTGTGTGTGTATATATATATCTATATATCTATATATATAGTTTTGTTTTGTTTTTTGGGTTTTTTTTGTTTGTTTGTTTTGAGACGGAGTCCCGCTCTGTTGCCCAGGCTGGAGTGCAGTGGGGCGATCTCGGCTCACCACTGCAAGCTATGCCTCCTGGGTTCACGCCATTCTCCTGCCTCAGCCTCCCGAGCAGCTGGGACTACAGGTGTCCTCCACCACGCCCAGCTAATTTTGTTTTTGTATTTTTAGTAGAGATGGGGTTTCACCGTGTTAGCCAGAACGGTCTCAATCTCCTGACCTCATGATCCGCCCACCTCGGCCTCCCAAAGTGCTGGGATTACAGGTGTGAGCCACCACGCCCAGCCGATACTAAAAATATATTTAAGAATTAGTAGAGCATAGATATCACTAATTAGAAAGGACTGGTGGTATATATCCAGCCCGTAACATGGTACCTGATAAACAGTAGGCACTTAATATTTATTGAATGAATGAACAGACCATCTAACTCCACCTAATGCAGTCTTCACAGAGGAAATGATTGAGTTCAATTTTGAAGGATGAGTAGTGTAAGAAGTAAGGTAGAGTTTCCTCTTTAAAGACTTTCCTCTTCATCTAATTAGGAATAAATAGTAACTTCTCTTAAAAGCAAAATTTATTTAAAAACCTGTACTAACATTCTTAAATATCTGCTAGCCGTAATAAAGAAATCAATGTACTTTATGTTCTTAGCTCCCACAATTTAGCCTAAATATTTGCCCTGGCATGCTTATATTGGTCCAAGCAAGCATTAGGTTATAGCCTGTTCCTCTTCCTTATTTGAAGGTGTTTTTACCTTTCTCAGCATTCCACAAGTTACTTCCTCCTTCCTTTGTTCTCCTCTACCTTTGCCTCTTTTAAAAAATTCTAAGTTGCTAGCCAATCAGAACAAATACAGAATGTGAGGTCCCGTTCCAGCCAATGGAAACCGGACACAGCAATAAGGTAGACATGTCAGGTTATAAAAGACCCTGTCTCCTTTGTTCAGTGTACTCTTGTGGCAAAACTGCTGGCGAGTGTACCCTTTCTGCAGGAAGTAAAAATGACCTTGCTAAGTAAATTAAATTTATGTTCAAATGCTATTTCTTTATGGCACCGGGGAACAAGCATTTCAAACAGCAGGATTTCATAAGATGACAGTCCAGGGTGAGCATTACAATTAAGATTTTACTTCGGCACTTTCAGTAACTCTTTCTCGGAGAAGTGAAAGCTAAATTCATTAACCATTTTCTCTCTCTCAGAGTTCACACAGCCAGGAGTCAAGAAAGAACAGGAATTTTCAGGGGGTTGGGCTAGTATGGGAGCTGATAAAACTGACCTGCTTCCTTGGTACCGACTTGGAGATTCCTATAGGTAAAAAAACCAGGAGTGAAGAAAGCTGCAACTGAGGATCCTAATCAACAGATCTTCAGTCTTACTTGCTAGATAACTAAGCTCAATGCCCCTTAGTCATGGTTGCTAAGATTCCCAGTAGGAGGAAAAGTAGCAGCAGTATTTCCTTAGGATATTATTAGCTTTGAGGGGATAAAATTTTAGTTCTTCATAAGAGTGCATACGGAATCCCATAGACTAACATATGTGGGGAAATACGGAGTCTCTGGTGAGAGAAAGGAAAATGACACACTACAATGTGCTAGAATAATTACAGGAGTAGGATCAATAGGAAAATTATATAAATACACAGAACATTCTTAGGAAGAAAAACTATCTAGGAAGTAAAGTGTGATGCAAAGGAAGGGTCCTGAGGTGTCTTTGAGTTCCTTGAAGAGAAATTTTTAAGTTGCAACAGCTGTCTCTTCTATAAGAGAGCTTTCCGACTGGTAGGTCATGACTCACTGATGTTCAGGAATGGGTTACAAGTGTGCTATATATTGATCCTTTCATCCCCCAAGGTCTGCTGAGACCTCATCCATTTACTATAGTGTGCTGATTATACAAATACCAATTTCTGTGTGTGCCGTGATGAGAAAAAGATTAGGAAACATTATTCGATGCAGTCAGCTAGATAGATGAGAAAAGTAAGAGAGAAAATAATAATAAGGAAAATCTATTTCATTCACCTTTAGAATGGCTAGAAATTTCTTTAGTTCTCCATTCTCCTTCCTTAAGACTGACAATTCTCTAGGCAAAAGATGGAAACAATCAGCTCCAGCAAATCAGGGATTAAAAATCTGATTTATTATTATTATAACTATTAACATCTAGTTAATACTTATTGAGAAATGCTTGCAGCTATACAAGCTATTTCTATCAGGGATTTGATGATTCAATGGCAGGGTTTTGATAATGAGAACAATTAGGTGCACAAAATAAGCAATTACTTGGTATGATTTCAGGAGAATTTGCAGAGAATTCCATTTCCTCTCTCCACACACACACACCCCTGGCCTGCTGATATCTAAAAATTTTTATCAAGGACTCCATCTTGTGATTGCTTTGGCAGCACATACACTAAAATTGGAACAATACAGAGGAGATTAACATAGTCCCCAAAGAAAGTTAACATGTAAATGCTTGAAGCACTCCATAAAAAAAAAAAAAAAAAAACTTTAAAAGAAGTAAAAAAAGGATTCTAGACCAGCCTAGGCAATATGTAGAGACTCCTCTCTACAAAAAAAAAAAAAAAAAAAAAAAAAAAAAAAAAAAAAAATACAAAAATTAGCCAGGCATGGTGGTGTGCACTTGTAGTCCCAGCTACTTGGGAGGCTGAAGTGGGAGGATCTCTTGAGCCCAGGAGATTGAGGCTACAATGAGTGTTATCAGTGTGAATCAGCTATATCTGATTTCTCAAGGAAGCAGAGGTTTTCTTTGTTTTTGTTTTTGAGACAGTGTCTCACTTTTTCACCCAGGCTGGAGTGTAGTGGTGTGATCATAGCTCACTGTAACTCAGACTCCTGGGCTCAAACGATCCTCTGGCCTCAGCCTCCTAAGTAGCTGGGACTACAGGTGTGAACCACTATGTCTGGCTAATTTTTTATTTTAAAACTTTTTTTTTTTTTTTTAGAAACAGAGTCTCGCTATGTTGCCCAGGCTGATCTTCTCCTGGCCTCAAGTGATCCTCTGCTTCAGTCACCCAAAGTGCTGGGATTACAGGTGTGAGCCAGTGCACCTGGCCTGGGAAGCAGTTTTTGATACCGGGAAATAGAAGAGGAAAACTATAAAGTGAGGAGGGCTTCTGGAGGGAAGAAAGAGACAAAATGGAGATTCAAGGGATCAAAAATTCTGTACCCGATTTTCCCAAACAAACAAATAGTATGGAGCAATTTCCAGGCTTTGCAAACACAATAAGGACTGTCACTTCTTAGAAAGAAGGAAAAAAAGCTGTCTTGGGATTTGATTTGTTACTTACTTGTCCTGGCTGACCAGTGCTTGCTGTGCCTCCTGCATGGCTGTTTCTAACTTTGTAATTCTATGCTTATAAAAGGCGATGAGGAGATCTGTTTGTTTCTTCTGGAAATTCCACACCTACTAGGGAAAAACAAGCCTTTGACATACTCTCCTATAACTCCTTTCCCTTCACTTCTGGCAACAAACGGAAAGCCATCAAATCACACTTTATTATACTGCTCATTTTCTTTAGAACATCTGGCCTAATTCACAACTTCCCAGAACTAGAGAGCTCAGCACTCATTTCCAGGACACTAGCCTTCTACTGTCTTTTTTTTTTTTTTTTTTTTTTGAGACAGAGTTTCGCTATCGTTGCCCAGGCGAGAGTGCAATGGTGCGATCTCGGCTCACCGTAACCTCTGCCTCCCGGGTTCAAGCTATTCTCCTGCCTCAGCCTACTGAATAGCTGGATTTACAGGCATGTGCTACCACGCCCAGCTAATTTTGTATTTTTAGTACAGACGGGGGTTTCTCCATGTTGGTCAGGCTAGTCTTGAACTCCTGACCTCAGGTGATCTGCCCACCTCAGCCTCCCAAAGTGTTGGGATTACAGGCATGAGCCACCGCACCTGGCCCTTTCTACTATCTTAATGAGAATATTCTACCATAGTAGAATGACCCTTTAAAAATATAATTTTTCATCCCGTGCAAGAAGAGAGATTTTTTTTAAAACTTTTTCAAGCTTAGAATTGGTTCTAACTGGTCAACTATTAGTTTGGATCAGCTTCCACATTCATAGCTATTATACAACCTTGGTGACCAATTTATTTTCCCTAAAGACACCTACACAGAGTCACCAGCAGGCTGCTTATGCTGCTATAGGAAAGGGTGGAGAGGCACAGAAGGAGATTACCTATGCTTGAATTTTTTTTCTGGGCATACACACATAATTTTTTCTTTTGCCTCACTTTACCATTTGCTATACTAATGTGTCTATCATGGGATTGCTGAATCGGATCAAAAGTTAATATTTAGAAAGTGTTTTAGCTTTGTCAGGCTCTGCTTTTGAGTACACAGCAGTATTTACGTCTCATCTGCTTCCTCCCTGTTCAGACTATAAACCCTCTTTTGTCTAGGGTCCTTTCCTAGGTCTTGGTACTCTTCTCATAAACTTTTTGTTCTCACTTAATTTTCAAATTGCTCTTGCCACCTTACTAAAGAATTATACTTAAGAGTTTCCTTTCTACTTGAAAGTAAACTAAACTAGTTTTAGATAGATAAGAATTTACTCTAGTCTATTTTTTTAACCCTCATTTTTAATAAAACTAAAATGTTTATTTTAAGCTGTGAAAAGAAAATGTTTATTTTAAGTCAGGCATGGTGATCATGCCTATAATCTCAGAGACTCAGGAAGCCAAGGCTGAGGCAGGAGGATTGCTTGAAGCCAGGAATTTGAGACCAGCCTAAGCAACATAGCAAGACCCTGTCTCTACGAAAAATAATTTTATTGATTTATTTTATTTTATTTTATTTTATTTTTGAGACTGAGTCTCGCTCTGTCACCCAGGCTGGAGTGCAGTGGCACGATCTCAGCTCACTGCAACCTCCACCACCCATGTTCAAGCAATTCTCTTGCCTCAGCCTCCTGAGTAGCTGGGATTACAGGCGCCCACCACCACACCTGGCTAATATTTGTATTTTTAATAGAGACGGGGTTTCACCATGTTGATCAGACTGGTCTCGAACTCCTGACCTCGTGATCCACCCGCCTTGGCCTCCCAAAGTGCTGGGATTACAGGTGTGAGCCACCGTGCCCCGCCAAAAAATAATTTAAAAAATTTAGCCAGGCGTGATGGTATATTCCTGTAATCTCAACTACTTGAGAGGCTGAAGTGGATGGATTGCTTGAACCCAGGAGTTTGAGGCTGCAGGGACCCATGATCGTGCCTCTGCACTGCAGTCTGGGCAACAGAGCAAGAGCCCAACTTAAAAAAATTAGTTTACAAAATTTGAATAGTGGAGGCCAGGCATGGTGGCTCATGCCTGTAATCCCAGCACTTTGGGAGACCAAGGTGGGCAGATCACTTGAGGTCAGGAGTTCGAGACCAGCCTGGCCAATATGGCAAAACCCCGTCCTATTAAAAATGCAAAAATTAGCCGGGCATGGGGGCGTGCACCTATAATTCCAGCTAATGGAGAGGCTGAGGCAGGAGAATCACTTGAACTCAGAAGGCGGAGGTTGCGGTGAGCCAAGATTGCACCACTGCACTCCAGCCTGAGCAACAGAGTGAGACTCCATCTCAAAAAAAATAAAAAAATAAAAAAATTGAACAGTGGAGAAGCAGAATAAAAGTCACTCTGAATCCTGGGAATTACCTAAAATGGCAGGGGGTAGGGGTGAGGAGCAACAGAGATAAAGCTATATAATAGACAGCCAAATCACAATGTTAGTATTCCAAATATCCTAATCCTACCCTTGGGATTAGTCAGAAGTAAAATTAAGTCAAAATCAGGCTAGCATCAAGAAAAGCCAAATCCTACCCTAGATTAGTTAGCCCTCCCTTTGACATTAACAAGGGTCATAAGTGCACAAACAGACCCCACTGTGGAACTCCAGGGAGCCAGACTGGACTATGGGAGGGTCTTTTGCCAGGCCTAAGCAGACCTACTTTGTCTACTTGTCCCAAAAAACTGATCATTCCAAGAAGAAGAAAGACCAGTCCAGAAAACAACCAGCAAGGAGTATGAAAGAAGTGATTTTGCCTGATGTCAGGGTACAAATGTTTAGCCTATATCAAACACATTCACCGAAGAAGATTCTAAAATCTAACTCAGTAATGTACCTCAGTATAGTACTTTAAAAAATTACCAATAGTTAGCCATCTTTTAAATCCCTCAGCCTCATGAAAAGGTTGGTCTCTTTCCTTTTTCCAAAGAAGATTAACTTTTGCTTGCTCACTTGCTTTTTTAAAAATTAAAAAAAATTTTTTTAGAAATGATATCTTGCTATATTGCCCAGGCTGGTCTTGAACTCCTGGTCTCAAACAATCCTCCTGCCTTGGCCTCCCAATAACTTACTTTTTCTTAAAGGTGTGATTATTTTGTTAATACAGTAACACAGAGCTGATAATAATAAAAGTAGTTCTATTGATGATAACACTTAACATTGTCTGGATAATGCAAGTGTTAAATATTGTTTGTTTTATTGGAACATTGATACTAACATTTTATTGGTATGAAACTATCTACTTCTATACCCTGATTCCTTTCCTTTATCTCCATACTAGGACCAGGTAAGGATATCATGGTCTTCATGCTCTGGATTCCTACCATTTTACTATTGATAACATGTCAAAATATAAAATTACAACAAATTTAGTTTAAAGATCTTAACTGGCTTTGATTTGCAATTCTAGACTTGAGGAACACATTATTCTAAAAAACAGAATGAGTGTTCTGATTAACTGAGAAGGCAAGTTGGCTTTTTAGGCAGAAAAGGGCTGAAGAAAGCAGAAACAGAGAACAAAAAGTGCATGGGTTGGTTCAAAGTTACTTTCCTTGTAAAGGTTAAAGCAGAGGGGACTTCTTTATTATGCCAGCTAAAATTGGCCTGTTTGGAGATTTAGCTATTACCTCTCTCTCTCCTGATTTCTTGGAAGATCAGATGAACTGTCGCATGAGTAATTCCATTTTGGTTTGGTCTGTTGGACCTAGTACAGAAACTCAATCCAAACCAACAGCCTTGTATAAACTTTATTTTATATATGAAACATAATTTTTATTTTATATGCTTGAGAAAGCATATAAAAACTTCAGTTCTGAATTAGGTCCAACAAAAGGTTGGAAAGAGCAGAGGAGAAATACTGACAGAGGCACAGTAATGTAAGCAAAGGGGGAGCTTAGTAGGTTTACTATGATAAGACAAGACGTTTTGGTCCAATGTGGGTTATTATAAACAAAACATTCTTGTTTGTTTATAAAAGTAGGCCAGGTGCAGTGGCTCATGCCTGTAATCTTGGCACTTTGGGAAGCCAAGGTGGGCAGATAGCTTGAACTCAGGAGTTTGAGAACAGCCTGGGCAACGTGGCAAAATGCTATCTCTCTACCAAAAGCACACGCATACAGAAAAGTAATATATGCTTTGGAAGTGAATATTAGTTTGATTATCATTTTTGTACTAAAGAATGACCTTCCCAGTTCTTATTTTTATTTATTTTTATGTTGATAGAGATAGGGTCCTGCTATGTTGCCCAAGCTGGTCTCAAATTTCTGGCCTCATGTCATCCTCCAAGTGCTGGGATTATAGGAGTGGGCCACAATGCCCAGTTTTAGTTCTTTTTTTTTTTTTTTTTTTTTGAGATAGAGTTTTGCTCTGTCACCTAGGCTGGAGTGCAGGGGTTTGTTCACAGTTCACTGCAGGCTCAACCTCCTGGACTCAAGTGATCCTCCCACTTCAGCCTCCCGAGTAGCTGGGACAACAGGTGCATGCCACCATACCCCTCTAATTTTTTAATTTTTTTTTTCTTAAGAGAAAGGGTCTCACTATGTTGCCCAGGCTGATCTCAAACTCCTGGGTTCTAGCAGTTCTCCCACTTCGGCCTCCCAAAGTGTTGGGATTACAGGCATGAGCCACTGTGCCTAGCCTTAGTTCTTATTTTTAAATGTCAGCATTTGTATTTAGTTGAAGATTTATTTTTGCATGCAATTTAATTTTTGAACATCTGTAAATAAGTCACTAAGTTTTAGAAATTCACTTTAAAGATATTGGTAAATTCATGATCTCTCTTTGACATTCAAAACCTATTAGTTTGCCTTATCAATCTTTTGTGAAACTCCCTCATTCCATAATATCTACAAGCAAGTCTTAGTATTTTTGAACTATATATCTGGATAATCATTTGCTTGATAAAAGGACATTTCTCTTTAGAAGTTCTCCAACTTCTAATGAATTAAGGATCTCTGCAAAGTTCATCATTGGCTACCCTCATACAAAATAAGAGACATAGACCATTAAGTACCTCTTGGTGGAATACAACACTGGAATAAAGTGGTCTTGCCTCACCTTTCCCCGCCCCCAAACCAATGACAGTGATTAACCCTAAACTTACCTATCAACTTACAGGAACTAGAGGACAGAGGAACATATGAAATGACTCCATAGGTACAATAAACAAAATCCACACTGTGAACAACTCTATAGACAAAAGACCATTTTCTTCAATAATAACTTAAAAAGAAACAAGAGAAAACTTATAGTGTAAAAGAAACTTAAGAGACATAATAACCAACTGAAATATATACCTTTATTGAAACTCAATTCAAAATGTGGGAACATTTTAAAACTGAGACAACTGGAGAAATGTGAATGGGGACTGATTATTTGATAATATTGTGGAATTTTAATTTTAGCATGATATGGTTATATTTAAGAAAAAAGTTCCTATCTTTTAGAGATACACACTGAAATATTTACAGATAGAAATGATGTAATATTTGGTTTTGGCTTTAAAATAATCTGGATGGGGGTGGCAAGAGGTACGGATGGAGGAAAATTAGCCATTTACTGATAATTGTTGAAGTAGAGTGATGGATGCATGAAAATAAACCGTCCTCATAGGGTTTAACAAGAATTACATTGCCTGGTTCTGGACAGAAATATAGTTATAATTAAGCATTAATCAGGCTGCACTTTGGCCCACTTCCTTTTAGCTGTGAAAATCACATCACACTAGATGCTGACCATTTGCATCCTCATTGTTATAATAAATAGAATATGACATTAGAATCATAAGGCTTTTGCTTAAAAGTTGCTTAAGATAGTTTTCAGATCCTGAATTCCAGTGGAACAGTGAGTCTGAAGACCCCCACATGAGAATCGAATCAGCATGAGAATGCAATTTCTTCATCCCCCCCCTTCTCATGACTTCAACCTGCATTCCTTAACCAATCAATGATCCCCACACCTTGGCTTACTACCTGTCCAACCCTTTAAAAACCTCTAGCCTCAAACTCCTCCCGGAGGCAAATTTGAGGTTTCCTATCTCCTTGTTCAGCTGTCTTATGATTAAACCCCTTTCTCTGCTACAACCCAGTGTCTTGGTGTACTAATTTGCCATGCGCTGGGCAATGAACCTGATATGGTTCAGAAATTAATTATATTAAACATATCATTATACTCTTTTAAACATTTGAAATTATATGTGATAAAATCATAATAAACTTTTTTTTAATGGGCTGATTTTGAGGGGGATCTTTTGAACAGGGTGTGGTGTAAGAAATATATATATGGTCTTTGTCCCTCGTTCCTCACAGAGTTACTAAAACCCTTGGCATTTCCTGAGTGATAGGAGCATCTTTTGTTATTCATAACAAGCCCCTTTCAACCATACCTGAGTTTGTGCTAATGAGGTGACTTTTGGTTGGTCCTAGATAGCATCAAAATTGGGGCTTGTTGCCAGAGGAACCCAATACTGTTTAGAGGGTTGGGGTCCCAACCCTTCTTCCCACCACTCCCACCCCCGACAATCAGAGAGGGAAAAGGGGCTAGAGATTGAGTTCAATCACCAACGACCAATTCTTTAATCAATCATGCCTATGTAATGGAACCTTCCTAACAACTCCTGAACAAGAGGGTTCAGAGAGTTACCAAGTTGGTGAACACTTGGAGGTGCTGGGAGGGTAGTGCATCTGGAGAGGGTATGGAAGCTCTGCACCCCTCCTCACATACTCTTTGCATCTTTTCCATTTGGCTATTTCCATGATGTATGGTTTTCTTTTTTTTTTTTGAGACAGAGTTTCGCTCTGTTGCCAGACTGGAGTGCGGTGGCACAATCTTGGCTCACTGCAACCTCTGCCTCCCAGGTTCAAGTGATTCTCCTGCTTCAGCCTCCAGAGTAGCTGGGATTACAGGCACCTGCCACCACACCCATCTACTTCTTGTATTTTTAGTAGAGGCAGGGTTTCACCATGTTGGCCAGGCTGGTCTCGAACTCCTGACCTCAGGTGATCCGCCCGCCTCAGCCTCCCAAAGTGCTCGGATTACAGGCGTGAGCCACTGCACCTGGCCCCCATGTTGTATCTTTTATAATAAACTGGTAATAATAAATAAAGTACTTTTCTGAGTTCTGTGAGTCATTCTAGCAAATTATTGAAGCTTGGGGGAGCAGGAGGAAGTTCATGGGAATCCTCAAGTTTGTGGTTGGCCAGTCTGAAGTATTTTAGCCTGGGTACCCCATTTGTGGCTGGTCCAGAATCGGGGCAGTCTTGTGAGGCTGAGCCCTAAACACGTGAAGTATGACACTAAAACTCTAGGAATTAGTGTTAGAATTGAATTGAATTGAATTGTTGCATACCTAGTTGGTGTCAGAGAACTGGTTGGTATCAGAAAACATCTCACACAGGGGCAGAAAATACATAGTGCAAATATTATTCATCCTTTCATTTAGCAAACCTTTACTGAACACTTTACGCCAGGCATAAGAACTGGAAATGCTAAGATGAATAGTATGGGTTCTTGTCTTTTAGTAGTGTCAAAGGAAAATATGTTGGACCCCCCAAATCACTAAGCTAAAGGGAAAAACCAAGCTGGGAAATGCTCAGGGCAAACCTGCCTCCCATTCTATTCAAAGTCACTCCTCTGCTCACTGAGATACATGCATATCTGATTGCCTCCTTTGGAGAGGCTAATCAGAAACTCAAAAGAAGGCAACCATTGGTCCTAGAAGCTCCTTCCCACTTTGAGCTGTCCCACCTTTCCAGATCGAACCAATGTTCATCTTACATATGTTGATTGATGTCTCATGTCTCCCTAAAATGTATAAAACCAAACTGCGCTCTGACCACCTTGGGCACATGTCGTCTGAACCTTCTGAGGCGCATGTCTTCAATCTTGGCAAAATAAACTTTCTAAATTAACTGAGACTTGTCTCAGATTTTCTGGGTTCACAGTAGCTTATCATAGTCTAGTAGAAGAGACATTCTGACACATGAACTAATAAGTAAAACACTAGGTTATATGCAGAACACAAGTATGTAAAAGATATAGAGATAATGATTAAGAGGTAACTATTAATTCAGTCTTTTTTTTTTTTTTTTTGAGACAGAGTCTCGCTCTGTCGCCCAGGCTGGAGTGCAGTGGCGCAATCTAGGCTCACTGCAACCTCTGCCTCCCAGGTTCAAGCGATTCTCATGCCTCAGCCTCCCAAGCAGCTGGGATTACAGGCACGTGCCACCATGACACCTGGCTAATTTTTTGTATTTTTAGTAGAGACAGGGTTTTACCATATTGGCCAGGCTGATCTTGAACCCCTGACTTCAGGTGATCCACCCCCTCAGCCTCCAAAATGCTGGGATTACAGGCGTGAGCCACCACGGCCGGCCTAACTTAGTTTTTAAAGTGTAGAAGTCAGGCATTTCAGGTATAAAGGTATGAAAGTATATGGTCTGTAAAAGAACTGCAAAGAACTAAATCTGCCTAACAGATTAGGTAATAAATAACCTTACCTAATAACTTGTGTTTGTACATGAGAGGTGAGATGGTAGTTGTGATTGAAATTGGAGAGGTTAGGAGGAACCAGAACATTAAGGTAACTATATATCACTCTGAGCAGTCTGAAACTTAGGTGATAGAAGCTACCAATGGATTTTGAAAACGCAGTTACTTGTTCAGATTTGTAATTGAAATAGATTCTCGTGATGGTTCAGAGGGAACAGATTTGAGCAAAAAAGAACCCTAAAAATGCTTTCTTAGCAAAAGCAATTGGAGGATTGTTAGTAAGATGTCTGAAGTACCCACTCTGAATGAGAGCCACAGCAGCCCACCAGACAGAGGGTTATGTTTTGGGTTGCACAGTTTGTATGATCAAAGGAATACTACCTCACACTGGCCTAAGATTCCTCAATCCCCTGCTCAGTAGTGATGAAGAATTCAACTACACTGTTTCAGAAGTCCTAAATACTGACAGCTTTTCCTTTTTAGGTAAAATAATATCAAACTAAATACAACTTTTCTTCAAAAGCACCATTGAGTATTTCTTTTTAATTTTTCTATTTTTACCCGAGCTGGAGTACGGTGGTGCAATCATGGCTCACTGCAGCCTCAACCTCTTGGGATCAAGAGATTCTCCCACCTCAGCCTCCTGAGTAGCTGGGACTACAGGTGCGTGCCACCATGCCCAGCTAATTTTTAAATTTTTTGTAGAGATGGGGTTTCACTATGTTGCCCAAGCTAGTCTCAAACTCCTGGCCTCAAGCAATCCTCCCACTTTGGCCTCCAAAATGGTGTGAACCACTGCGCCTGGCCCACTGAGTACCTCAGTTGTTAAAATTCTTAATTCAATTGAGGGATTCAGAAGCTCTGGTCTATTGATGAGATCAAGTCTTGACCTGATTTTATTCCAACAGTATATGTAACAATTATGTATGTATACATTAGTAAAAACATGTGACTTCAAAAATCTTTTAAAAACCATAAAATAGACCAAGGGTCAGCAAACAACTGACCATAACCAGCTGTCTGTTTTTGTAAATAAGTTTTATTGGAACATAATTATACACATTTGCTTACAGGCTGTCTATGGCCGCTTCCATGCTACAACAGCAGAGTTGAGTAGTTGCATCGAAAATTGTATGGCCTGCAAAGCTTAAAATATTTACTGGCCTGCTGTGGTCTGAATATTTGTGTCCCACAAAAATTCATTTGTTGACACTCAACTCCCAATGCAATAGTATTAAGAGATGGAGGCTTTAGGAGGTGATTATGTCATGAAGGCTTTGCTCTTGTGAATGGGATTAGTGTCCTTATAAAAAGAGGCTTGGGGGCCGGGCACGGTGGCTCATGCCCATAATCTCAACACTCTGGGAGGCTGAGGTGGGCGGATCACGAGGTCAGGAATTCGAGACTAGCCTTTCAACACGGTGAAACCCCATCTCTGTTTAAAAATACAAAAATTAGCCAGGTGTGGTGGCGCACGCCTGTAATCCCAGCTATTCAGGAGGTGGAGGCAGGATAATTGCTTGAACCCAGGAGGCAGAGGTTGCAGTGAGCCAAGATAGTGCCACTGCACTCCAGCCTGGGTGACAGAGTGAGACTCCGTCTCAAAAAAAAAAAAAAAAGAGGCTTGGGGTTGGGTGCAGTGGCTCATGCCTGTAATTGCAGTACTTTGGGAGGCTGAGGCGGGCAGATTGCATGAGCCCAGGGGTTCGAGACCAGCCTGGGCAACATGGTAAAACCCTGTATCTATTAAAAAAAAAAAATACAAAAACTAGCCAGGTGTGGTGACATGTGCTTGTAGTCCCAGCTACCTGGGAGGATGAGGTGAGAGGATCGCCTGAGCTCAAGAGGGCGAGGCTGCAGGGAGCCACGATTGCACCACTGGCCACGACCACACCACTGCACTCCAGCCTTTGTGACAAAGTGAGACCCTGTCTCAAAAAAATAAATAAAAAGAGGCTTGAAGGAGCCTGTTTGCCACTTTTGCCATGTGAGGATGCAGCAAGAAGGCACTATCTTGGAAGCAAAGAGTAAGCCCTCACCAGACACTGAATCTGTTGGCACCTTGATGTTGAACTTCCCAGCCTCCAGAACTGTGAGAATTAAATTTCCGTTATTTATAAATTGCCCAGTCTAAGATATTTTATTACAGCAGCCCAGACAGACTAAAACAGCTGCTAAGGATGTAAAATGGTACAGCCACTTGGGAAAACAGTCTGGCAGTTCCTAAAAAAGTTAAATATAGAGTTACCATTTGACCCAGAAATTCCACTCCTAGGTATATACCCAAGAGAAATAAAAATATATGTCCATGTAAAAACTTGTACATAAATGTTCCATAGCAATATTACTTATAATAGCCCCAAAGTAGGAACAACCCAAATGTCTATCGACTAATGAATGGATAAGTAAAATGTATATCCATTTATATAATAGATTGTTATTTGGCCATAAATTGGAATGAAATACTAATAAAGTCCTAATACAGATGCTACAACATGGATAAAACTTGAAAGCATCATACTTAGTGAATGCAGCAAGTCACAAAAGACCATACATTATACGATTCCATATTTATGAAATGTCCTGAACAGGAAAAACCATAGGAACAGAAAGTAAGTTAGTGATCGCCTGGGGATGGGGAGGGTGGGAAGGGTTTGGGAAGTGCCTGCCAGTAAGTACAGAGCTTCTTTCTGGGGTGATTAAAATGTTTGAAAATTAAGCAGTAGTGTTTGCACAATTCTGTGGATGTATTAAAAACCACTGAATTGCATACTTTAAAAAGGGTAAATTTTATGGTATGTAAATTACATCTCAATAAAGCTGTTATTAAAAAAGAAGGTGCTTGCATGAAAACTAGTGGACCTAAAAAAAAAGTAGATGGGGTGTTTATACTTCCCCTTGAAAACAAATTTTTTTTTTTTTTTTAGACGGAGTTTTGCTCTTGTTGCCCAGGCTGGAGTACAATGGTGTGATCTCGGCTCACCGCAATCTCCACCTCCCGGGTTCAAGTGATTCTCCTGCCTCAGCCTCCCGAGTAGCTTGGATTAAAGGCACGTGCCACCACATCTGGCTAATTTTTTATTTTTAGTAGAGACAGGGTTTCTCCCTGTTGGTCAGGCTGGTCTCGAACCCCCGACCTCAGGTGATCTGCCCACTTTGGCCTCCCAAAGTGCTGGGATTACAGGCGTGAGCCACTGCACCCGGCCAACAATATTTTAAAATACAAACTTCTTTTTACTTATATGATCTTCAACTATTTTTAAGTGGGTTTGTGATCACTCATAACCTTTCATGACTTTTCCACATTATTCTTTAAACTAATAAAGTACAGTTTTCAGGTTGGGCATGGTGGCTCACACCTGTAATCCTGGCACTTTGGGAGGGCAAAGTGGGAGGACTGCTTGAGGCCAGGAGTTTGAGAACAGCCTGGGCAATATAGCAAGACTGTCTCTGTTTTTTTTTTAAAGTACTTTACAGTTTTTAGAATATTTCCATAAACATTGTCTCATTGGATCTTTACAAAAAGTAGGATAAGTATTATTATTTCATATTACATGTGAGGAAGTATGACTGGTTCAAAGAAATAAAGCTATAAGTTAGCAGGCCGAGTTGGTCATTAGATTTCTACATCAACAGTTTTCCCAGTATTATCACTTTACTATATTTCATATACATTAAAGGAAAACTTCAATAGGGAATATTATTTCATTAATTCTTTCAAAAATTATTTATTGAATCCTTCTATGTTCCTGGTACTATGTTAGGAGCTAACATATAAGATGAGTAAGACTGAAATTGCCCTGCCCCCAGGAGAATCGCTTGAACCCTGGAGGTGGAGGTTGCAGTAAGCTGAGATCTCGCCACTGCACTCCAGCCTGGGCGACAGACAAAAGCAAGACTCCATCTCAAAAAAAAAAAAAAAAAAACTGAAAAGAAAAGAAAACTTACAGACTTACAGATCTACATGAGGTTCTCCAATCCCTCAGAAAGATGATCTTGAGGTGAGTAAAGAATTCAAAACAGTCAGCTTGATCAACTATTAGCACAAAGTACAGCAGAAAAATGGCCTTAAGTCATTGTAGAGATTGGAGAACGTAAAAACATAAATAGATATTTAGAACAACATTCCATTCATTCATTCAATGACAACATTTTGAGTGTCCACTACTTATTAAGGACTATTAAAAGAGAACAATAAACAAAACCAACCAAATCTGTTTTCATGGAGCTTATATTCCAGTGCAGGATTCAGACAACAAATATATAACATAATGTTAGAGAAAAGAGCTACAATGAAAAAAAAAGCATGGTAAGGAGTAGAAAATGTTGGGGCTACTATTTGAAATATGAGAGTCACTAAAGGACTGACCAAAGAAGAATGCTTTCAGCAGAAGCCTGAATGAAACAATCTAGGTATTGGATCAGTTACTCAGCTTCACAAATTAGGAAAACACATTTTCAGACTTTGCTGACTTCACCAAATTGGCCCTTCACTAAAGTGATGATTAACTGACCCTTTCCATTTCTTTTATCTTGATTACTTGACCATGTGTAATTGGTCCCATGATCAGGCAGGTTAGGATTCAGACTACATAGGATTTCTCTACTGATCATTAACTACGCCTAGGTTTATTTATTAACCAAAGGGTCTGCTCTTTCTCTTGTTCCTATGACCTTGTTTACATTTCTCCTTGAGTCTCAGCTGGATTTTAATATACTTACAATGTTAAATATAGTGTATGTCAAATATGATGGCTCAACCAAGCAGCTAAAGACAGCAAGCAGCAAGCCTTAATTCCCCTTACTCTATCTCTAGAGTGAGGATTGAGAGGCAGGACACTGAAGAAAAATTAAATCTTTAACCAGAAAATGACTAAGGATCATCTTGAGGTTTAGAAAAGGGGTACTTTCAAAAGAATAAGAAGTAAGAGGGAACAGTGATAAAAATCTCAAGAAATATGCCAAGACAGGAATTCCATGAGGCTACAGAATAATCTAAGAGAACTGGGGAGTAGAAAGAAAAAAACCAAAGTTTTTACAACTTGGGAACTCTCTCAAATGGTTGTCCTGCCTTCTCTCTACCTTCTTCTACATTCCTGTTGCTCCTGACCAAGTCAATTGTATGCCAACATATGACACATCAAGAAAATATATTTCCTAAAATTCAAGCAACCAGTTATGAACACTAAATGAAGAGGTAAGTATTACTAAAAAGGTTATTGAAAAGTGAGAATGGGAAACAAGAAATACTCTCGTAAACTTAGTGCTATAAACTACTGGTTGCGAGTTAAACCATCAAACCCATTGTTTGCAGGGCCAGGCCTATATACTCAAAGCAATTTTTAGAAGATGCATCTATCTGCTGAGAAAAATGATAAAGCTCCCTAGAACAACCTTTAGTCGTAGAAATTAATTAATACAACTAGGAAATACAAGGCAAGATGTTAGCTACATAGTGACTTTTACAGCCTATCACAGATTCTGGGTCAATAAAAAGTTAACTGATTGAAATTTGTATCATCAAGGAAGAAAGCAAAGAAAGCAGTCAATTTCCCTCCATTGTGTACAAATGCAGTTCAAAGAAAACCTTTGGTAAAGGAATAAGATGCAATTAGAATTTGCCTGGAGAGTCAGATTTTCTTCGCTTTTGTTTCTCATACCTGAGAGATGTGACTAAAATACTGCAAAGCTGTCTCCACAGGACTTTTGAAAAACATCTTCTCCTGAGGCTTCAGCTATGAAGAGAGCAATACACACTGTGAGAATATCCACAATTGAATAAAATAAAATACTGACTAATATGACAAAGGATGTACCACCTTTTCTAATGTACCTGGCATTATCTCCACTGTGTGTAAATGGGAGATCACCACTCTTCTCGATGTACATTATATGTCCAATTCTCCTTACCTTGTGCTTCTGTAACAGTGGTCACAAATAATGCTTCCATCTGTTGTTTATACTCTTTTTTTTTTTTTTCTTCGAGATAGAGTTTTGCTGTTGTCACCCAGGCTGGAGTACAGTGGTGTGATCTAGGCTCATTGCAACCCTCGCCTTTTGGGTTCAAGTGATTCTTCTGCCTCAGCCTCCTGAGTAGCTGGGATTACAGGTGCCCACCAACACGCCCAGCTAATTTTTGTATTTTTAGTAGAGACGGGGGTTACATCCTGTTGGCCAGGCTGGTCTCGAACTCCTGACCTTGGGTGATCCACCTGCCTCAGCCTCCCAAAGTGCTGGGATTACAGGTGTGAGCCTCCTCAGCTGGCCTGTTATTTATACTCTTTTTACAAACTGCTATCTGCAAGTTTGTTTCTTTGCTTGCTTTTTTTTTTTTTTTTTTTTTGAGACAGAGTCTTACTCTGAGCCCAAGCTGGAGTGCAGTGGTGCGAGCTCAGCTCACTGCAACTTCCGCCTCCCGGGCTCAAGTAATTCTCGTGCCTCAGCCTCCCAAGTTGCTGGGACTACAGGCCCGCGCCACCACACCTGGCTAATTTTTTGTATTTTAGTAGAGACAGGGTTTCACTATGTTGCCAGGGTGGTCTCAAATTCCTGAGCTCAGGCGATCCACCCGCCTTGACCTC
Organism: Hylobates moloch; assembly: GCF_009828535.3. Lineage (NCBI taxonomy): Eukaryota > Metazoa > Chordata > Mammalia > Primates > Hylobatidae > Hylobates > Hylobates moloch. The sequence goes on along the minus strand of NW_026652291.1, from coordinate 60,288,779 downwards.
CCAAGGTGCTGGGATTACAGGCGTGGGCCACCACACCCGGTCTTCTTTTCTTTCTTTTTGAAACAATTCATCATCTGTACTTTGTATATACTTCCTACAGGCCAGGAATGGGATGAGACAGTTTGAGACAGGGGGAGAAAAACTTACATTATCAGAAAGAGCCAGATGCTTGCAGGCAGTTCCACAAACAGCACATTTTTCTGGGAGGAAAAGGGAAAAAAAAGATTTGCCTCTCATGAGCATGAGGTAAGATTTAAAGACTTAAAGTACATGGCAACAATCTAGTATGCTAGCGAGAGAAAAAAGGGTTCTTACTGAATTTAGAATATCATTGTGCTATAAAAGGACATCAACTTAAGCTCTGTTCTCTAAACAAGTGTTTCCAAACTAGTATGTTGAGGTATAAGCAGAGCTTTCACACCATATGTCTACGCATCTCCCTATCTTTTTAAATTTTATTTTACTTTTTCTTTGAGACAGGGTCTCGCTCTGTCACCCAGGCTGGAATGCAGTGGCACAATTATGGCTCACTGCAGCCTCAACCTCCCGGGCTCAAGTGATCCTCCTGCTTCAGCCTTCCGACTAGCTGGGACCACAGGCACACACCACCACCTCAGCTCATTTTAATTTCATTATTATCTTTAGAGATGGAGTCTCCCTATGTTGCTCAAGCTGGTCTTGAACTCCTGGGCTCAAGTGATCCTCCCACCTTGGCCCCCGCAAAGTGGTGAGTTTATAAGCATGAGCCACCACCCCAGCACCTCCTGCCCCATCTTTTTATAAATTCCCAATTTTCTTCTGTGGGACAGAAGGGACAATTCTAAACTCCCAGCAGAAGTACTGGAGTACATTTACAAGAGTAAGGAAGAGTACAAGATACCAAAGACCTTAACTTTAAGTTACTCTTTTTTATTCTATTGACCTGACAGCAGGCACACATTGGGTACTGTAAGAAACTCCCCAGTTATGCCTACCTTGTCATCACTTTGCTAATATTTGTTAATCTTGCTTTGAAGCTCTGCTACTCTCATTCCCCAATTAACCCAATCTGAAAGAAGCAAAAATTAAGATTCCTAATCTTTCCCTGTAAAGTGAAATTTTAGTAGTGGGACTGGTCATTGATTAAGACAAATGCCATGTCAGGAGAAAACATCACATGGCATATGCTTCACGGAGACAAACCACTCCAAAATGAGCTGCTGTTACCATAGTAAACAGCTTTTTACATTAGCGACAACTTTAAAAGGTCATGAGATTTGTACAGAGAAAAAAGCTTCCCCTGAGGCTACTTGACTGTTCTTTCTCTGAGGACTAAAGGTTTTTCTTTTTCTTTTTCTTTTTTTTTTTTTGAGATGGAGTCTTGCTGTGTCGCCCAGGCTGGAGTGCAGTGGCACGATCTTGGCTCACTGCAAGCTCTGCCTCCGGGGTTCACACCATTCTCCTGCCTCAGCCTCCTGAGTAGCTGGGACCACAGGCGCCCGCCACCATGCCCGACTAATTTTTTGTAGTTTTAGTAGAGACGGGGATTCTGTGTTAGCCAGGATGGTCTCAATCTCCTGACCTTGTGATCCACCCGCCTCGGTCTCCCAAAGTGCTGGGATTACAGGCGTGAGCCACCGCGCCCGGCCAGGTTTTTCTTTTCCCCAGTCCATATCGTTGCCAGAGTGAGCTAGAAAGTACATAACATTCTTCTCTTAAAACAAAACAAAACAAAAAAATGGCTTACACCTGTAATCCCAGCACTTTGGGAGGCTGAGGCAGGCGGATCACTTGAGGCCGGGAGTTCAAAATCAGCCTGGCCAACATGGTGAAACCCCATCTCTACTAAAAATACAAAAGTTAGCCGAGCATGGTGGTGCATGCCTATAATCCCAGCTACTCAAGTGGCTGAGACATGAGAATCACTTGAACCTGGGAAGCAGAGGTTGCAGTGAGCCAAGATTGTGCCACTGCATTCCAGCCTGGGTGATGAAGTGAGACTGTGTCAAAAACAAAACAAAACAAAAACTTCCACAGGTCTCCATCACCCGCAGGATGAAGTTCAGGCTCTTTAGCCCAGTGTATAGAGCCTTCTATCATCCGACACTGCCTACTTCACTAGCCTCATCTCTCACCACTTCTTACCTTACTGTTTAACAATCTCAACTATGTGTAGTCCCCTGCACTATGGTTTTATGATGTAATATGTCTTTGTACATGCTGTTCTCTTAAAAAACTGGAATAAATCTTCCCTGCCTTATCCACTTGGCAAATTCCATTTTATCATTCAAAACGCTACTGAAGCATCACTCCTTCTGTGAAGTCCTCCGTGATCAAAACACCCTACCCCAAGTCCCTCTTCTAGGGATTTACACACCTTCTAAGTATTGCAGCATTTAAAAAAAAAAAAAACTAACTTAAATTTCAGTATCCTTTCTAAGACTTAATAGCAATAAGAACTTGGTCAAATCACGTATCCTCTCTGAGCCAGTCTCTTCATTTGTAAAATGGTTCTACTAATAATTACCACCTGGGCTTGTGGTGAGGCTTACATAAAATTGGTTGATATGAAACTGCTTTTTAAGCTGCAAAGGTATCATCATCATCATTTCTAATCAAATTGATGTCACAGACTAGACCACTTCCCCTTTAGAAATGGTTCTTCTATCCGCCAAACTTTCCTCTATTCCCATCCATTATATTTATTCTATCTCTTTTCCCTGAAGAGTCTGATGCCTTGTGGCTTTCCCTGCCAGACTTCAAAACACTAATGAGTACATTCTGGTCCTCAAGTAATAGATTTGCTAAATCATTTGCTAAATAATTTAGCACCATTCTTTATTAATGGATTCCTTCAATTTCTAAAATTGACAGTTTCCTATAGTATCTGTATCACCATTGACCTAATAAGTGATTTTTATCCTAAGTCACACATAGAAATGGCTACTCCTTACATCCTTACATGAAAACATTTTTCCCTGAATCTGAAAACAGTTGAGTCACTCACCCAGAGTCACACACTTTTTACAGAAAATATGGCCGCAGCTAGTGACAAAGAAATGGGCCCCATCTTTTCGGAAGCACTGGTTGCAGTGAAACCAATCCATTCTGGAGCAGATAAAGAGAAAGAGTAAGAATAACCTAGGGCATAACATAATTATAGCTGTTCCAAAATCTATGTAACCATTCTTGCTTAGCTTCTGATAGCTTTTTGGGATATGGCATATCATTGTGGGTATTCCAATTGGTTGTAAAGAAGTACATGTACATATAAAGTGAAAAAAAAGCAGACTGCTTTTTATAACAGCAGGCTGTTATAACATTTTATATATAAATGTGTGTGTGTGTTTATATGTATATATATATATTAGGAAAGTAATGGACAGACAGTGGTGAGATTTTTTTTTTTTGAGTGGCGCGTTTATGAGTGTGTGTGTGTGTGTGTGTGTGTGTGTGTGTGTGTGTGTGTTTTCCTTTACTTTTTTTTCCCCCAGGTTTTCTGGATTAATACATGTGCCAATTTGTAATTAGAAAATACAATCCTGGCCAAGCACAGTGGCTCATGCCTGTAATCCCAGCATTTTGGGAGGCCGCGGCAGGTGGATCACCTGAAGTCAAAAGTTTAAGACCAGCCTGGCCAACGTGGTGAAACCCCATCTCTACTAAAAATATAAAAATTAGCCGAGCATGGTGGCAGGCGCCTGTAATCCCAGCTAATCAGGAGGCTGAGGCAGGAGAATCACTTGAACCCGGGAGGCAGAGATTGCAGTGAGCCGAGATCGCACCATTGCACTCCAGCCTGGGCAACAGAGCCAGACTCCGTCTCAAAAAAAAAAAAAAAAAGAAAAAAGAAAATACAATCCTAAAAATATAAAAACAAAAAATGAATCATCCATTTCTTTTTTAACTATTTCCTATGATATGGTGAGAGTGGAACCAAGAGAAGGTAGTGAACCAGAAAGAGAAGATCACATATTAGCCACTTGGGACACATTTTATCTAAGGGAAGTAGGGCTGATGAATGATACTATGGTCTCAGCTTGTATACTTTCCTTCTACTCTACAGAAACTCAGAATCAGGCCAGGCACGGTGGCTCACGCCTGTAATCCCAGCACTTTGGGAGGCCGAGGTGGGTGGATCACCTGAGGTCAGGTGTTCAAGACCAGCCTGGACAACATGGCAAAACCCCATCTCCACTAAAAATAAAAAAATTAGCTGGGCATGGTGGTGCACGCCTGTAAACCTAGCTACTTGGGAGGCTGAGGCAGGATAACTGCTTGAACCTAGGAGGTTGCAGTGAGCCAAGATTGTGCCACTGCACTCCAGCCTGGGCGACAGAGTTAGACTCCATCTCAAAAAAAAGAAACTCAGAATCATAGATCCGAAACGGGCTTTGAAAATGACTTAATGTTTTGTTCAGTCCACCATTTTTCAAAAGAGGTACCTGATATTCAGTAAAATCAAATGACTTGTCGAAAGTTCCATCTTTAGTTATTGGTCTCCTGATTCCCTATGTAAAGTTCTTGCTCCCACATTAAATAGCTTTTGTGTTAGACATGGTAACCATATAGCCTGTATTTTCTGCCAATACCAATTTCATATATTTTGTTAAATACCTGAGTAAATGTGACTTTGTAAGTTTTTTGTGGGATTATTATTATTATTATTATTATTATTATTATTATTATTTTGAGACAGGGTCTGGCTCTGTCTCCAGGCTGGAGTGCAGTGGCAGATCAGGGCTCGCTGCAGCCTGGAACTCCTGGGTTCAAGCGATCTTCCCCTCTCAGCCTCTGGAGTAGCTGGGACTACAGGGGAGCACCACCACGCCTGGCTATTTTTTATTTTTATTTTTATTTTTTGTAGAAACAAGGCCTCTCTGTGTTACCCAGGCTGGTCTGGAACTCCTGGACTCAAACGATCCTCCTGCCTTGGCCTCCCAAAGTGATGGGATTACAGGCGGGAGTCACTGCGCCAGGACTTTTCGTAGGATGTGTCTGTGTGTGTGTGTGTGTGTGTGTGTGTGTGTGTGTAGCCGCTGAGGGATACAAACTTCGTAAGATTTACGATAAAAAATATACTGAATAAACAGCTCAACGCAAACGCATCCCACAGTGCCACGAGCTTCGTTGTCCTATTTGTTGGCTCGTGATACACTAATTTTCACCAGCAAGTGAGTCTAAAAAGCCACTGAAAAGGCCCGTTCTATATGCCCAGGTTTGTTTAAGGGCAGCAACAATGTCATCCCCTGAATTGACCAGATGAACCCAACATAAAAAAGGCAGTGAACAGGGTGATTAACGCGACCCCGAGGGCAAAACTCTCCTGCTTTCCAGAGGCGATGGGGCCTCAGCCGTCTCAAGCTTCCCAGTCCTTTTTCAGGCTACACTCCCTACCCGCTTGGCCGCTGTAATTCCAGAAGGCCTCAGATCTCAGGAAATCATCCAGTTCTCCTCACGAAGAGCTGGAAATGGCGGGAAAGTAAACAGCTGGCTTGGCACCAGGTGAGGCAAGAGGCTGGGCGCAGCCGAGGCGGTGTGTGAGATGTGGGCGGGGCCTAGCGGATGCTAAAAGAGTGGGCGTGGCTCCGTGGCGTGCGCCGGGCGTGCGCGGGGCCCGCGCGGGGCCCGCAGAGGCGTTCACGGGGCGAGGAGCGGCTCGCGGTGGCGGGAGAGGGGTGTAGGAGCCTTTTCCCAGCAGCCCAAAAAAATTCACCTCACTTAAAAGATTGGGGACAAATAAACACTGTAACCTAATCCCATACATGTTACTGTGGAAACAAAAAGGTGAAAATAAAACCTAATTAATGTTCCAATAAACGATGAGAACGCAGTATAAATTGTGGTTATAAAGTGGGCGAAAACTTTTGCTTAATATTCCGAAATGAAATGAAAATGATGCTTTGAAAGAATAGCGTAAAATCAGAAATAGGAAAATTTAAAAATGATGCGGACAGAGAACAGTGTGATATTAATTGAGAACCAACAAATTTCAATTAAAAGTTAAACTTCATTCAGAAATTTTTGGCCAGGGGCGGTGGCTCACGCCTGTAATCCCAGCACCTTGGGAGGCCGAGGCGGGCGGATCACTTGAAGTCAGGAGTTACAGACCAGACTGGCCAATATGGCGAAACCCCACTTCTACCAAAAATACAAAAATTAGCCGAGTGTGGCAGCACGTACCTGTAAATCTCAGCTGCTGAGGAGGCTGAGGCAGGAGAATCGTTTGAACCCGGAAGGCGGAGGTTGCAGTGAGCCGACATCGCGCCACTGCACTCCAATCTGGGAGACAGAGCAAGACTCCATCTTTAAAAAAAAAAAAGAAAAAAAAAATTAGCCGGGTGTGGTGGCGGGTGCCTGTAGTCCCGGCTACTTAGGGAAGCTGAGGCAGGTGTATCACTTAATCCCAGGGGGTCGAGGCTGCAGTGAGCTGTATTCACGCCACTGCACTCCAGCCTGGTTGAGGGAGCAAGACACTGCCTCAAACAAAAAAAAAAACAGAGAGAAAATAAGATTGACATCAGATTTCCACAGAAGCATTCTAGTTAACAATGAAACATTTTCCAGATTTTCACGGAAACTATGATCCAAAAAATTTATATCCCCTTATATTGTGTTCAGGTATAAAGGCCACTGGCAAAAAGCATGCAAATGAGCTTTTCCTGAGGAATCCACTTAGAGTAGTAGTTCTCAAACTTTTTGGTCTCAGGTTTCCTTTACAAAATTATTGAAGACCCTCCAAAGAGCTTTTGTTTAGGTAAATTGCATACACCAATATTTACCAAATTAGCAATTAAAAGTGAGAACTTTTTAAATATTTATTATTTGAAAATTTTAAATACTTATTATTTGAAAACAATAATAAACCCATTAAATGTGTGTTTGTTTGTTTGTTGTTGTTTTTTGAGACGGAGTCTCACTCTGTCGCCAGGGCTGGAGTGCAGTGGCGCCATCTCGGCTCACTGCAACCTCCACCTCCTGGGTTCAAGCGATTCTCCTGCCTCAGCCTCCCGAGTAGCTGGGATTACAGGCACCCGCCATTACGACCAGCTAATTTTTTGTATTTTTAGTAGAGACGGGGTTTCACTGTGTTGGCCAGGCTGCTCTCCAACTCCTGACATCGTGATCCACCTGCCTTGGCCTCCCAAAGTGCTGGGATTACAGGTGTGAGCCACCGCGCCTGGCCAAAATGTTAATATAAATAATCTATGGAAAATATATTTTCCAAAACAAGAAAAATTTAGTGAGAAGAGTGGTATTGTTTTTACATTTTTGTAATCTCTTACTATGTAGCTTAATAGAAAGCTGGTGGAGTCCTACATTTGCTTCTGCATTAACTTTTGCAGTACGCTGTTTTGGTTAGAGTGCGTGAAGAACATTTGGATTCACTCAAATATGTGGGGAAAGAGAATGGTATTTAAATGGCCTTTTCAGATAATTGTGAACATTTCTCTTTGATATCACATCAAAATTCAGGAAGTCTGAGTTAAAAGTTGATTGCAAAGTGGGATCTGAAACCATAACAATGAACTTTTTACAGCCTTTTACATTAAAATTATTTGGTCTGTTTTGCACTTTATTTATTTATGTATTTATTTTTATTTATTTATTTATTTATTTATTTATTTTTGAGGAGCCTCGCTCTTTCACCCAGGCTGGAGTGCAGTGGCGCGATCTCGGCTCACTGCAGGCTCCGCCCCCCAGGGTTCACGCCATTCTCCTGTCTCAGCCTCCCGTGTAGCTGGGACTACAGGCACCCGCCACCTCGCCCGGCTAATTTTTTTGTATTTTTAGTAGAGACGGGGTTTCACCGTGTTAGCCAGGATGGTCTCGATCTCCTGACCTCATGATCCGCCTGCCTTGGCCTCCCAAAGTGCTGGGATTACAGGCGTGAGCCACTGTGCCCGGCCTGTTTTGCACTTTAAATGGATCTTTTGCCCATGCACGATTTTGTAACAGCATACATTTAGACCAAACTGGTCATTTGAAAAATTTTGGTTCACTGAGTTATACATATCAGTGCATTTTGTTATAGAATATTAAATATTGACACAGTTCATTACACAATATAAAAAATCACTTTTGTTAATATCACTATCTCATCAGGTAAGTATTTGAGTCTTGGGAACCTGTCAAGCTCACAGTCGCAGGTACAAGTTTTCCAAAGGTCTAATTTTCATCTGAAAGTTTGAATTTTATCATTGGCAACAAATACTGTCACTGGTTTTCCTTGAAGTGACAAGGCAATTTTGTTTATTTTTGAGAAAATGCCTACCAAATACCCAAGTCTGAATAGTTTGTATGTTAGATGTTCTTTCAAGTAAAAACAGTATTCCATGAAAAAAGCGATTAGCTCAGGTTACAAATCAAACTATTCCATAAATAGTTTTCTTAAATATGATTGTTTTTAAGAGATGGGCGTCTCCCTCTGCTGCCCAGGCTAGAGTTTAGTGGTACAATCATAGCTTGCTACAGCCTAGAATACCTGGGCTCAAGGGATCCTTCTGCCTCAGCCTCCTCCACCTTGCCTGGCTATTTTTTTTTTTTTTTTCCTGAGATGGAGTATTGCTCTGTCACCCAGGCTGGAGCGCAGTGGCGCCATCTCAGCTCACTGCAATCTCCGCCCCCTGGGTTCAAGCAATTCTCCTGCCTCAGCTTCCCAAGTAGCTGGGATTACAGGCATTCGCCACCATGCCTGGCTAATTTTTGTATTCTTAGTTGAGATGGGGTTTCACCATGTTGGCCAGGCTGGTCTCGAACTCTTGACCTCGTGATCCACCTGCCTTGGCCTCCCAAAGTGCTGGGATTACAGGCATGAGCCACCGCACCCAGCCCTAATTTTTAATATTTTTTTAAGAGACAAGGTCTCACTGTGTTGCCCAGGCTGGTCTCAAATTCCTGACCTCAAACGATCTTCCTGCCTCAGCCTCCCCAGCAGCTGGGATTACAGGCACGTGGCATCATGCCTGAGTAATCTTAATTCTACTTAAATAAAAGTTTTCACTGGAAAATATTTTAGTGCCATGTGGAGTGGGGCGTTAGCCCCATCCAATATTAAAATATATTATAAAACATCTGTAATTTAAAGTGTGGTATTGGTGCATAAACATGTAGACCAATGAAACAGAATCAAGTCTAGAAATAGAACCAAGTATGTTAATACATTTTAACTGGTAAGTGCCCATGGGGAATTGAATTTTTATATACATAGAATTGGGACAAATGAATACCCCTTTGAAAAAATATAAAATTGAGTCTGTTTCTCATACTGTTTACCAGGATGAATTTCAAATGGATCAGAAATATAAACAGACAAGTACCAGATGAAAATATTAGTAAATACTCTCATAACCTAGATGTGCAGAAAATCTTCCTAGGATCCAAAAATCTAGAAGAGAGAAAAGATTGACAAATTTGATTAAGTAATTTAAAAAAAACTTTTTGCATGTACACACACACACACATGAAAAGTAAAGCACAAAGTGACAAATTACAAAAAAAATCAACTTAAATCCTAAAGGGCTAATAGCTTTAATATACAAAGAGCTTTTTAAAAAAGAAAACCAACAATTTAATAGAAATTTGAACAGTTGAAAAAAAAAAAAAGAGACTAACAGTTTTCCTAGAAAACATCTTGGTTTTGAGTGTTCTTTCGTATACAGGGTATACATGGCTGGAGTGCAAGTGCAGTGGTACTATCTCAGCTCACTGCAACCTCTGCCTCCCAGGTTCAAGCAATTCTCCTGCCTTAGCTTCCTGAGTAGCTGGAACTACAGGCATGCACCAAGAGGCCGGGCTAATTTTTGTATTTTTAGTAGAGACAGGGTTTCACTGTGTTGGCCAGGCTGGTCTCAAACTCCTAACCTCAGGTGATCCGCCCACCTTGGCTTCCCAAAGTGCTGGGATTACAGGCATGAGCCACCATGCCCAACCTACCCATTTTTAATTGGGTTGTTTATTTTCTTGTTGTTGAGTTTTGAGAATTCTTTTTTTTTTTTTTTTTTTGAGACAGGGTCTCACTCTGTTGCTCAGGCTGAAGTGCAGTGTCATGATCATGGCTCACTGCAGCCTCAACCTCCCAGGCTCGAGTGATTCCTCTAACTCAGCCTCCCGAGTAGCTGGAACTACAAGCATGCACCACCATATCCAGGTAATTTTTCTTTTTTTTTTTTTTTTTTTTTGGAGAGATGGGTTTTCACCATGTTGCCCAGGCTGGTCTCAAACTCCTGGGCTCTTTTTTGTAGAGACATGAGTTTCACCATGTTGTCCAGGCTGGTCTCAAACTCCTGGGCTCAACTGATCCTCCCACCTCAGCCTCCTAAAGTGCTGCGATTACAGGCATGAGCCACCAAACCCAGATAAAATTTTCTGTTCTTTAAATATTCTTATTTTTTCTTCTACTCTGAAAGGAAAATGGGGTACCTCTGGACATTTTCTTCAAAAACTCTAGAAATCTAGATTTGTAATTTTGATTTTACATTTAGGTATATGATTCATTTAATTTTCTACATGGTGTGAGGTATGGATTAAAGTTTGCATGTGCATATGTGGGTGTGTTTTGCATGTGGATATCCAATTGTTTCAGCACCATTTTTTTTAAAGATTAACTTTTCTCAACTAAATTGCCTTTGTCAAAAATTGATTGCCCAGAGAAAATAATTCCATTTGTGAGAGCATCAAGAAGGATAAAATATTTAGGAATAAATTTAATCAAGGAGAGGCATGAGACTTGTTTGTACATAGAACGCTACTTAATATTGTTTACAATAGCATCCAAAGCTATATACAGATTCAATGTCATCCCTATCAAAATTCCAACTGTTTTTTTCAGAAATTGAAAAATCCATCCTAAAATTAATATAAAATTTCAAAGAATTTAGAATAGTCAAAACAATCTTAAAAAGGAAAAAATTTGGAAGACTCATATTTCCCAATTTCAAAACCTACTACAAAGCTACTGTAATCAAAACAGTGTGTTTCTAGCATAAGGATAGACATATATAGACCAACGGAATAGAACTGAGAATCCAGAAATAAACGCTCACATCTATGGTCAGTTGATTTTTGACAAGGGTGTGAAGGCCATTGAATAGAGGAAAGAACAGTCTCTGCAACAAACAGTGCTGGGAAAACTATGTCCATATGCAAAAGAATAAAGTTGAATCCTTACCTTACACCATATACAAAAATTAACTCAAAATGGATCAAAGACCTAAATGTATGGGTGAAAACTCTAAAACTCTTAAAAGAAAATATAGGGGAAAATCTTCATGACCTTGTATTTGGCAATGGTTTTTTAAATACAAAAATAGCACAGGCAACAAAAGAAAAATAAATAAAAGGGACTTAGTGAAAATTAAAAGCTTTTGTGCAACAAAGGATACTATCAAGAAAGTGAAAGGCAACCCACAGAATGGGATAAAATATTAGTCAATCATATATCTGATAAGGGTTTAATATTCAAAATATACAAAGAACTACAACTCTCTCTCTCTTCCTTTTTCCACCATTGTGGTGTGTATTTGACTCCATTTCTCGCCATGTCTTCTCACAAGACTTTCAGTATTAAGCAATTCCTTACCAAGAAACAAAAGCAAAATCATCCCATTCCCCAGTGGATTTGGATGAAAACTGATAATAAAATCAGGTACAACTTTAAAAGGAGACATTGGAGAAGATTCAAGCTGGATCTATAAGGAACTGCACACGAGATGGCACACATATTTATGCAGTATCAAGCTCATAACCATCTTACCATATCAAGCTAAAAATGTCACCACTATCTGGACAGTTGGGCGTGTTTTATGGGGAATATAGTTTTTCTGTTTGTTTATTTGCTGTGCGCTAGTAGTCTGGGTTCAGTAATAAATATGTGAGAACTTTTGTTTCAAAAAAAAGAACAACTCAACAACAAAAAAGTCAAACAACCCAATTAAAAATAGGCAAAAGATTTGAATAGGCATTTCTACAAAGAAGATATAGAAGTGTCCAGCAGACACATGAAAAGATGCTCCATATCATTAGTCATAGGGGAAATGCAAATTAAAACCACAGTGAAATATCATTTCACACGTGGTGGGGTGGCTATAATTTTCTAAATGAAAATATGTGTTAGGAGGATATGGAGAAATCAGAACCCTTGTACATTGCTGATGGGAATGTATAATGATGCACCTACTTTGGAAAGCAATTTGGTGGTTCCTCAAAAAGTGAAAAATAGAACTATCCTGCCATGTGACCCAGCAATTCCATTCCTAGGTGTATACAAAATAATTGAAGACAGGGACTCAAACAGGTATGTGTACACCAATATTCATACCAGCATTATTCACAATAACCAAAAGATAGAAACAACCCAAATGCCCATTAGTAGATGAATGGATAAACAATGTGGTATATATAGAGAGAGAATATTATTCAGCCATAAAGGAAATAAAGTTTTGATACATGCTACAACATGGATGAACCTTGAAAAAATTGTGCTAAGTGAAATAAGCCAGACACAAAAAAAAGAAATATTGTATCACCTCACTGAAATATCTAGAACAATCAGATTTATAGAGACAGAAAGTAGATTAGAGGTTAGCAGGAACTAGGGGAATGAGAGATAGGAAGTAATTGCTTAATGGGTGAAGAGTTTCTGTTAGTGGTTATGAAAAATTATGGAAATAGAGATGATGATTGTACAACATTATGAATGTACCTAATGCCACTGAATTGCACACTAACAATGGTTAAAATGGCAAATTTTATGTTATATATATTTTACCGAAATAAAAAGGAAAATCAGTTGTCTATACATATTCAAGCCCATTTCTGCATGCTCTGTTCTGTTCCACTGATTGATTTGTCTGTCTTGATGCCAATACCATACTGTCACTTACTGTAGCTTTATGATAAGTCTTGAAATGATGTAGTCTTGATCCTCTAACTTTGTTCTTTCTTCTTCTTGTGTTTTTGTTTTGTTTTATTTTGTTGTATTTTTAGAGAGAGTCTTGCTCTGTCACCCAGGCTGGAGTGCATTAATGTGATCACAACTCACTGCAACCTGGAAGTCTTGGTCTCAAATGATCCTTCCTGCTCATCCTCCCAAGTAGTTAGGACTATGGGCACATGCCACCACACCTGTTAATTTTTTTTTTTTTTTTTTTTTTTTAGTAGAGATAGGGTTTTACTATGTGGCCCAGGCTGGCCTCAAACTCCTGGCCTCAAGTGATTTTCCTGCCTTGGCCTCCCAAAGCTCTGGGATTACAGTTGTGATCCACTGCACCTGGCCAGCCTGTTCTTTTTCAGAGCTGCTTTGACATTCTAACTCATTTGCATTTCCAAGTGAATTTTATTATCAGGTAAATAATTTCTAAAAGGAGCCTGATGAGTTTTTTTTTTTTTTTTTAGACAGAGTTTCGCTCTCGTCACCCAGGCTGGAGTGTGATGGCACGATCTTGGCTCACCGCAATCTCCACCTCCACCACCTTCAAGCAATTCTCCTGCCTCAGCCTCCTGAGTAGCTGGGATTACAGGCATGTGCCACCACGCCCGGCTAATTTTGTATTTTTAGTAGAGACGAGGTTTCTCCATGTTGGTCAGGCTGGTCTCAAACTCCTGACCTCAGGTGATCCACCTGCCTCGGCCTCCCAAAGTGCTGGGATTACAGGCTTGAGCCACCATGCCTGGCATTGCCTGATGAGATTTTTAAAAAACTTTTATATTTTTAGAACTTTTTGTTGACCAGGTGTGGTGGCTCAAGACTGTAATCCCAGCACTTTGGGGGGCTGAGGTGGGTGAATCACCTGAGTCGAGTTTGAGACCAGTTTGGCCAACGTAGTAAAATCCTGTCTCTACAAAAAATACAAAATTAGCCAGGCGTGCTGATGCATGCCTGTAGTCCCAGCTACTAGGGAGGTTGAGGTGGGAGAATCTCTTGAGCCTGCAGGTTGAGGCTGCAGTGAGCGGTGATTGCACCACTGCCTCCAGCCTGGGTGACAGGGCGAGAACTAGTCTCAAAACAAACAAACAAAAAAACACTTTTTGTTTGATTTAATATATATTCAATATATACTGATATTTAATGTATATTCAATGTATATTGATGTATAATATACATACAGAAGTATGCCTATTTCTTACACACATAGCTTACTGAATTTCCACAAACTCAACACACCCATGTAATCAGCCACCCTGATCAGAAATCATAACATTCCCACACCCAGAAAACCCCTGTGCCTGCTTCCATACACCATCTCCCCTAAAGGCAACCATTGTCCTGCTTTCTAATACCATAAATTGTAACTTTTTGTTTTAAAATAATTACAGAGAGAAGGTGCTTTGAGCACAAACTCCTATTCTCCATTCCCTGATCAACGAATAAAGTTTCTACTCCGGTTTACCAAAAAAAAAAAAAAAGAATAAAATAAAATAGCTATAGATTCATAGGAAATTGCCAAAAGTAGTGTAGAAAGTTTCCATATACCCTTGACTCATTTATTTCCCCAGCGATAACTTCTTATATAACTATAATACAATATTAAAACCAATAAATTGACATTGGTACCATCCATAGACCTCATGACATTACTGATTTCATTAGTCTTACATATGCTCATTTTTGTGTGTGTTCACAATTTTATCACATGTAAAGATTTGTGGAGCCACCGCCACAATCAAGAAACAGACTGAAGGGCCGGGTGTGATGGCTTATGTCTGTAATCTTAGCAATTTGCGACGCCAAAGCTGGAGGATTACCTGAGCTCAGGAGTTCAAGACCAGCCTGAGCAACATAGACCTCCTCTCTATAAAAAAAAAAAAAAAAAAAAAAAAGGAAGGAAAGGAAAAAAAAGAAGAGAGAAGAGGAGAGGAGAGGGGAGGAGAGGGGAGGGGACTAGCCGAGACCAGACGAGACTGGGCCAGCACCACGAAGATGTCTTGTGCCATCTCTTACCATCACCCACCGGTTTTCCGTGTCTCCATTTTTTTGGTTTTGTTTTTGAGACAGAGTCTCTCCCTGTCACCCAGGCTGGAGTGTAGTGGCGGGATCTCGGCTCACTGCAAGCTCCGCCTCCCGGGTTCACCCCATTGTCCTGCCTCAGCCTCCCCAGCAGCTGGGCCTACAGGCGCACGCGGCCATGCCCGGCTAATTTTTTTTGTATTTCTAGTAGAGACGGGGTTCCACCGTGTTAGCCAGGATGGTCTCAATATCCTGACCTCGTGATTCGCCCGCCACGGCTTCCCAAAGTGCTGGGATTACAGGCCTGAGCCACCGCGCCCGGCCCCGTGTCCCCATTTATTTATTATTATTATTATTTTTTGAGACTGTGTCTTGCTCTGTCGCCCAGGCTAGAGTGCAGTGATCTCGGCTCACTGCAACCTCTGCCTCTCGGGTTCAAGCGATTCTCCTGCCTCAGCCTCCCGAGTAACTGGGATTACAGGCGCCTGCCACCGCACCCGGCTAATTTTTGTATTTTTAGTGAAGACGGGGTTTCACCATCTTGGCCAGGCTGGTCTCCAACTCCTGACCTCGTGATCCACCCGCCTCAGCCTCCCAGAGTGCTGAGATTACAGGCGTGAGCCACCGCGCCTGGCCGAGTTTTTTAATTTTTAAAAAAAATTTTCATTTTTGTGGGTACCTACTTGGTGTATATATTTACAGGGTGCATGAGATATTTTGCAATGTGTAATAGTGCAATGAGTAATATTCACATCATGGAAGATTGGGTATCCATCCCCTCGTGCTTTTATCCTTCATGTTACAAATAATCCAATTATACTTTTAGTTATTTTTAAATGTATGATACTCTTTTAGTTATTTTTAAATGTATGATTAAATTATTATTCACTATAGTCACCCTGTTATGCTATCAAATGCCAGGTCTTATTTATTCTTTCTATTTTTTTTGGTATGCATTAACTATCCCCATCTCCTCCCCACCCCATCCCCACTACCCTTCCCCGCCTCTAATAACCATCCTTCTGTTCTCTATCTTCATGAATTGTTTTGATTTTTGATCCCACAAATAAATGAGAACATGAAATGTTTGTATTTCTGTGCCTGGTTTTTTTCACTTAACATAATGACCTCCAGTTCCACCCATGTTGCTACAAATGACAGAATCTCATTCTTGTTTATGGCTGAATAGTACTTGCTTGCATATAAGTACCACATTTTCTTTATCCATTCATCTGTTGATGGACACTTAAGTTGCTTCCAAATCTTGGCTATTGTGAACAGTGCTGCAACACACAAGGGAGTGCAGATATCTCTTTGATATACTGATTTCCTTTCTTTTGGGTATATACCCAGTAGTGGGATTGCTGGATCATGTGGTAGCTCTATTTTTAGTTTTTTGAGGAATCCCCAAACTGTTATCCACAGTGGTTGTACTAATTTACCTTCCCACCAACAGTGTACAAGGGTTTTCTTTTCTCCACATCCTCGCCAGCACTTGTTATTGCCTGACTTTTGAACAAAAGTCATTTTAACTGGGGTGAGATGATATCTTATCGTAGGTTTTTTTTTTTTGTAGAGGGGCATCAAGGTGTCTTAATCTGATCACTGTAGTTTTGATTTGCATTTATGTATCAATGATGTTGAGCACCTTTTCATATGCCTGTTTGCCATTTGTATGTCTTCTTTTGAGAAATGTCTATTCAAATCTTTTGCCTATTTAAAAATCAGATTATTAGATTTTTCCCATAGAGTTGTTTGAGCTCAATATATAGTCTAGTTATTAATCCCTTGTCAGATGGAAAGTTTGCAAATATTTTCTCTCATTCTGTGGATTGTCTCTTCACCTTGTTGATTGTTTTCTTTGCTGTGCAGAAGCTTTTTAACTTGATGTGATCCCATTTGTCCATTTTTGTTTTGGTTGCCTGAGCTTGTGGGGTATTACGCAAGAAATTTTTGCCAGGACCAGTGTCCTGGAAAGTTTCCACAATGTTTTCTTGTAGTAGTTTCATAGTTTGAGGTCTTAGATTTAATTCTTTAATTCATTTTGAGTTGACTTTTGCGTATGGGAAAGAGCTAGGGGTTTCGTTTCATTCTTTTGCATATGGACATCAAGTTTTCCCAGCACTATTTGCTGAAGAGACTGTCTTTTCCCCAGTGTATGCTGTTGGCATCCTTGCCCAAAATGAGTTCACTGTTGGTGTGTGGATTTGTTTCTGGGTTCTCTAGTTTGTTCCATTGGTCTATGTGTCTGGTTTTATGCTAGTAGCATGCTGTTTTGGTTACTATAGCTCTGTAGTATAATTTGAAGTCAGATAACATGATTCCTCCCTTTTTGTTCTTTTTGCTCAGGATAGCTTTGCCTATTGTGGGTCTTTTGTTATTTCATATAAATTTTAGGATAGTTTTTTTTTTTACATTCTATATTTGTGAAGAATGTCATCAGTATTTTGATAAGAATTGCGTTCAATCTGTAGATTACTTTGGGTAGCATGGACATTTTAACAATATTGATTCTTCCAATCCATGAACATGAAATATCTTTCCTTTGTGTGTATGTGTGTTCTCCTCAATTTCTTTCATCAATGTTTTATAGTTTTCATTGTAGAGGTCTTTTACTTCTTTAGTTAATTCCTCAGTAATTAATTTTATCTGTGGCTGTTGTAAATAAGATTACTTTTTTATTTCTCTTTCAGATTGTTCACTGTTGGCATGTAAAAATGTTACTGGTTTTTGTATGCTGATTTTGTATCCTGCAACTTTACTGGATTTTTAAAAATCAATTCTAATAGTTTTTGGTGGAGTCTTTAAGTTTTTCTAAATATAAAATTATGACATCTGCAAACAAGGATAATTTAATCTTTTCCTTTCCAATTTGGATGCCCTTTATTTCTTTCTCTTGTCTGATTACTCTAGCTAAGACTTCCAGTCCTATGTTGAATAACAGTGGTGAAAATGGGCATTCTTATCACGTTCCAGATCTAAAAGGAAAGGCTTGGCCCAGCACGGTGGCTCACGCCTGTAATCCCAGCACTTTGGGAGGCCGAGGTGGGCGGATCACGAGGTCAGGAGATCGAGACCATCCTGACTAACATGGTGTAACCCTGTCTCTACCAAAAATAGAAAAAATTAGCTGGGCTTGATGGCAGGCACCTGTAGTCCAGCTACTCAGGAGGCTGAGGCAGAAGAATGGCGTGAACCTGTGAAGTGGAGGTTGCAGTGAGCCGAGATTGCATCACTGCACTCCAGCCTGGGCAACAGAGCAAGACTCCATCTCAAAAAAAAAAAAAAAAAAGAAAGGCTTTCAGTTTTTCTCCATTCAGTGTAATATTAGCTGTGGGTCTGTCATATGTGGCTTTTATTATATTGAGGTATCATTTTTCTATACCTAGGTTTTTTGTTGTTTTTTTTGAGGCGGAGTCTCGCTCAGTCACCCAGGCACCCAGGCTGGAGTGCAGTGGTGCAATCTCGGCTCACTGCAAGCTCTGCCTCCCGGGGTCACGCCATTCTCCTGCCTCAGCCTCTCTGAGTAGCTGGGACTACAGGCACCCGCCACCACGCCAGGCTAATTTTTTGCATTTTTAGTAGAGACAGGGTTTCACCGTGGTCTCGATCTCCTGACCTCGTGATCCACCCCCCTCAGCCTCCCAAAGTGCTGGGATTACAGGCGTGAGTCACCTCACCCAGCTGATGAACAATCTTTTTAATGTATTGTTGAATTTGGTTTACTAGCATTTTCACATCGATATTCATCAGAGATATTGGCCTATAGTTTTCTTTTTTTGATGTTTCTTTGTCTGGTTTTGGTATAGGGGAAATACTGGCCTCATAGAATGAGTTTGGAAGTATTCCCTCCTTCTCTACTTTTCAGAACAGTTTGAATAGGATTGGTAGTAGTTCTTTAAATGTTTGGTAGAATTCAGCAATGAAGCCATCGGGTCTCGGGCTTTTCTTTATTGGGAGACTTTTTATTGTGACTTCTTTCTTGTTACTTGTTATTTTTCTGTTTAGGTTTTGGTTTTCTTCATAGTTCAATCTTGGTAGGTTGTATATGTCTAAAAATGTATCCATTTCTTCTAGATTTTCCAATTTATTGACATATAGTTGTTCATAGTAGCCATTAATAACCCTTTGAATTCCTGTGGTATCAGTTATATCTCCTTTTTCTTCTCTGATTTTATTTATTTGGGTCTTCTCTTTTTTTTCTTATTCAGTCTGGCTAAATGTTTATCAATTTTGTTCATCTTTTCAAAAGAAGTTTTTTTTGTTTCATTGACCTGTTGTATTGTTTTCTTCATGTCAAATTCATTTAGTTCTGCTCTGATCCATATTTTTGCTTTTTTTCTCCTAATTTTGGGTTTGGTTTGCTCTTGCTTTTCTAATTCTTTAAGATAATCATTAGGTTATTTGTTTGAAGTTTTTCTTCCTTTTTGATGTAGTCACTTACAGCTATACATTTCCCTCTTAATACTGCTTTCACTATATCCCATAGGTTTTGGTATGTTGTGTTTCCATTATCACTTGTTTCAAGACACTTTTCAGTTTCCTTCTTAATATCTTCATTGGCCCACTGTTCATTCAGAAGCATACTGTTTAATTTCCATGTGTTCGTATACTTTCCAAAATTCCTCCTGTTATTGATTTTTAGTTTTATTCCATTGTGGTCAGGGAAGATGCCTGATATTATTTCAGTTTTTTTTAAGTTTTCAGATTTGTCTGGTGACCTAACATATCATCTATCCTTAAGAATTATCCATGTGCTAAAAAGAAGAATGTGTATTCTACAGCTGTTGGATGAAATGTTCTGTAAATGTTTATTAGGTTCATTTGTTCCGTATTACAAATTGAGTCTGATGTTTGTTGATTTCTTACCTGGGAGATCTGTCCAATGCTGAAAATGGAGTGTTGATATGTCCAGCTATTACCGTATTGGAGTCTGTCTCTCTCTTTAGCTCTAATAATATTTGCTTTATATATCTGAGCACTCCAGCATTGGGTGCATATATACTTACAATTGTTATACTCTCGTGCTGAATTGACCCCCTTATCATTATAGAATGACCTTCTTTGTCTCTTCTTACAGTTTTTGTCTTGAAATCTGTTTTGTCTTTTGTAAGTATAGCTATTCTTGCTCTTTTTTTACATATCTTTTTACATCCCTTTATCTATGTGTATCTTTATAAATGAAGCGTGTTTCTTTTTTTTTCTTTTTTTTTTTTTCCTATTTTTAGTAGAGACGGGGTTTCACCATGCTGGCCAGGCTGGTCTCAAACTCCTGACCTCAAGTGATCCGCCCACCTCAGCCTCCCAAAGTGCTGGGATTACAGGCGTGAGCCACTACGCCTGGCCTGAAGTGTATTTCTTGTAGGTGACAGATCAATGTGTCTTGTTTTTTCATCCATTCAGCCACTTTTGATTGGAGAGTTTAGTCCATTTACATTCGACGTTATTATTGATAAATAGCAGCTTACTCCTACCATTTTATTTGTTTTCTGGTTGTTTTGTAGTCTTCTCTTCCTTTTTTCCTTCCTTCCTCTCTTCCTTTTAGTGAAGGTGATTTTCTCTGGTGGTATGCTTTAATTTCTTGCTTTTATTTTTTGTGTATTTGTTTTTTGTTTTGTTTTGTTTTGTTTTTGACGGAATCTCGCTCTGTCGCCCAGGCTGGGGTGCAGTGGCACAATCTCGGCTCACTGCAAGTTCCGTCTCCCGGGTTCACGCCATTCTCCTGCCTCAGCCTCCCCAGTAGCTGGGACTACAGGCGCCCGCCACCACGCCCAGCTAATTTTCTGTATTTTTAGTAGAGATGGGGTTTCACCGTGTTAGCCAGGATGGTTTCGATCTCCTGACCTCGCGATCCGCCCACCTCGGCATCCCAAAGTGCTGGGATTACAGGTGTGAGCCACCGAGCCTGGTTGTTTGGTTTTTTAAGGCAGAGTCTCACTATGTTGCCCAGGCTGGAGTGCAGTGGTGCGATCTCGGCTCACAACAACCTCCATCTCCTGGGTTCCAATAATTCTTGTGTCTCAGCCTCCCAAGTAGCTGGAACTACAGGTGTGCACCACCAGACCCAGCTAACTTTTGTATTTTTAGTAAAGATGGGGTTTTGCCATGTTAGCCAGGCTGGTCTTGAACTCTGGGCCTCAAGCAATCCACCCACCTCGACCTCCCAAAGTGCTGAGATTACAGGCATAAGCCACCATGCCTGGCCTTGTATGGTTTTTGTTTTTGTTTTTGTTTTTCCCGAGACAGAGTTTTGCTCTTGTTGCCCAGGCTGGAGTACAATGGTGCCGGGCTCACTGCAACCTCTGCCTCCCAGGTTCAAGGGATACTCCTGCCTCAGCCTCTGGAGTAGCTGGGATTACAGGCATGTGCCACCATGTCTGGCTAATTTTTGTATTTTTGGTAGAGATGGAGTTTCACCATGTTGGCTAGGCTGGTCTCGAACTCCTGACCTCAAGTGATCCGCCTGCCTCGGCTTCCCAAAATGCTGGGATTACAGGCGTGAGGCACCATGCCCAGCCTCTTGTTGTGTGTTTTTTTTGATTTGAGGTTATCATGAAGCTTGCAAATATTATCTTAGAACCCATTATTTTAAACTGATGACAACACTGATTGCATATACAAACAAATACACTAAAAGAAAACCAATAAAGGCTGGGAGTGGTGGCTCATGTCTATAATCCCAGCACTTTGGGAGGCTGAGGCAGGCAGATCACCTGAGGTCAGCAGTTTGAGACCAGCCTGACCAACATGGTGAAACCCATACAAAACTTTGCTGGGCGTGGTGGTGCACGCCTGTCATTCCAGCTACTTGGGAGGCTAAGGCACAAGAATCACTTGAACCCGGGTGCAGAGGTTGCAGTGAGCCGAGATCGTGCCACTGCACTCCAGTCTGCACGACAGAGTGAGACTCTGTCTCAAAAAAAAATAAAAAATAAAAATAAGAAGAAGAAGGAGGAGGAGGAGGAGAGCGCTACACTTTAACTTCATTCCTTTGCTTTTAAACGTTTTGTTGTTTCTCTTTATGTTTTATTGCACTATGTCTTGAAGAGTTGTCGTTGTTATTTTTTATTAGCTCATCATTTAGTCTTTCTATTTAAGACAAGAGTAGAAATTACCATCATTGCAGTGTTATACTATTCTGTGGTTTTCTAGGTACTTACTATTACCAGTGAGTTTTGGACCTTGCGATGAGTTCTTCTTGCGCGTTAGCATCCTTTTCTTTCAGATTGAAGAACTCCCTTTAGCATTTCTTGTAGGACAGGTCTGGTGTTAATGAAATCCCTCAGCTTTTGTTTGTCTGGGAAGGCCTTTATTTCTCCTTCATGTTTGAAGGATATTTCACTGAATATACTATTCTAAGGTAAAAGTTTTTTCTTTCAGCATTTTAAATATGTCATGCCACTCTCTCTGGGCTTGTAAGTCTTCACTGAAAAGTCTGCTGCCAGATATATTGGTGCTCTATTGTATGTTATTTGTTTCTTTTCTCCTCGTACTTTTAGAATCCTTTTTTTTAAATCCTCGACCTTTGGGAGTTTGATTATTAAACGCCCTGAGGTACTCTTCTTTGGGTTAAATCTGTTTGGTGTTCTATAACTTTCCTGTACTTGAATGTTGATATCTTTCTCTAGGTTTAGGAAGTTCTCTGATATAATCCTTTGAATAAACTTTCTATCCCTAGCTCTCTTTCTCTACCTCCTCTTTAAGGCCACCTCCTCTTTAAGGCCAATAACTCAGATTTGCCCTTTTGAGGCTATTTTCTAGATCTTGTAGGTGTGCTTTATTGTTTTTTATTCTTTTTTCTTTTGTCTCCTCTGACTCTGTATTTTCTTTTGAGACAGTATCTCACTCCTGTCACCCAGGCTAGAGTACAGTGGTGTGATCACAGCTCACTGCAGCCTCAACTTCCCAGACTCACATGATTCCTTCTTCTCTGACTCTGTATTTTCAAATAGCCTGTCTTCAAACTCACTAATTCTTTCTTCTGCTTGATCAATTCTACTTTTAAGAGACTTTCTTCAGCATGTTAATTGCATTTTTCTTTTTGTTTATTTATTTATTTTTTGAGATAGAGTCTTGCTCTGTCACCCAGGCTATAGTGCAGAGGTGCAATCTTGGCTCACTGCAACCTCCGCCTCCCAGGTTCAAGCAATTCTCCTGTCTCAGCCTCCTGAGTAGCTGGGACTACAGGTGTGTGCCACCACGCCCAGCTAATCTTTTGTATTTTTAGTAGAGACGGGGTTTCACCGTCTTAGCCAGGATGGTCTCGATCTCCTGACCTCGTGATCTGCCCACCTCAGCCTCCCAAAGTGCTGGGATTACAGGCGTGAGCCACAGCGCCCGGCCTGCAGTTTTCAACTCCAGAATTTCTGCTTGATTCTTTTTAATTATTTCAATCTCTTTGTTAAATGTATCTAATAGAATTCTGAATTTCCTCTCTGTATTATCTTGAATTTTTTTTTGAGTTCCTTGAAACAGCTATTTTGAATTCTCTGCCTCAAAAGTCATATATCCCCGTTTCTCCAGTATTGATCCCTGGTGCCTTATTTAGTTCATTTGATAAGGTCATGTTTCCCTGGATGGTGTTGATGCTTGTAGATGTTCATCAGTGTCTGGGAACTGGTGAGTTAGTTAGTTATTATAGTCTTCATGGTCTGGGCTTGTTTGTGCCTGTCCTTCTTAGGAAGGCTTTCTAGGTATTCAAACAGACTTGGGCCCCAAGCCCTGTAATACTGTGATTTTTGCAGACTCATAGAAGTACCACCTTGGTGGTCTTGGATATGATCTGGAAGAATTCTATGGATTACCAAGCAGAGACTCTTATTCTTTTCCCTTACTTTCTCCCCCACCCCAAAATGGAATCTCTCTCTTTCCGTGCTCAGCCACATGGAGCTGTGGGTGTGGTGATGCAAGCACCCATGTGGCAACCACCACTGGGACTGCGCTGGGTCAGACATGAAGCCAGCACAGCACTAGTTCTTGGCCAAGGCCCTTCTCTTCAGGGTAGCGAGTTCCCTGGGACTCAGAGGTGTCCAGAGATGCTCTCTGGAAGCCAGGAATTGAAGTTAAAAATCTTAGCAGTTTACCTGATGTTCTAGTGCAGCTAAGCTGGCACTCACACCACATTATAAAGTTCTTCCTGCTCTTCCCTCCCTTTTCCATAGGCAGAGGAGCCCCCCCGATGTGGTCACCACTACCACCACTGGTCCACGGTGGTTCTGCCAGGCCACTGCTGATGTTCACTTAAAACCCAGGAGCTTCTCTGTCAGCTTGTGGTGAATTCTCCCAGGCCTAAGACTCACCCTTCAGGGCAGGGAGCTCCACTCTGGTCCATGGCAGGTTCAGAAATGCTGTCCAAGAGCCTAGGCCTGGACTCAGGGACCCCGGGAACCTTCTTGTTGCTTTACCCTTCTGTGCCTGTCCCCATTCTTAACATCTGTCAGTCACTGATCTGTTCTCCAGTTCTTTAATTTTATCATTTAAAATGTTGTATAAGTGGAATCACACAATATGTAACCTTCGAGATTGGTCTTTTTTTGTTTGTTTGTTTTTGAGACAGGGTCACATTCAGTCACCCAGACTAGGATGCAGTAGTGCAATCTGAGCTCACTGCAGCCTCTGTTCCCCAGGCTTGAGCAATCCTTCCACCTCAGCTTCCCAAGTGGCTGCGACCACAGATGCATGCCACCACATCCAACTAAGTTTTGGATTTTTGATAGAAATGGGGTTTCACCATGTTGCCCAAACTTGTCTTGAACTCCTGAGCTCAAGCAATCTGCCTACCTTGGCCTCCCGAAGTGCTGGGATTACAGGCATGAGCCACCACACCCAGCCAGATTGGCCTTATTTTTTTTTTTTACTTAGCATAATTTATTTGTTTGGAAATTGTGCTGGGTCATGTTTGTTTTTTAATCTGTTCTGTCGATGTCTATCTTTTGATTGATACAGTTAGACCATTTAAATTTAATGTACTTATTGATATGTTGGGGTTGGTATGCTATTTTATTATTTGTTTTCTGTATGTTCCTCTGTTTTTATTCCGTTTCACTTCTTTTTGCTTTTTTGTAGGTTACTTGAACATTGTTTAGAATTGCATTTTTATTTATTTATAATGTTTTGGAATGTATCATCTTGTATAGATTTTGTTTCGTTTTGTTTTGTTTTTGTTTTCGTTTTTGTTTTTTTGAAATGGAATCTCTCTCTGTCACCCAGACTGGAGTGCAGTGGCTCGATCTCGACTCACTGCAAGCTCCGCCTCCCGGGTTCACACCATTCTCCTGCCTCAGCCTCTGGAGTAGCTGGGACTACAGGTGCCCGCCACCACACCCAGCTAATTTTTTGTATTTTTAGTAGAGACGGGGTTTCACTGTGTTAGCCAGGAAGGTCTCGATCTCCTGACCTCGTGATCTGCCCGCCTTGGCCTCCCAAAGTGCTGGGATTACAGGCGTGAGCCATCACACCTGGCAAATGTTTTAATGGTTGCTCTAGAGATTACATTATACATGCATAAAATAACTTAGTCTAGTGGTGTCAATATAATTCAATATGAAATATAATTAGATAACTCATTAAGAATGGATAAGGACTAGGAGAAGGATAGTCAACATTTACCCATGTTTTTACTCTTTCTGTTGTTCTTTTTTCGCTAATTGTGTTCTATGTGTCTTTTGTTTATCATTTCCTTTCTGTTTGAAGAACTTCAAGCCATTCTTTTAGGGTACATCTGCTCATGACACCTTTTCTTAGTTTTCCTTCATCTGGGAATGTCTTGAGTTCATCTTATTCCTAAAGAATATTTTTGCTGGGTATAGAATTCTGGATTGACAGTTCCTTTCTTTCCGCACTTGAAGAATGTTGTGCAATTTTCTTTGGGCATTGATGATTTCTGTTTGTTTGTGTGTGTGTGTTTGTTTGTTTGTTTAAAGATAGAGAGTCTTGCTCTGTCACCCAGGCTAGAATGCTGTGACACAATCATGGCTCATTGTAAGCTCAAATTCCTGGGTTTAAGCATTGATGGTTTCTAAGGAGAGATACACTGTCATTTGAATCTTTGTTTCTCTATAGGAAACTGTATTAGTCTGTTTTGATGCGGCTATAAAGAACTGGGAAATTTATAAAGAAAAGAGGTTTAATTGACTCACAGTTCTGCACGGCTAGGGAGGCCTCAGGAAACTTACAATCATGGCGGAAAATGAAGGCGAAGCAAGGCACACCTTACATGGCAACAGGAGAGACAGAGGGGTGGGGGGAACTGCCAAACGCTTTTAAACCATCATGTCTCATGAGAACTCACTCACTATCCTGAGAACAGTATGGGGGAAACTGCCCCCATGATCCAATCACCTGCTACCAGGTCCCTCCCTCAACACATTGGAATTGCAATTCAAGATGAGATTTGTGTGGGGTTCAGAGCCAAACCATATCAGTAATGTATCATTCCTCTCTAGCTATCAAGACTTTGCCTTTATTTTTTTCTGAAAATTATTACTGTTAATTATGCTATGTCTTGGCATGGATTTATTTGGGTTTATTCTTCTTGAAGCTCATTCAGCTTTTTGAATTTATGGACTTATTTCTTCCACCAGATTTGGAAAGGTTTCAGCCATTATTTCCTCTAATATATTTTCATTTTTTCTCCTCTTTTTCTCCTCTTTTTCTGGGACTGCAATGACACAAATGTTAAATCTGATTTCTGAAGTCCTGACATTAGTTAGGCCCATTTTCTCTCTATTTTGATTATTATTATTATTATTATTTTATCTTCAAGGTCACTGACTTTTTCCTATGCTTTATTCATTCTGTTATTGATCCTATCCAATGAAGTTTAAACATTTTTTTTGGTTATATTATTCAGGTCTGAGGTTTCTATTTGGTTCTCCTTTTTTTTAATTAAATTAATTTAATTTTAAAATTTTAATTTAATTTAATTATTAGGGGAACTGAGTCTCACTCTGTTGCCCAGGCTGGAGTATATTGGTGCAATTTTGGCTCATGCAACCTCCACCTCCTGGGTTCAAGCGATTCTACTGCCTCGGCCTCCCAAGTAGCTGAGATTACAGGCATGTACCACCATGCCCAGCTAACTTTTGTATTTTTAGTAGAGACGGGGTTTCACCATGTTGGCCAGGCTGGTCTCAGACTCCTGACCTAAAATGATCCACCTGCCTTGGCCTCCCAAAATGCTGGGATTACAGGCTTGAGCCACCATGCCCAGCCTTAGTTTTTCTTTGTATCTTCTATTTCTTTGCTGAGACTTTCTACTTTAAAAAAATTTTATAAGTGTTTTTGTAATTGTTTATTGAAGCTTTTTAAAAAAAGTTACAGAGTCTCACTATGTTGCCTATGGATTACATTATAGCACACTACAACCTCGAACTCCTGGGCTCAAGTGATCCTCCTGCACTAGCCTCTCAAGTGGCTAGGACTATAGGTACACCCAATTCATTGAAGCACTTTTTATGGTGGCTCCTTTAAAATCCTTGTTACATAATGCTAACATCTATGTAACACTGAAATGTTAATGCCTGTTGACTGTTGGGGTTTTTTCCATTTAAATTGAGATTTTCCTGGTTCTTGTATGATGAGTGCTTTTTGATTATATACTGGACATTTTGAGTATTATTTTGTGAGGCTGAATCATTTTCTCTCTCTGCCTCTCTTTCTCTCTCTCTACCTCTCTTCCTCACTTCTTCTCTCTCTTTCTTTCTTCATTTGGCATGCAGTCATCCTGTTTAGGTATAGCACGCAGTTCCTAAAAGTGGTAAATGTTCAGCTCCCCACTGGGACCCACTGACACCTTTCCAGGAAAAGCTGAGCACTGACTCCCACCACCTTCTTGCTGCCGAGTCGGGGTGGAAGTTTAGCTCCCTGCAGCGATTTGCTGATACCCAGAGGGACAGGAGAGTGTGGATTAATTGTCTTAATACTTCTTCTTTCCACCTCATGACTCCTGGTGGAATTTTTATTGGAAATGCATTGAATCTATAGATCGAATTGGGAAAAATTGACTTCTTAACAATATTGAGTCTTCCATCTCATGAACAAAGTATATCTCTTCACTTATTTAGGTCTTCTTTAATTTCTCTCAGTAACGTTTTATATATATATATTTTTTTTTTTTTTTTTTTTGAGATGGTGTCTCACTCTCTCGCCCAGGCTGGAGTGCAATGGCGCGATCTCGGCTCACTGCAAGCTCCGCCTCCCGGGTTCACGCCATTTTCCTGCCTCAGCCTCCCGAGTAGCTGGGACTATAGACGCCTGCCACCACGCCCGGCTAATTTTTTGCATTTTTTAGTAGAGACGAGTTTTCACTGTGTTAGCCAGGATGGTCTCAATCTTCTGACATTGTGATATGCCCACCTCGGCCTCCCAAAGTGCTGGGACTACAGGCGTGAGCTACTGTGCCCCGCCTGTTTTATAATTTTTAGTGTACAGGTCTTTCCCATGTTTTATCAGATTTATCCCTAATAATTTTATATTTGCTGATATTATCATAAATGATATTGTCTGAAATCTACTATTAGGCTGGCAAAAAAGAAATTACTTCAAAAAATTGTAAAAAGAAATAAAGCGAATAATTTTAGAAAAATAAAAACTATAAAGTGGTATTGTCTTTTAGAATTTAAATTTCTGGCTGGGCATGGTGACTCACACCTGTAATCCCAGCACTTTGGGAGGCTGAGGTGGGAGGAGACCACCCTGGGCAACATAGCAAGACTCCATCTCTATTAAATTAAAAAATAAAGGAGAATGGCATGAACCCAGGAGGCGGAGCTTGCAGTGAGCCGAGATTGTGCCACTGCACTCCAGCCTGGGCGACAGAGCAAGACTCTGTCTCAAAAAAAAATAAATAAATAAAATAAAATAAAATTTAAATTTCTGATTGCTTATTGTGCAGAAATACAATTGATTTTTCTGTTATTGATCTTGTATTCTACAAACTTGTCAAAACTCATTATTATAGAGCTTTGTCACAGATTCCATTTGATTTTCTAGATAGATAATCATGCCATCCGTGAGTAAAAACACTTTTAAGTTTTACTTCTTAAGCAGTAGAGCTCAAAAAAAGAAAAACAGTTTTCCTTCTTCCTTTCCAGTTTGTATACCTTTATTTTTTCTTGCCTACCTGCAGTGGCCATAGTCATCAGCATAATGTTGAAGAGAAGTGGTGAAAGCAGACATCCTTGTCTTAGTCTTGATCATAGGGAAAAAGCATTCAGTATCTCACCATTATGTATAAAGCTGGCTACAGTTTTCTCCTAAGTGCCCTTTCAAGGATGTTCCCTTCTATTTCTAATTTGTTGAGATTTTTTTTAAGTCAGGATTGGATATTGGATTGTGTTAAATGCTTTTGCTGTATCTCTTAATATAATTTTTCTTTTTTGGTCAGGCATGGTGGCTCATGCCTGTAATCCCAGCACTTTGGGAGGCTGAGGGGGGCAGATAACTTGAGGTCAGGACTTCAAGACCAGCCTGGCCAACATGGCAAAACCCTGTCTCTACTAAAAAAAAAAAATACAAAAAAATTAGCCAGGCATGGTGGCATGTGCCTGTCGTCCTCGCTACTTGGGAGACTGAGGCAGGAGAAATGCTTGAATCCTCGAGGCAGAGGTTTCAGTGAGCCAAGATTGCATCACTGCACTCCAGCCTGGGCGACAGTGGGAGACTCTGTCTCAATAAAAAAAAAAAAAAATAATAATAATAATAATAATAATAATAATAATAATAATAATAATAATTTTTATTTTTTAAGTGTGTCTTTATGGTGAACTACATTGTTTTTGCATGTTAAACCAATTATGTGTTCCTGGGATAAATTTGTTCATGACATGTTATCCTTTTTCTGCATTGTTTGATTTTATTTGTTGCATTTACGTTCATGAGAGGAACTGATCTTTAGTTTTCTGGTATGATCTTTGTATGATTTTGGTATCTGAATAATGCTGACCTCTAAGAATCATTGGGGAACTGTTCTTTCTCTTTAACTTTTGGGGAGTATTTGTGTAGAATTGGCATTATTTTTTTCTTAAATGTTTGGTAGAACTTACCATGAAGCCATCTAAGCCTGGAGTTTTCTTTGTGGGAAGATTTTTAGCTACAAATTCAATTATTTTAATAGGTATAGAGATATTTAGGTTATCTATTCATCTTGCCTGTGTTTTAGTAGTTTATGTCTTTCAAAGAGTTTGTCCATTTTTATCTAAGTTGTTCAATTTGTTGCTTTTTCTTTTTCTTTTTTTTTTTGAGACAGAGTCTCACGCTGTTGCCCAGGCTGGAGGGCAGTGGCGCAATCTCGGCTCACAGCAACTTTCGCCTCCCAGGTTCAAGCAATTCTCCTGCCTCAGCCTCCCAGGTAGCTGGGATTACAGGCACATGCCACCACGACCAGCTAATTTTTTTATTTTCAGTAGAGACGGGGTTTCACTATGTTGACCAGGCTGGTCTCAAAGTCCTGACCTCGTGATCTGTCC
Organism: Hylobates moloch; assembly: GCF_009828535.3. NCBI lineage: Eukaryota > Metazoa > Chordata > Mammalia > Primates > Hylobatidae > Hylobates > Hylobates moloch. The sequence goes on along the minus strand of NW_026652291.1, from coordinate 60,258,386 downwards.
ACCTGGGCCTCCCAAAGTGAATTTGTTGCTTTAACACTGTTTATAATATTATCTTATTCATTATCTTTTTGTAAAATAGCTTTTTATTTTGGAATAATTTTAGATTTACAGAAAAGTTTGCAAGGGTAGTACAGAGAGTTCCTGGATATCCTTCACCCAGTTTCAGTTTTCCCTAATGTTATCATCCTACATTTCTTTTTTTTGTTTGTTTTTTTTTGAGACGGAGTCTCACACCGTCACCTGGGCTGGAGTGCAATGGCGTGATCCCAGCTCACTGCAACCTCCACCTCCTGGGTTCATGCAATTCTCCTGCCTCAGCCTCCTGAGTAGCTGGGATTACAGGCTCACACCACCACACCTGGCTAATTTTTTGCATTTTTAGTAGAGACGGGGTTTCACTATGTTGGCAAGACTGGTCTCAAACTCCTGACCTCGTGATCCACCCGCCTCGGCCTCCCAAAGTTCTGGGATTATAGGCGTGAGCCACCACGCCCACCCCATCCTACATTTCTATGTGATATTTGTCAAAACTGACAAACCAACATTGGCACATTATGATTAACTAAACTCCAGACTTTGTTCAAATCTCATTTTCCTACTAATATCCTTTCTCTGTTCTACAGTCGAATCCTATATACCACATTGCATGATTGTCATGTCTCATTAGCATTCTCTGGTCCGTGATGGTTTCTCAATCTTTCATTGTGTTTCATGACCTTGACGGTTTTAAGGAAAATGGGTCAGGTGTTTTGTAGAATGTCCCTCAGTTTGGGCTTGTCTGATGCTTGTATCATGATTCAACTTAGTCATAGGGGTATTTGTTTATTTTGTTTGTTTGTGTTTTGAGACAGTCTCACTCTATTGCCCAGGCTGGAGTGCAGTGGTGCAATCTTGGCTCCCTGCAACCTCCACCTTCCAGGTTCAAGCGATTTTCCTGCCTCAGCCTCCCCAGTAGCTGGGATTACAGGCACGCACCACCATGCCGGCTAATTTTTGTATTTTTAACAGAGACAGGGTTTCATCATGTTGGCCAGGTTGGTCTCAAACTCCTGGCTTCAAGTGATCCGCCCACCTCGGCCTCCCAAAGTGCTGTGACTACAGGCTTGAGTCACCTCACCGGGCCAGTCATAGATTTTTTAAAAGAATACCACAGACACAAAGTGCCCTGTCATCATGTCATATCAGGGGTACATGATATCCACATATCTAACTGGTGATATTAATTTTCGGCACTTGTTTAAGAGAGTGTTTGCCACTGTAAAGTTACTATTTTTCCCTTTCCATCTATTCTTTGAAAGAGAGTTCCTCAATCCAGCCTACCCTCAAAGTGGTTAAGCATTACCTCCTGCAAGAAAAAGTATCTACATATATTATTTAAAATTTGGAAGTCAAAGTCTTCTGTAAAGATTTGTTTCCACTCCACCATTTAGTTTTTTAGTCAATCATTTGTTTATATGAGTATGGATGCATGTATATTTTATACACTGGATATCTAATATTAGATAATTTTACACATTTTATACATTGGATTATAATCTAATACTGTCAGAGATGTGTGAACCAGAGCAACTCCATCTTGAATAGGAGCTGGGTAAAATGAGGCTGAAACCTACTGGGCTGCATTCCCAGATGGTTAAGGCATTCTAAGTCACAGGATGAGATAGGAGGTCAGCACAAAATACAGGTCATAAAGACCTTGCTGGTAAAACAGGTTGCAGTAAAGGAGCCGGCCAAAACCCACCAAAACCAAAATGGCTAGGAGAGTGACCACTGGTTGTCCTTAGTGCTACACTCCCACCAGCACCATGACAGTTTACAAATGCCATGGCAACGTCAGGAAGTTACCTTATATGGTCTAAAAAGGGGAGGCATGAATAATCCACCCCTTGTTTAGCGTATCATCAATAAATAACCATAAAAAATGGGCAACCAGGCCGGGCACTGTGGCTCACGCCTGTAATCCCAGCACTTTGGGAGGCCGAGGGGGGCGGATCACGAGGTCAGCAGATCGAGACCATCCTGGCTAACACGATGAAACCCCGTCTCTACTAAAAATACAAAAAATTAGCCGGGCGTGGTGGCGGGCGCCTGTAGTCCCAGCTACTCGGAAGGCTGAGGCAGGAGAATGGCGTGAACCCCGGAGGCGGAGCTTGCAGTGAGCTGAGATCGCGCCATGCAAGATCCGTCACAAAAAAAAAAAAAAAAAAAAAAAAAAAAAAAACGCAACCCTTGGGGTGTCTGTCTGTATAGACCTTTAATAAACTTGCTTTCACTTTGCACTGCGGACTCACCCTGAGTTCTTTCTTGCGTGAGATCCAAGAACCCTCTCTTGGGGTCTGGGTCTGGACCCCTTTCCTGTAACAATACTATGCTACTTATTTTGTTGCTCAAATTATTCCAGCTTTGGCCATGGAAGAGCACTTTCAGGTTGACTCCTATGTCATTTTTTTAAGAGATAGGATCTCACTCTGTCACCCAGTCTAGAGTGCAGTGTGATCATAGCTCATTGCAGTCTTGAACTCCTGGCTCAAGTTATTCTCCAGCTCCAATCTTCCAGGTAGCTAGAACTACAGGCACACACTATCACTCCGGACTAATTTATGTATTTATTTATTTTTGGAGAGACAGGGTCTCAAACTCCTGGCCTCCAGCGATCTTCTCGTCCAATGTGCTGGAATTACAGGTATGAGCCACCACATCCGGCTGACTTCTAAGTCTTTTGAAATGTGCCAGACTCATCTCGTGCTTTCCTTGCCCCAGCTCTAAAATCAGCCATTTCTCCAAGGAGCCCAGGTTGCCCTTATTGTGAAAGGAGAATAAATCTTGGAGTCCCCAAATCACTAAGCTAAAGGGAAAAGTCAAGCTGGGAACTGCTTAGGGCAAACCTGCCTCCCATTCTATTCAGTCACCCCTGTACTCACTGACATAGATGCATATCTGATTGCCTCCTTTGGAAAGGCTGACAGAAACTCAAAAGAATACAATGTCTCTCATCTATCTGTGACCTGGAAGCCCCCTCTCTGCGCTTAGAGTCTGCCTACCTTTGCTTCAAGTTGTCCCACCTTTCCAGACTGAACCAATGTTATTCTTACATATATTGATTGATGTCTTATGTCTTCCTAAAATGTGTAAAACTAAGCCGTACCCTGACCACCTTGGGCACATGTTGTCAGGACTTCCTGAGGCTGTGTCACAGGGGGGCGTGTTCTCAACCTTGGCAAAATGAACTTTCTAAATTAACTGAGACCTGTCTCAAATTTTCAGGATTCACATTTTGGTAACCATGGGGGGATTCTGAGTGGAGATGCCCCCCACCTTTGACAAATCTCCTATCGGTGCTTGGTACCAGCATGAGCTAACTCGATGGCTCAAACCAATAGGACACTTTGCTGAGGTCTGAAAATACCCTCTACAGAGAATGCCTGATCTCCCCAAATTTGGTGGAGATCTAAAGTTTATTTTGCTGTACAACTCTTCTTTTTGTTTTTTGGAGTTTTACTGGCTTCCAACAGGAAGGCAAGTTTTCCTGCTTCCATGACAATGAAAGGCAGGTGACTCCTTTATGGAATTTGAGCTGGCTTCCAACAGGAAGATGAGGCTTTTTTCCTGCCTCTAGAATGGTAGAGAGCAGTCTACGGCCTGAGACCCATCACTAGGTAAGAAACTGGTTTAGGCCGGGCACGGTGGCTCACGCTTGTGATCCCAGCACTTTGGGAGGCCGAGGCAGGCGGATCACGAGGTCAGGAGATCGAGACCACGGTGAAACCCTGTCTCTACTAAAAATACAAAAAAATTAGCCGGGCGTGGTAGCGGGCGCCTGTAGTCCCAGCTACTCGGAGAGGCTGAGGCAGGAGAATGGCGTGAACCCGGGAGGCGGAGCTTGCAGTGAGCCGAGATTGCGCCACTGCACTCCAGCCTGGGCGACAGAGTGAGACTCTGTCTCAAAAAAAAAAAAAGAAAAAGAAAAAAAAAAAAGAAACTGGTTTGGGATTCTGTCTTGCAAATTCCTTTTAAATGACTAAAGTTAGCATTTACCAGCCAGCTGGTGTTAATTCCTACTTACACTTAGAACACGCAGAAATCGTATAACTTGTGTGATCATTGTTAGTTTTGCTTAGCTGTCGTTGTTGGCTGTAATTCTGAAATAGCAGCATTTTGTCCTAGCTGGAATATGGTAATAAGATTTAAAGAAAAAAATTTTTAAGGAGCTCAATGGTTAAAAGTCAGCTTAATTAAAAGGATAACACACCCAAGATGTGTGTGTGTATGTGTGCATGTTTGTATTTGAAAGGCCTTCGTGTTTTTGTTTTTTGTTGTTGTTTGTTTTTCTCTTCTAAGACCTTGTCTTTTTTTTAACAAAAGTTTGTTTTTCTTTTTCTTCTCAGTTATCTGAATTTTGTTTTCACCTGATTTTTTGTTTGTTTGTTTGTTTTACTAAAATAGTTATTGCAACAGAGGCTACTCTTGGGTTTTTAAGACAGAGTATAGTTTAATTTTATGTTTAATTTGACTCAAAGAAAAATAAAAGTGTCTCCCTCTAGCACCACCACATTTTTTCTCTCTCTACCTTATGATGTAAATTTTGCTATTTGGTTTTCACCTGAGTTGTTTCCTTAATGTGCAAATTTAAGGCTATTTAGCTGACAACTGCCTAGGTTTGTGAAACAGGTTATCAAGAATCTGAAAGTCTAAGATAGGAAAAAAAAAAAAAGGGGGGGGGTGGGGGTCTTTATAAATGTATAAAATGTACTTCTGTCGGCATGCCTAATATGTCTTTATATGTATTTATGTGTTGTGTACAAAATGTTTCACTACTTAAAAATATATGAAAGAGCTCTAATTAATTGGCTTAAAGAAAAATACAAGCATGTAAATCAGATACTAAAAAAGAAAAGACTAGGCCGGGCACAGTGGCTCACGCCTGTAATCCCAGAACTTTGGGATGCCAAAGCAGGTGGATCAAGAGGTCAGGAGTTCGAGACCAGCCTGGCCAACATAGTGAAACCCTGTCTCTACTAAAAATACAAAAATTAGCTGGGCATGGTAGTGGGCACCCGTAATCCCAGCTACTGGGGAGGCTGAGGCAGGAGAATGGCTTGAACCCAGGAGGCAGAGGTTGCAGTGAGCTGAGATCCTGCCACTGCACTCCAGCCTGGCTGACAGAGCAAGACTCCATCTCAAAAAAAAAAAAAAAAAGACTAGTCAAATGCTTTTTCAGGTTTATGTAATAAGTAAAATCATTAATAAATAAACTAGCTTTAAAATTACTGGTAAAGTACTATTAGAAATGTCTAAAGAATTTCCAGCATACACTTTGTTTGCATTATTAATCAAGCAAATTTCATACTTATCCCTGCCAAATACTGTAAGGTGTCAAAATTTGGCATAGGAGTTACAAAACTATAAACTTAGGCCAAAACAGAATGATCTATGCTTGTGTAATTTTTAATAAATAAGATATTGATATGGGTTTAATAAAAATAGCTGCATTTTGAGTTTAATAAGATTGCCATAACTTCTAATCCTGTCGCTTTAGGCAGTCTGGTCCAAAGTGAGTTCAGCCTATGCCCAGGAATGAACAAGGACAGCTTGGAGGTTAAGAGCAATACGGAGTCAGTTAGGCCAAATCTTTTCCACTGTCTCAGTTATAATTTTGCAATGGCAGCTTCATAGTTTTAAATCATGACTATCACAGTTTTCACAAATAATCTGGGTAAACAATTCAAATAAAATAATTAGGTAAATGTAATGGGATAAATATTTGTAGACAAACTGGTCATAATTTAGAAATAAAGTTATATTAAACAATAGGTATTTTATGATTGGGGTATTTTCCAATAAATATATATTGTAGGAAAACATTCTTGCTTAAAAAAAAAAGGGTGTCCTTTTTTTAAAAAAAAGTGAAAAATTTTTGTCTAATTCAAAGCTTATTTAAAGGTTATGTATAAAACAAGGTAAAAGGAACCAGGAAATATAAAACAGATGTAAAGAAAGTTATAAAACTAAAGAGATTTTTTTGTGTGTGTGGTAAGAAAGCTTAAAGAGAAATAATTGTATATGAGAAAGAATCTTTTATAGTAAATTTTTAGTCCTAAAATAAAATGACTGGTTGTTTAAGAAGGAGGGATATTCAGGACAAACCAGAAAGTCTAAATATTATTAAGTTTTGGTTTGCTTAGGAGAAAAACTAAGATAAAACTTTTTTTAAACTAAGGTATTTCATCCATGTATCTTTCTATATGTGCTTTTAAAGTCCTTGTTGACCTCTACAAGGAAAAGTACCAAACACTGCTGAGAGAAATCATAGACGACAGAAACAAATGGAAATATACCCCATGCTCATGGATGGGTAGAATCAATATTATGAAAATGACCATACTGCCAAAAGCAATCTACAAATTCAACCCAATCCCCATCAAAATACCACCATCATTCTTCATAGAATTAGAAAAAACAATTCTAAACTTCATATGGAATGAAAAAAGTGCCTGCATAGCCAAAGCAAGACTAAGCAAAAAGGACAAATCTGGAGGTATCACACTAACTGATTTCAAACTATACTATAAGGTCATAGGCATCAAAACAGCATGGTACTGGTATAAAAATAGGCACATACACCAATGGAACAGAATAGAGAATCCAGAAATAAACCCAAATACTTACAGCCAACTGATCTTTGACAAAGCAAACAAAAACATAAGCGGGGAAAGGACACTTTTTAATAAATGGTGCTGGGATAATTGGCTAGCCACAGGTAGGAGAATGAAACTAGATCTTCATCTCTCACCTTATACAAAAATCAACTCAAGATGTATTAAGGACTTAAATCTAAGACCTGAAACTATAAAAACTCTAGAAGATAATTTTGGAAAAATGCTTCTAAGCATTGGCTTAGGCAAGGATTTCACGACCAAGAACCCAAAAGCAAATGTAATAAAAACAAAGATAAATAGTTGGGACTTAATTAAACTAAAGAGCTTTTTTGCACGGCAAAAGGAACAGTCAGCAGAGTAAACAGACAACCCACAGAGTGGGAGAAAATCTTCACAATCTATCCATCTGACAAAGGACTAATATCCAGAATCTACAACGAACTCAAACAAATCAGTAAGAAAAAAACAAACAATCCCATCAAAAAGTGGGCTAAGGACATGAATAGACAATTCTCAAAAGAAGATGTACAAATGGCAAACAAACGTATGCTCAGCATCACTAGTGATCAGGGAAATGCAAATCAAAATCACAATGCAATACCACCTTACTCCTGCAAGAATGGCTATAATCAAAAAATCAAAAAACAGTAGATGTTGGCATGGATACAGTGATCAGAGAACACTTTTACACTACTGGTGGTAATGTAAACTAGTACAGCCACTAGGGAAAACAGTGTGGAGATTCCTTAAATAACTAAAGTAAGGCCCACCATGGTGGCTCATGCTTGTAATCCCAGCACTTTGGGAGGCCGAGGCAGGTGGATCACATGAGGTCAGGGGTTCAACACCAGCCTGACCAACATGGTGAAACCCCATCTCTACTAAAAATACGAAATTAGCCAGGTGTGGTGGCACACACCTATAATCTCCGCTACTTGACAGGCTGAGGCATGAGAATTGCTTGAACCCAGGAGGCGGAGATTGCAGTGAGCCAAGATCGCGCCATTGCACTCCAGCCTGGGTGACAGAGCAAGCCTCCATCTCAAAAAAAAAAAAAAAAAAGGGACTAAAAGTAGAACTACCATTCGATCCAGCAATACCACTACTGGGTATAGACCCAGAGGAAAAGAAGTCATTATACGAAAAAGATACTTGCACACACATGTTTATAGCAGCACAATTCACAATTGCAAAATTGCGGAACCAACCCAAATGCCCATCAATCAACGAGTGGATAAAGAAACTGTGGTATATGAGATTGGAGACTATTAGTGAAGTAGCCCAGGAATGGAAAACCAAACATCATATGTTCTCACTGATCTGTGGAAGCTAAGCTATAAAGACACAAAAGTGTAAGAATGATACAATGGACTTTGGGGACTTTGGGGTCTTGGGGGTAAGGGTCGGGGGATGAGGGATAAAAGACTACAAATAGGGTTCAGTGTATACTGCTCGGGTGATGAGTGCACCAAAATCTCACAAATCACCACTAAATAACTTAGTCATGTAACCAAATACTACCTGCTCCCCAAAAAACCTATGGAAAAATTAAAAAACAAAATAAAATGAAATAAAATAAAGTCCTTGTAACGTTGAGTTAGAGGGCTTTAACTCCTGGGTCTAAAATGGACACCAAGTCCTGTTAAATCTTAAACACTCACAGCAATTTTTTTTGTTGTTGTTTTGTTTTGTTTTTTGAGATGGAGTCTCGCTCTGTCGCCCAGGCTGGAGTGCAGTGATGCAATCTCGGCTCACTGCAAGCTCCGCCTCCCAGGTTCACGCCATTCTCCTGCCTCAGCCTCTCGAGTAGCTGGGACTACAGGTGCCCACCACCATGCCCGGCTAATTTTTTATATTTTTAGTAGAGATGGGGTTTCACCGTGTTAGCCAGGATGGTCTCGATCTCCTGACCTCGTGATCCGCCTGCCTCGGCCTCCCAAAGTGCTGGGGTTACAGGCGTGAGCCACCATGCCCAGCCTAAACACTGACAGCAATTAAACCCTCATCTTTAGGCCCTGTAGAAGATGCCAATCAAAATAAAATGCATTCCTGAGACACAGGGCAAGAAATTAAAGCTATTCAACTCCTCAAGGCTCAGGGACTATCACGGAAGAGGTGGGCACATAAGATCGAAGATTGTAAGGGCCGATTTGGAAAGATAAATAGTTTAGTTCCTCTATAAATTAATCATTAGTGTCAAAAGCACACTGATGCAAAAACCAGTATGTGGACCCCTGTATTAGATTAACAAGTTTTTTGTGAAGCATTAACCAACTGCTTTTTTTTTTTTTAAGACAGTGTCTTGTTCTGTTGCCCAGGCTAGAGTGCAGTTGTGCAATCTCGGCTCACTGTAAGCTCCTCCTCTTGGGTTCAAGCAGTTCTCCTGCCTCAGACTCCTGAATAGCTGGGATTACAAGTGCACACCACCATGCTTGGCTGATTTTTGTATTTTTAGTAGAGATAGGGTTTCACCATGTTGGTCAAGCTGGTCTCGAACTTCTGACCTCAAGCAGTCCACTCACCTCGGCCTCTCAAAGTGCTGGGATTACAGGCATGAGCCACTGTGCCCGGCCTCCAACCCCTTAATAAAGATTATAAAGGTTATAAAAGGCTTATGGAAGTTATATTTTATACTCAAGAATAAACTTTATAGATTGCTTACAAAATTTGGAAAAGCAAATGGAGTTGGCTCCATAATGTTTTTTGTTTTTTTTTTTAAGACGGAGTCTTGCTCTGTCGCCCAGGCTGGAGTGCCATGGCGCGATCTCTGCTCACTGCAAGCTCCGCCTCCCGGGTTCACGCCATTCTCCTTCCTCAGCCTCCCGCGTAGCTGGGACTACAGGCGCCCGCCATAACGCCCAGCTAATTTTTTGTGTTTCTAGTAGAGACAGGGTTTCACCATGTTAGCCAGGATGGTCTCGATCCCCAGGCTGTTTTTATTAGGGCTTCAGGTTTAGAAAATTAAGTCCCCTCTCTCAGTGAATGAAGGTTTTCACTATTTTTGAAATCCTTGAATTATCACTTTGGTTAAACAGATGACTTTACAATGACCTGAAATCCTATTTTGTAATATCAAGTGTTTTAAACCTTTTATATCTGACAAACTTTCCAATGTTAAGTTATAAATTATGTCTTGTTCTAACCTTTAAGATATTAGTTTCCCTAAAGTCCAAAAATAACATAATTTGGCTTATTTGGTATAAAAATTATACAGGAAGCATTGTCAAATATGAAATGGTTGTTTGGTTTCTTTGAGCTGTATTTGTATAAACGTTATTGGTATGTGTTCCAAAATTATGAGAAACTTATAATTCTAATATAACTTAGTGTACATTATCAGTAACAATAATTGTTATGTTAAGTTAAAATTACTGTGTGCCACAGAGGTAACAAATTCCCTTGTCAATTATGTTTTTGACTATGGCTGCCCTAAAACTTTTTGTCATCCACAGACAATTGTTGCCTTGTTTTGGTCCTCCTTAGAAGTTGGTTTTATAACCAGCTATTAAACTGTAACAGGTATCTTGAATGCAGATTTCTGATAGCTTTGGAGATTATGACATCAGAATAGAGAAAAAACTTTCAGGACTCATGGAGAGCTAAAATGTTCATGAATATCAAGCAAAACAGGAATTAACTGCATGGACTGAACTAATCTTTTTGACTTTTTCCTTAAAATGTTGCTGATCCTTTGTTCTGTTTTTCGGAGTTTTAAAACTTTTCTTTTGAGCTATTGGCAGCTTTCAGCAATTTAATATACTCACATGAACAAAATTTGGAGCATATTTGTTTCTAATTGATTTTCTCCAGAATTTGAAAACTATTTGTGAGTATTCTTAACTTATGGCAATACAGTTAGTTGCATAAGTGCAGTAAGAATCTGTTTTCATTTTTAAAAGGACACAATTGAAGAAACTGGTAACTTTACCAAGGCTTTGACTGGAATGGTGTGCTTTCCTATAAGGCATCAAACTTGACTTAGGAAGCCACTAAAGCCCTTGGAAAAACTGGCCTCATATTTTGTGTACGCAGTCCGTGTACAGGGTTTCTGGCCTGTGGTAAGTAAAGAATATCACTTTCTGACAGGCACAGAAGCCCCAGATTTATCTTGGACCCTCAAGAGGAGAGGAAATTCAGACCAAGTGCAGTGGCTCATACCTGTAATCCCAGCACTTTGGGAGGCTGAGGCGGGTGGATCACTTGAGGCCAGGAGTTCAAGACCAGCCTGGCCAACATGGTGAAACCCCATCTCTACTGAAATTACAAACACTAGCCAGACACGGTGGCACGCACCTGTAATCCCATCTACTTGACAGGCTGAGGCATGAGAATCGCTTGAACCCGGGAGGCAGAGGTTGCAGTGAGCCAAGATCATGCCATTGCACTCCAGCCTGGGTGACAGAGCAAGAATCTGTCTCAAAAAAAAAAAAAGTTGGGGGAGAGGAAATTCACCGAACTCGTAGGTATTTGATGGCACAAATTCCTGGCTGGACTCAGCTTTAAAATCTTATCTGAGATTCCTCCTATGGAACAAAGTTTCAACAAAGCCCATTTAAAAGCCTATGTAAAAAATAATTATTCTTGCTGCACTGTAAAAAAATAATTAGGCCAAGCATAATAAGCAAACCAGTCCTACCATGATTTATCTTTAGTAAAATGGGAAACTTAGAGAGAGAGAAAAAAATATATGTTTCAAGACGATAGTACACTCGTTAGAGTCTAGTCTTGCCTAATTTTTTTTTTTTTTTTAATTTTTATTATGTTCTACTGTTTGGGCTGAATTAGTTTCTTGGCTACAAGTCTTCAAAATAATGTTTTCAACTTTTTTCTTTTTTTCCTTCTTTTTTTCCCATTTTTCCTAATTAGGAGTCACTGAAAACTAAGCTGTGCTTTCTTAAAGCCCTGCGAACTGAAACTAAACAACTTAAACTTCAGAAGAAAATAACAGCAACCTGTCTACATACATAAGCCACTTTCATACCTGCCTACTGACTATAGACTTCAGAGAAATGTAGCCTATATAGATTTTCCAGGAGTGTTCTTTTGTTTGTTGTTGTTTTTTCTCCCTTCCTCCCCACTATTTTCCCTTCATAGGACATGAGACTTCACAACCTGCTAAAAATCAGTTTTCGGGACCTACCTCTCTAGGAATAAACCATCCTTGCCATGAGAGATCAAATGAAACCTGAGACCAGAGATTCATTTTCTTGTAAAATGCCTTCTCCAAAAGATTTTTAAAAAGAAAAGGGGGGAAATATGAAAGGAAAATAAAGCTTGGGGCCCCCAAATCACTAAGCTAAAGGGAATAGTCAAGCTGGGAACTGCTTAGGGCAAACCTGCTTCCCATTCTATTCAAAGTCACCCCTCTGCTCACTGAGATAGATGCATATCTGATTGCCTCCTTTGGAAAGGCTAACAGAAACTCAAAAGAATGTAACCATTTGTGTATCACCTATCTGTGACCTGGAAGCCCCCTCCCCACTTCAAGTCTTCCTGCCTTTCCAGACTGAACCAATATACTTCTTACATATATTGATTGATGTCTCATGCCTCCCTAAAATGTATAAAACTAAGCTGTACTCCAACCACCTTGGGCACAAGTCTTCAGGACTTCCTGAGGCTGGCACGGACACATGTCCCCAACCTTGGCAAAATAAACAATTAACTGAGACCTGTCTCAAATTTTCAGAGTTCACAGTATTTTGAAACCAAAATCTGGACACAAGATGTGCCCATTGCTATGGGGGTGTCATTGCCTCTAGGCCCTCTCAGAGGGCAGCGTGAGGTATAGCACTAGGTAATATTTGTGTGTATACCGACTCATGTATAAACACATATTTCTGTCTATATATTTACCAAGCTAGCTAACCAACTCTAAGCCAGTACCCAAGGGCTCATTCTATTTTTCCCTCCTTGCTTGTATGTTACTTCTCTTTCTGATAGTGAAAACCCTTCCTCCCAAAATCCGCTATACATTTACTTATTTGTTCGCTGTTTGAGGACTATTAACCCATATACCATGAGAAACAGACTTCCAGCTAAGGTATAGTGTTTACATACAGTATGTGGACCTATTTGTTTGTTTGTTTGTTTGTTTGTTTGTTTGTTTTTGGGACAGAGTTTCGCTCTTGTTCTCAGGCTGGAGTACCATGGCGCAATCTCGGCTCACTTCCTCTGTTTCTCAGGTTCAAGTGATTCTCCTGCTTCAGCCTCCCTAGTAGCTGGGATTACAGGTACCTGCCACCATGCCCAGCTAATTTTTTTTATTTTTGGTAGAGATGAGGGTTGCACTATGTTGGCCAGGCTGGTCTCCTGACCTCAGGTGATCCACCCGCCTCAGCCTCCCAAAGTGCTGGGATTTCAGGCGTGAGCCACCACGCTTGGCTCCAACATGTGGACCTTTTTTGATATTTGAAGAAATTTGATTATAAACTGGATATTAGTTGATACCAAGGAATTATTGTTAATTTCATTAGGTGTGATAATGACCTTGAGTTATGTAAGACAATTCCATAATTTTTTTCAGAGGTGTTTATTGAGATATGTGGGGATGAAATACCATGATGTCTGTAGTTATTTTTTAAACATTTCAGTAAAGAAGACAAGACACAGAAGGGGGAAATAGGTAGATAAAACAACATAGCAAAATCTTGATAATTGTAGAATCTGGGTGAGGATTCTGATATATGAGAGTTCATTGTATTATTCTCTCTCCTTTGGGGAATGTTTGAAATTCTTTATTATACAATATTTTGTATTATTTTTAAATTATATTTGTTTTTTAAAATAATTTTTAATTTGCTTATTTAATTATATTTACTTTTAAAATAGGCAAATTAGTGAAAATTCAAAAGCTATCAAAAGGCATACAATAAATAATTAGTCTTCATTTTTCCTCTGTTCTCAGCCACCAAATTTTCACTTCAAAGGCCATTAATAGCACTAGTTCTTGTGTATCTTTCCACAGATCATTTGCATATTGCAAATATCTACATATATTCCATTTTTACACACACGAATGGTAGCCGACTTTATATCTTGTTCTAGACCTTTTTTAAAACATTCCATTTATAATTTCGGACATACAGAAAAGTACAAATGTAGAACAAAGAATTTTGGGCTGTCCAAGCACAGTGGTGTTTACAACTAATTGAGCACAACCATTTATAGATTGCTTTTTTTTTTTCTTTTTTTTTGAGACAGGATCTGACTCTGTCACCCAGGCTGGAGCACAGTGGCATGAACACAGCTCACTGCAGTCTCTGCCTCCTGGGCTCATGCAGTCCTCCCACTTCAACCTCCCAAGTTGCTGGGACTACAGGTGCACATCACCATGCCAGGCTAATTTTTTGTTTGTTTGTTTTTAAGACAGAGTCTTGCTCTTGTCACCCAGGCTGGAGTGCAATGGCACAATTTCAGCTCACTGCAACCTCTGCCTCCAGGGTTCAAGCAATTCTCCTGTCTCAGCGTCCCGAGTAGCTGGGATTACAGGCGCCCGCCACCACTCCCAGCTAATTTTTGTATTTTAAGTGGAGGCGAGATTTCACCATGTTGGCCAGGCAGGTCTCGAACTCCTGGCCTCAGGTGATCCACCCACCTGGGCCTCCCAAAGTGCTCGGATTACAGACATGAGCCACCGCGTCTGGCCCAGGCTATTAAAAATTTTTTTTTCTTTGTAGAGATAGTGGGGCTCTCCATATGTTGCCCAGGCTGGTCTTGAACTCCTGGGCTCAAGCAGTCCTTCCCCCTCAGCTTCGCAAAGTGCTAGGATCACAGGCGTGAGCCACGGCACCCAGACCCCACTTACAGATTTCTTTGTTCTTTCTCCATTCCCACTGTTTCACTTGACTAGCAAAAAAAAAAAAGAAAAAAAGAAAAGAAAAAGAATTCCTGTTTACCATAATCCAGATTCTCCAAATGTTATTTTACCATCTTTGCTTTGTTATTCTCTCTCCATTATTGTTTTCTTCTGTGTTATTTGAGAATAAGTTGCAGACATAATGCCCTGTTACCCCTAAATACTTCTAGTGTGTACTTCCTAGAAACAAGGACATTCTCTTACATAAGCAAAGTTCAATTATCAAAATCAAGAAATTAACATTGATCTTGCATTGTCTAATCTAGAAACTTTATTCAAATTTTGCCAATTTTCCCACAAATATCCTTTATAGAAAAAGAGAGATGCCGGGCACAGTGGCTCACACCTGTAATCCCAGCACTTTGGGAGGCCGAGGCGGGCGGATCACGAGGTCAAGAGATTGAGACCATCCTGGCTAACACACGGTGAAACCTCGTCTCTACTAAAAATACAAAAAAATTAGCCAGGCATGGTGGTGGGCACCTGTTGTCCCAGCTACTCGTGGCGTGAACCCGGGAGGCGGAGCTGGCAGTGAGACGAGATCGTGCTACTGCAATCCAGCCTGGGTGACAGAGCAAGACTCCATCTCAAAAAAAGAGAGAAAGAAAAAGAGAGAAAAAAATGTGTTTTCCCAATCCAGAATCACGTTGCTTTTAGTTGTTAAAAAAGATTAAAACACAAGTTTATAAAGTATTGTTATTTTATTTATTTATTTATTTAGAAACAGAGTCTTGCTCTGTCACCCCGACTGGAGTGCAGTGGCGCAATCTCGGTTCACTGCAACCTCCACCCCCTAGGTTCAAGCGATTCTCTTGCCTCAGCCTCCCAAGTAGCTGTGATTACAGGCGCCCAGCACCATACCCGGCTAATTTTTGTATTTTTATTAGAGATGGGCTTTCACCATGTTGGCCAGGCTGGTCTCGAACTCCTGACCTCAAGTGATCAACCCTCCTTGGCCTCCCAAAGTGTTGGGATTACAGGCATGGGCCACTGCGCCCGGCCACAAATAACCTTAAAAGAAATTAAAATCCCTATAATTATACCTTTTAGGCTAAATTCCGAGATAACGTGGAACATTATCTAAAGGTAATCTAAAATTTCCTTTTGGTGGTATCAAGACAGGTAATCCGCCCACCTTGGCCTCCCAAAGTGCTGGGATTACAGGCGTAAGCCACCGCGCCCAGCCACAGGTTTATAAATTAGAAATCGAAAGCCCATCACCTCTGATCTTATTCCCCAAAGACAAATATGGTTGACAGCCTTTATATAAATCCTTCCAGAATTTCTTTCAATGCATATACCAACACACAACATACATATATATTATATACACTTAAACTAAAATGTAGTATTAATACATAATATCTATAATTTATTTAGTTGATAGCTCCTTTTTATCTTTATACATAGTTCTTGTCAAAAGTTACCTGATTACACCTTAATTTAATTAATCAACCCCATATTGATGTACTTATAGAGTGTTCCCAATTTTTAATTATTGCAATAAATGCTGTAATAAACATCTTTATCCATTTATCTTTGAGCACTCATGCAATTATATGTAAAATAATTTTCTAGAAGTACAATTGTTCATTGATTATACACATTTTATAAATATATCTTGAATCCATTTCTTTCCATTTTTGCCACTCTTGCTTTATTTCAGTCCTTCTTTATTCCTTGCTTTGATTAATTGCCTCTTAACTGCTCCCTGCCCCTAGATTTGCCCAGCTCCATTCCATCCGACCACTGCTGCCAGATCCAATCACTGTTCTGCTTAAAATTACCCAACATTTTAAAGACAATTTAAGGAGCATGGCACTAAACTCTTCATAATCTACGTTTCTTTTTGCATCTCTCAATATTTGGTAAAAGCCTTTGCCAAACTTCAGTCACATTAAATTTAAATCAGACTGTCTCACCCGTGTGCCTCTGTGCATGTGGTTTCCCTTTGCGTGGCATATTTTCCTTATTAACCTTTTTTTTTTTTTTTTTTGAGACAGAGTCTCACTCTGTGGCCACGCTGGAGTGTAGTGGCACCCTCTCAGCTCCCTGCAACCTCTGCCTCCCAGGTTCAAGCGATTCTCCTGCCTCAGCCTCCCAAGTAGCTGGGACTACAGGCATGCACTGCCACTCCCAGCTTAATTTTTGTATTTTGTTTGTTTGTTTGTCTGTTTGTTTATTTTTGAGATGGAGTCTCGCTCTGTTGCCAGGCTGGAATGCAGTGCCATGATCTTAGCTCACTGAAACCTCCTCCTCCTGGGTTCAAGCAATTCCCATGCCTCGGCCTCCCAAGTAGCTGGGACTACAGGCATGTGCCACCACACATGGCTAATTTTTGTATTTTTAGTAGAGACAGGTTTTCACCATGTTGGCCAGGCTGGTCTCAAACTCCTGGCCTCATGAAATCCACCTGCCTCAGCCTCCCAAAGTGCTGGGCTTACAGCCGTGAGCCACGATGCCTGGCCTCTCATTATATTTTTCTCACCCTTTCTGGATGATAACATCAGTGACCACTTAT
The DNA here is from genome assembly GCF_009828535.3 of Hylobates moloch. Classification (NCBI taxonomy): domain Eukaryota; kingdom Metazoa; phylum Chordata; class Mammalia; order Primates; family Hylobatidae; genus Hylobates; species Hylobates moloch. The sequence goes on along the minus strand of NW_026652291.1, from coordinate 60,241,351 downwards.
GTACTAATAATTCTTAAATCTGATTTTTTAGCCCAAATCTTTCTCCTGGGCTAGGGATACCACATATCCAACTGTCCACCAAGTGTTACCACATACATGTCCTATATACATTCATTCAGCAATTTTAAATTGGGTACCTACTTAGTCCTAGGCACTGTACTGGGCCCTGGAGACATTAGTGAGCAAAAAAAGCGCCATTGTCCCTGCACTCATGGAGTTTGCAGTCTAGTTGGGGAGGTAGACATTAATCATAAAATCACTCTAGTTATCACAAGTGAGGATTCTGAAACAAAGAACACACTCTAGGGCCGGGAATGGAGTGGGTAGGGGCTTCTTTGAGGAAGTAACACTTGTGCTAGATCAGAAGGATGAATAGCAGTGAACTAGGCTAAGGGGGAAGAGAAGCCTCTAGGCAGAAGGAAGAGCATGGACACAAAGCCCTTTGGGCCCTAGAACAGTGGCTCATGCCTGTAATCTCAGCACTTTAGGAGGCTTAGGCAGGAGGATTGCTTGAGACCAGGAGTTCAAGGTCAGCCTGGGCAACATAGCAGGACCTCATCTCTATAAAAATATTTTTTAAATTAGCTGGGCATAATGGTGCAGCCCTGAAGTCCTAGCTACTCAGGAGGCTGAGGCGGGAGGATTGCTTGAGCCCAGGAATTCAAGGCTGTAGTGAGCTATGATCACTCCACTGCCCTCCAGCCCATGTGACAGAGCAAGCCCCTATTTCTTTTTTTTTTTTTTTGAGCCCTTTGGTAGGTCATCTGAGGACTGAAAGGAGGATGGTGTGGCTGTGGCACAGAGAGCAGTGGTGACGCAGTGTGGGCTTGGAAGCCAGCCGGAGGTTGGGCCATGCATTTTGGCATGATTACTCAGGCCTCAGAGTGAAGAATGGCAGAGCGGGGCAGGCTGGAGAAAGAGCAGAAAGAATAATGACAGAGAGACAGTGGGCGCTCAGAGGATTGGTAGTTACAATCAGAAAGAAATTTTTCGGCACCTGGTAAAAGGCACTTTTCCATGGTGGCTAAGTGTCTAGGCTCTGATTTGGAGAGTAAATGCTAAGCCAGGTGCTCCCGTTCATAAGGAAGTTTTCAGAGGTCAGTAAACAGCAGCAATTGAGGATGTGACCAAGTGGTACAAAGCATCCAGAGAAGAATTGAGAAATAACAATGTAATGATTGAAAGCAACTGAGATAGAAAAGAATGTACCTTTTTTCTCCTGTGGCACAGTGAAAAGAGCAAATGCAGTGAGGTCAATCAAGATTTATAGTCCAATTACAGCTCTGCCATTGTGTGTGTCCTTGGCAAGTCACATAATCTTGAACCCGTTTCCTCCTTTGTAAAATGCAAAACAACATTTACCTTGAAAGGTTGTTTGGAAGGTTACATGAGATTAAACATGACGAAATTCCTTGTTACATGAAGTGTCTGGCACATAGTGATTGCTCAATACATGCTAGTCCCTTCCACCGTCCAGGCGCCATCAGAACATGGCAAGGACCCATCTCTACTGAGGAGTATTAGGAGGGTGGATGTGCTGTCGGGAGAGCACAGGTTTCATTTGAGGTGTGGAGGTCCAGGGAGTGTTGGAAGAAGATAGCACATGAAATGAGTGCATGAAGTAGGGGAGAATTAGCACTAAATTGAATTACTGAATAGAAATGAGACTATAATCAAGGCAGAGCATTACGAAACAATTGCTCCTAGAGCAGTGAGGGTGAATCATCGGAACAAAGGAGATCAAAGCCTTAGGGGTAGACAAGAGACATGGTGAAGATGGGCTATGAGTCAAGCACTTATAATTCCATTTGGTTCCTCTGATAGCTTAATTCATTTATTATAAATACTTCATGTTTTCTAAATCTGTAAGACTTTACATTTACCTCAGAATACTACTTTAGCTGCATCTCATGGGGTTTTTTTTGTTTGTTTTTTTTTTGAGACGGGGTCTCGCTGTCGCCCAGGCTGGAGTGCAGTGGTGCGATCTCGGCTCACTGCAAGCTCCGCCTCCCGGGTTCACGCCGTTCTCCTGCCTCAGCCTCCCGAGTAGCTGGGACTACAGGCAACCGCCACCGCGCCCAGCTAATTTTTTGTATTTTTAGTAGAGACGGGGTTTCACCGTGGTCTCGATCTCCTGACCTCGTGATCCACCCGCCTTGGCCTCCCAAACTACTGGGATTACAGGCGTGAGCCACCGTGCCCAGCCAAGGGTTTTTTTTTTCTTTAGAGAGAGAGTGTCATTATGTTGCCCAAGCTGGTCTTGAACTCCTGGGATCAAGCAATCCTCCCACCTCAGCCTCCCGAATAGCTGGGACTGTAGACGTGCACCACAACACCTGGCTCCTTATGCTGTACTTTCATTGTCAGTTAACTTCTAGTTATTTCATAATTTCCATTATTATTATTTAACTGAGGTATTTAGTTCATTTTCAAATTTCCCAAAAGTCTTTACCTTATTTTCTATTTTAATTGTGTTTTTGTTTGTTTGTTTGTTTTGTTTGTTTTTTTGTTTTTTTTTTGAGACGGAGTCTTTCTCTGTCGCCCAGGCTGGAGTGCAGTGGCGCGATCTCGGCTCACTGCAAGCTCCGCCTCCCGGGTTCACGCCATTCTCCTGCCTCAGCCTCCCAAGTAGCTGGGACTACAGGCGCCCGCCAACACGCCCGGCTAATTTTTTTTGTATTTTTAGTAGAGACGGGGTTTCACAGTGTTAGCCAGGATGGTCTCGATCTCCTGACCTTGTGATCCGCCCACCTCGGCCTCCCAAAGTGCTGGGATTACAGGCTTGAGCCACCGCGCCCGGCCCTATTTTAATTGTTGGTTGCTAATTTAATTTCGTTGTGACCCAGGAATCTGTGTGATGCTGTATGATTTCACATCTTTGAAATTTCTAGAGTTCCTCTGTGACCCAGTAAATCGAAATGTTTTTAAATATACCATACGTACTTGGAAATAATGTATAGTCTCTATTTTTTAATGCATGGTTCTTTAGAAATCTGTTAGATCAAGCTTGCTAATTTGTTCAAATATTTTATCTGTTTACTAATTTTTCTGGCCTGTTTGACATATCAGCGTTGTTTTTTTTGTTTTGTTTTGTTTTTTGAGACAGAGTCTCTCTCTGTAGCCCAAGCTGGAGTGCTGTGGCACGATCTCGGCTCACTGCAACCTCCACCTCCCAGACTCATGCGATTCTCATGCCTCAGCCTCCCACGTAGCTGGGACTACAGGTGGGCCACTACCATGCCCAGATAATTTTTTTTATTTTAGTAGAGATGTGGTTTCACCATGTTGCCCAGGGTGGTCTCAAACTCCCAAGCTCAGATGATCTGCCCACCTCAGCCTCCCAAAGTGCTGGGATTATAAGCATGTGTTGTGGGGAAAAGAAAGAGAGATCAGCCTGTTACTGTGTCTATATAGAAGGAAGTAGACATAAGAGACTCCCGAGTACGTCTACAGTCAGCCTTGCGGTAAGCTTGTGAGCTCGGAAGAACCTAGGGTAACAATGGGGCAAACTAAAAGTAAATATGCCTCTTATCGCAGCTTTATAAAAATTCTCTTAAAAAGAGGGGGAGTTAAAGTGTCTACGAGAAATCTAAATACGCTCTTTCAAACAATAGAACAGTTTTGTCCATGGTTTCCAGAACAGGGAACTTTAGATCTAAAAGATTGGGAAAAAATTGGTAAAGAATTAAAACAAGCAAGTAGGGAAGGTAAAATCATTCCACTTACAGTATGGAATGATTGGGTCATTATTAAAGTAGCTTTAGAACCGCTGCAAACAGAAGAAGATAGCGTTCCAGTTTCCGATGTCCCTAAAAGCTGTGCAGTAGATTGTGAAAAAGAGGCAGGGATAGAGTCCCGGAAAAGAAAAGGAAGTTCACACTGTAAATGTGTAGCAGAGCCGGTAATGGCTCGGTCAACGCAAAATGTTGACAATAATCAATTACAGGAGGCAATATATCCTGAAACGTTAAAATTAGAGGAAAAAGATCCAGAATTGACAGAGCCATCAGAGTCTAAACCACGAGGGCCAACTCCTCTTACAACAGCTCAGATGCCTGCAACCTTAGAACCTCAAATGCAGGTTAAACAAGTACAAACTCCAAAAAAAGATCAAGTAGAAAAAGATAGAGTCTCTGTCGCGGCAATGCCAATCCAAATACAGTGTTCACAATATCAGCAGGTAGAAAGTAAGATCCAGCCGCCAGTAGCCTATCAATACTGGCCGCCAGCTGAACTGCAGTATCGGCAGCCTCCAGAAAATCCGTATGGACAGCCAGGAGCATTTCCAGTGCCACAGGGCAGGGTGCCATATCCTCAGCCACCCACCATGAGACTTAATCCTACAGCACCGCCTAGTACACAGGGTAGTGCAATACATAAAATTATTGATGAGGCAAGAAAACAGGGAGATATTGAGGCGTGGCAATTCCCAGTAATATTAGAAGCAAGACCACCTGGAGAAGGGGCCCAAGAGGGAGAGCCTCCCGTAGCTGAAGCCAGATATCAGTCCTTTTCTATAAAAATGCTAAAAGAGATGAAAGAAGGAGTAAAACAGTATGGACCCAACTCTCCTTACATGAGAACATTATTAGATTCCATTGCTCATGGACATAGACTCATTCCTTATGATTGGGAGATTCTGGCAAAGTCATCACTCTCACCCTCTCAATTTTTACAATTTAAGACTTGGTGGATTGATGGGGCACAAGTACAGGTCCGAAGAAATAGGACTGCCAATCCTCCAATTAACATAGATGCAGATCAACTATTAGGAATAGATCAAAATTGGAGCACTGTTGACCAACAAGCAATAATGCCAAATGAGGCCATTGAGCAAATCAGGGCTATCTGCTTTAGGGCCTGGGAGAAAATCCAAGACCCAGGAACCGCCTGCCATTCCTTTAATACAATAAGACAAGGCTCTAAAGAGCCATACCCTGATTTTGTAGCAAAACTTCAAGATGCTGCTCAAAAGTCAATTACCGATGAGAATGCCCGTAAAGTCATAGTGGAGTTGATGGCATATGAAAACGCCAATCCGGATTGTCAATCAGCCATTAAGCCATTAAAAGGAAGGGTTCCCGCAGGATCAGATGTAATCTCAGAGTATGTTAAAGCATGCGATGGAATTGGAGGAGCTATGCATAAAGCTATGCTTATGGCTCAGGCAATCACAGGAGTTGCTTTAGGAGGACAAGTGAAAACATTTGGGGGAAAATGTTATAATTGTGGTCAAATTGGTCATCTAAAAAAGAATTGCCTAGTCACAAATAAGCCAAATGTAACTACTCAAGCTACTACAACAACAGATAAAGGGCCACCTGGCCTATGTCCAAGATGTAAAAGGGGAAAACATTGGGGTAATCAGTGTCGTTCTAAATTTGATAAAAATGGGCAACCACTGTTGGGAAACGAGAGGAGGTGCCAGCCTCAGGCCCTGCAACAAACTGGGGCGTTCCAAATTCAACCCTTTGTTCCTCAGGGTTTTCAGGAACAACAACCCCCACTGTCGCAAGTGTCTCAGGGAATAAGCCAGTTATCACAATACAGCAATTATCCCCCGCCACAATTGGCAGTGCAGCAGTAGATTTGTGTACTTTACAAGCAGTCTCTCTGCTTCCAGGGGAGCCTCCACAAAAAATCCCCACAGGGGTATACGGCCCATTGCCTGAGGGGACTGTAGGACTAATCTTAGGAAGATCAAGTTTAAATCTAAAAGGAGTTCAAATTCATACTGGTGTGGTTAATTCAGACTATGAAGGAGAAATTCAATTGGTTATTAGTTCCTCAATTCCTTGGAGTGCCAGTCCAGGAGACAGGATCGCTCAATTATTACCCCTACCGTATATTAAAATTGGAAACAGTGGGATAAAAAGAACAGGAGGGTTCAGAAGCACTGATCTGGCAGGAAAGGCTGCATACTGGGCAAGTCTGGTCTCTGAGAGCAGACCTGTGTGTAAGGCCATTATTCAAGGAAAACAGTTTGAAGGGTTGGTAGACACAGGAGCAGATATCTCTGTAATTGCTTTATATCAGTGGCCAAAAAATTGGCCTAAACAAAAGGCTGTAACAAGACTTGTCGGCGTAGGCACAGCTTCAGAAGTGTATGAAAGTACAATGATTTTACATTGTTTAGGGCCAGATAATCAAGAAAGTACTGTCCAGCCAATGATTACTTCAATTCCTGTTAATCTATGGGGTCGAGATTTGTTACAACAATGGGGTGCAGAAATCATTATGCCCGCTCCATTATACAGCCCCATGAGTCAAAAAATCATGACTAAGATGGGATATATACCAGGGAAGGGATTAGGAAAAAATGAAAATGGCATTAAAGTCCCAATTGAGACCAAGAAAAATCAACAAAGAAAAGGAATAGGGTATCCTTTTTAGGGGCGGCCACTGTAGAGCCTCCTAAACCCATTCCATTAACTTGGAAAGCAAAAAAACCGGTATGGGTAAATCAGTGGCCGCTACCAAAGCAAAAACTGGAGGCTTTACACTTATTAGCAAAGGAACAATTAGAAAAGGGACACATTGAGCCTTCATTCTCACCCTGGAATTCTCCTGTATTTGTAATTCAGAAAAAGTCAGGCAAATGGCGTATGTTAATGGACTTAAGAGCCATAAACGCTGTAATTCAACCCATGGGGCCTCTCCAACCTGGATTGCCCTCTCCGGCCATGATCCCAAAAGACTGGCCTTTAATTATAATTGATCTTAAGGATTGCTTTTTTACCATTCCTCTGGCAGAGCAAGATTGTGAAAAATTTGCCTTTACTATACCAGCCATAAATAATAAAGAACCAGCCACCAGGTTTCAGTGGAAAGTATTACCTCAGGGAATGCTTAATAGTCCAACTATTTGTCAAACTTTCGTAGGTCAAGTCCTTCAACCAGTTAGAGACAAATTTTCAGATTGTTATATCATTCACTATATTGATGATATTTTATGTGCTGCAGAAACAAGAGACAAATTAATTGACTGTTACACATTTCTGCAAGCAGAGGTTGCCAACGCAGGACTAACAATAGCATCTGATAAGATCCAAACCTCTGATCCTTTTCATTATTTGGGGATGCAAATAGAAAATAGAAAAATTAAGCCACAAAAAATAAAAATAAGAAAAGACACGTTAAAAACACTAAATGATTTTCAAAAATTGTTAGGCGATATTAATTGGATTCGGCCAACTCTAGGCATTCCTACCTATGCCATGTCAAATTTGTTCTCTATCCTAAGAGGAGATCCAGACTTAAATAGTAAAAGAATATTAACCCTAGAGGCAACAAAAGAAATTAAATTAGTGGAAAAAAAAATTCAGTCAGCGCAAATAAATAGAATAGATTCTTTAGCTCCACTCCAACTTTTAATTTTTGCCACTGCACATTCTCCAACAGGCATCATTGTTCAAAAGACTGATCTTGTGGAGTGGTCATTCCTTCCTCACAGTACAATTAAGACTTTTACATTGTACTTGGACCAAATAGCTACATTAATTGGTCAGACAAGATTACGAATAATAAAATTGTGTGGTAACGACCCAGACAAAATAGTTGTTCCTTTAACCAAGGAACAAGTTAAACAAGCCTTTATCAATTCTGGTGCATGGCAAATTGGCCTTGCTGATTTTGTGGGAATTATTAATAATCATTACCCAAAAACAAAAATCTTCCAGTTTTTAAAATTGACTACTTAGATCTTACCTAAAATTACTAGACATGAACCTTTAGAAAATGCTCTGACAGTATTTACTGATGGTTCCAGCAATGGAAAAGCGGCTTACACAGGGCCAAAGGAGCGAGTAATCAAAACTCAATATCAATCAGCTCAGAGGGCAGAGTTGATTGCAGTCATTACAGTGTTAGAAGATTTTAATCAACCTGTTAATATTATATCAGATTCTGCATATGTAGTACAGGCTACAAGGGATGTTGAGACAGCTCTAATTAAATATAGCATGGATGATCAGTTAAACCAGCTGTTCAATTTGTTACAACAAACTGTAAGAAAAAGGAATTTCCCATTTTATATTACTCATATTCGAGCACATACTAATTTACCAGGACCTTTAACTAAAGCAAATGAAAAAGCTGACTTACTAGTATCCTCTGCATTCATAAAAGCACAAGAACTTCATGCTTTGACTCATGTAAATGCAGCAGGGTTAAAAAACAAATTTGATGTCACGTGGAAACAGGCAAAAAATATTGTACAACATTGTACCCAGTGTCAAGTACTACACCTGCCCACCCAAGAGGCAGGAGTTAATCCCAGAGGTCTGTGTCCTAACGCATTATGGCAAATGGATGTTACCCATGTACCTTCATTTGGAAAATTATCATATGTTCATGTAACAGTTGATACTTATTCACATTTCATATGGGCAACATGCCAGACAGGAGAAAGTACTTCCCATATAAAAAAACATTTATTATCTTGTTTTGCTGTGATGGGAGTTCCAGAAAAAATTAAAACTGACAATGGACCAGGTTATTGTAGTAAAGCTTTTCAAAGATTCTTAAATCAGTGGAATATTACACATACAACAGGAATTCCTTATAATTCCCAAGGACAGGCCATAGTTGAAAGAACTAATAGAACACTCAAAACTCAGTTAGTTAAACAAAAAAAAGGGGGAGACAGTAAGGAGTGTACCTCTCCTCAGATGCAGCTTAATCTAGCACTCTATACTTTAAATTTTTTAAACATTTATAGAAATCAGACTACTACTTCTGCAGAACAACATCTTACAGGTAAAAAGAACAGTCCACATGAAGGAAAACTGATTTGGTGGAAAGACAACAAAAATAGGACATGGGAGATAGGGAAGGTGATAACCTGGGGAAGAGGTTTTGCTTGTGTTTCACCAGGAGAAAATCAGCTTCCTGTTTGGATACCCACTAGAAATTTGAAGTTCTACAATGAACCCATCGGAGATGCAAAGAAAAGCGCCTTCACGGAGACGGAAACACCGCAATCGGACACCATTGACTCGCAGGATGAATCAAGTGGTGATATTAGAAAAACAGATGAAGTCACCACGCACCAAGAAGGCGGAGCTGTCAACCTGGGCACAGTTAAAGAAGCTGACACTGTTAGCTAGAAAAAGCCTAGCTAGCACAAAGGTGACACAAACCTCAGAAAAAATGCTGTTTGCAGCTTTAATGGTTGTATCAACGGTGGTAAGTCTCCCCATGCCTGCAGGAGCAGCTGCAGCTAATTATACCTACTGGGCCTATGTGCCTTTCCCGCCCTTAATTCGGGCAGTCACTTGGATGGATAATCCCATTGAAGTCAAGAGAAGGCGTGTGGATCCCTGTGTCCATGGATCGACCATGGGAGGCCTCGCAATCCATTCATATTTTGACTGAAGTATTAAAAGGCATTTAAAATAGATCCAAAAGATTCATTTTTACTTTAATTGCAGTGATTATGGGATTAATTGCAGTCACAGCTACAGCCGCTGTGGCAGGAGTCGCATTGCACTCTTCTGTTCAGACAGTAAGCTTTGTTGACAATTGGCAAAAGAATTCCACAAGGTTGTGGAATTCACAATCTGGTATCGATCAAAAATTGGCTAATCAAATTAATGACCTTAGACAAACTGTCATTTGGATGGGAGATAGGCTCATGAGCTTGGAACATCGTTTCCAGTTACAGTGTGACTGGAATACGTCAGATTTTTGTATTACACCCCAAGTTTATAATGAGTCTAGACATCACTGGGACATGGTAAGACGCCATTTACAGGGAAGAGAAGATAATCTCACTTTAGACATTTCTAAATTAAAAGAACAAATTTTTGAAGCGTCTCAGAGTCACTTAAATATTGTGCCTGGAGCTGAGGCGTTAGATCAAGTGGCAAAAAATCTTTATGGATTAAACCCCACGACTTGGATTAAGTCTATTGAAAACTCTACTACAGTAAATTTTGGAATTATGTGTCTCTGTTTAATCGGTTTGTTTTTAGTGTGCCGGACCAGTCGAAAAATCCTGCGCCAAAATCGAGAGAACGAACAAGCCTTCATCGCCATGGCACATTTATATAGAGGGAAAGGGAAGGAGAATGTTGCGGGAAGTCAGGGACCTTGAACTGAGGGACTGGCTGAAGCCACGGCAGAAAAACATAAAATATGAGGATTTCATGGACATTTTATTAGTTCTCCAAAGTTTATACTTTTGTAATTTCTTATGTCTTTACTGTAATCTCTTAATCCCATCATTTTCTTTGTACGCTGAGGAGGATATATGTCACCTCAGGACCCTGTGATAATTGCCTTAACTACACAAATTGTTTGTAGAGGACGTGTGTTTAAACAATACGAAAACTGGGCATCTGGAAAAAAGAGCGAGATAACAGCGGTGTTCAGGAAACAAGGGAGGTAACCTTGAACTGGCCGCCGGTGAGCCGGACGGAACAGAGCCATATCTTTTCTCCTTTTGCACAAAAATAGGAGAGATATTGCTGAATTCTTTTTCTCAGCAAGGAATATCCCTGAGAAAGAGAATGCGCTCTGAGGGTAGGCCTATAAACGACCCCCTTGGAGTCGTGCCGCCTTTTACGGTTGAAGCCGAAGGGATGAAATAAGCCCCGGCCTCCTGTAGTGCTCCCAGGCTTATTAGGATGAGGAAATTCCCACCTAATAAATTTTGGCCAGTCAGGTTGTCTGCTCTCAAACCCTATTTCCTGATAAAATGTTATCAATGACTATGCGTGCCCAAAAATTTCGTTGGCAATTTTAATTTCAATTTTTACACCGCCCTGTGAACTCATCCTGCCTCCACTTGCTTTGTGATATTCTATTACCTTGTGAAGTATGTAATCTCGGTATCGTGATGACAATGGTAGTTTTGTTGAAAAGAAAAGGGGGAAATGTGGGGAAAAGAAAGAGAGATCAGCCTGTTACTGTGTCTATATAGAAGGAAGTAGACATAAGAGACTCCATTTAGTTCTGTATTTGGGATGCTGTTAATCTGTGACCCTACCCCCAACCTTGTCCTTGCAAGAGACATGTGCTGTGGTGACTTAAGGTTAAAAGGACTTTGGGCGGTGCAGATGTGCTTTGTTAAACAAGTGCCTAAAGGCTGCTTATGGTTAAAGGTCATCACCATTCTCTTAAATCTAGAGAAAAAGAAAAACATTCGTCTCCTGCCCGTCCCTGGGCGATGGAACATCTCCAGGTAAAACCCTTTGTGTGCTTTGTTTACTGAGTAAGGAGAAAACCCGCCTTTAGGATTAAGGTGGGGCTTGCTGGAGCAATACTGCTAAAAGGTTTATGGAGATGTTTGCATATGCATCTCAAAGGCACAGCATTTTCTTTTAAACTTATTGATGTTACCAGGCCTATTGTCCAGTCACTCTCTTATCTTTTTGATGGTAAAGATAATTGTCAATAAATACTAAGGAAACTCAGAGGCGGTGCCGGTGTGGGTCCTCTGTAAGCACAGCACCAGTCCCCTGGGCCCCGCTTTTCTTTCTCTACACTTTGTCTCTGTGTCTTATTCCTTTTCTCAAGTCTTTCGTCCCACCTAACGAGAAGCACCCACAGGTGTGGAGGGGCAGGCCACCCCTTCAATGTGTCACTGTGCCTGGCTGATTTATCAGCTTCTGATAGAGATACATTAAAATTTCTCCCAATGATTGCAAATTTTTCAAATTTGTTTTTCAATTCTATCAATTTTTTCTTCATATATTTCAAGCCTTATTTTTAGGTACATAGAAGTTCAAGATTGTCATATCTTCTTGAGTGTTCTTTTAATTATCTTATATTGGCCTCCTTTATATATATTGATGCTTTTTGCCTTAAATTCTAATGTGACTGATAATACCATTGCTGCCATTTTTATGTAGTGCTTGTCTGCTACCTATTTTCCTCTTTTGTTTTTAATGTTTAAGTGATAGCATATGAGGCCAGGCCTGGTGGCTCACGCCTGTAAACCCAGCACTTTGGGAGACCGAGGCAGGTGGATAACCTGAGGTCAGGAGTTCCAGACCAGCCTGGCCAACATGGTGAAACCCTGTCTCTACTAAAAATACAAAAATTAGCCAGGCGTAGTGGCAGGCTCCTATAATCCCATCTGCTTGGGAGGCTGAGGCAGGAGAATCGCTTGAACCCAGGAGGCAGAGGTTGCAGTGAGCCGAGATCGCACCACTGCACTCCAGCGTGGGCAACAAGAGTGACACTCCATCTCAGAAAAAAAAAAAAAGACAGTATATGATTTTAAAAGTCATATTGTACTATAAAACTTATAATAACTACCCCCACTCTTCTTCTCTTTCCATCCTTCCTTTTTTTTGGTTAAATCTTCTGTTACTATGCATTATTATGACTATCTATGTATTCTTTATTGCTGAGCCAAATCAAACAATTCCTTGAAGGTAATACTTGCCTCATGTTTTCATTTGCTTGCTTTTCTTGTCACTATCGCTAGTTCTTCTTAGACTCATTTGATAAAAACATAAATCCACCCCCTGGATACTATGTTCCAGGCTGTCAAACATCAAGTAATCCTCAGCTGCATTTTTATTTTCTGGGAGACATCCTCTTGAGTCCTCCATTCTGCCCTCCCTCTGAAGGGGTGGCTGTCTGGTCCTAATTCACCCTCTTATCCTAGGAATTCTCTTTGACTGTCTCTAGTTGTGGTACCTTATTCCTGAACCCAGGGTCTTCTTCCTCCTTTATTTATTCCCTTATTTTGATGGTGCACATTCTCCAACAGCTTTCTGAAAAATAACACAAGAGAGGTAAATGTAAGATCTTATATTTTGATAGAGATTTTATTTTATACCCACTTTTGATTGATACTTTGGCTATGTATAATTTTCTAAGTTGAAAATCATATTCCTTCTCAATTTTGAAGACATTGTTCTATTTAAACTTCTATAATAGTATTGCTGCTGAGAAAGGCAGTGCCATTCTGGTAACATTCTTTTTTTTTTTTTTTTTTTAAGATGGAGTTCCGCTCTTGTTGCCCAAGCTGGAGTGCAATGGCGCAGTCTCGGCTCACCGCAACCTCCGCCTCCCGGGTTCAAGCGATTCTCCTGCCTCAGCCTCCTGAGTAGCTGGGATTATAGGCATGCACCACCACGCCGGCTAATTTTGTATTTTTAGGGGAGACGGGGTTTCTGCATGTTGGTCAGGCTGGTCTGAACTCCCGACCTCAGGTGATCCACCTGTCTCTGCCTCCCAAAGTGCTGGGTTTACAGGTGTGAGCCACCACGCCCGGCCTCTGGTAACATTCTGTATGTATAACCCATTTTTCTTCACTGGAGGTTTTCAGGATCTTCTCTTTGGTTCTCAGTAGTATGAACATTCCTCATGATGTGCCTTGATGTGGGACTTTCTTTTTTTATCTTTTATTGTTCTAGGTGCTCAGTGTACCGTTTCAACGTGGACACTTGTGTTTTTCACTTCCAGAATTGTTTTTGCATTATTTGCATTATTTCTTTGTTTTCTCCTGTTTTCTGTTGTTTTACTCCCATTAGTCAGATGTTGGAAAATCCTGAATTAGTCCTCTAATTTTATATTTTGTCTTTTCATCTTTTTAACCTATCTTTTAGAGTTTTCTCAACTTTATTTTCTAACCCTTCTACAGAATATTAACTTCTTTCATCGTATTTTAATTTCTAAGAGCTTTCTATTGTTTTATGAGTGTTCCTGTTTTGTTTTATGGAGTAACACTTTCTCTTACCCCTCTAAGTATAAAAAGTACAATTTGAGAGAGGTTTTTTTCCACCCCAGCGTCATCTATGTTTGTTATTGTCTGTGGCTTTCATGCCAGAGCTTACCTCAAATGTGCACTGCTCCTTTGTTGGGGACTCTAGGTAACTAAGCTATACCTGGTCTTCAAGAGGAAAGAGAAGATCAAAAGTGTTTGTATTTAAGGTCTATGAGGTCCTTGAAGGCAGATGGTCTTTGTTCACCGTAATATCCCCAGTGTCTAGCACAGTAAACAGTAGATCACTATTGACTGAATATGTTAATGAAGTTAACTGAATACATCCAGGTGTTTGTAATCCACTTTCTAGTAGAATAGCTTTCTCTGTCAGTCTGATAAATTGTATAGTACTAGAAATCAAAAAGGCCACATTCTATTACCATGGATTTTATATTCTGTATCGGTGATCTCCAAACTATAGTCCGGCCAAAGTTTCAAGTGACTGGGTCTATAAATTTTCCCCTTACTAAACTTTTGGGTTTTCTCCCCAACTTTGTCACACATTTCTGGTACAGGAGAGTACAGCTGATCATTATGATTTGGTGAAAAAGAGGTAAGACAAATAAAGCTATATACATATATATATATATATATATATATATATATTTTTTTTTTTTTTTTTTTGAGACAGAGTTTCTCTCTTGTTGCCCAGGCTGGAGTGCAATGGCACGATCTCGGCTCACAGCAACCTCCACCTCCCAGGTTCAAGCGATTCTCCTGCTTCAGCCTCCCTAGTAGCTGGGATTACAGGCATGTGCCACCATGCCCGGCTAATTTTTGTATTTTTAGTAGAGACAGGGTTTCTCCATGCTGGTGAGGCTGGTCTCGAACTCCAGACCTCAGGTGATCCGCCCACCTCGGCCTCTCAAAGTGCTGGGATTACAGGCATGAGCCACCGCACCTGGCCATAAAGCTATATTTTAAAAAAAATTGGTCTTATGAAGATAATTAAAGGCATAAAGGCATAGTTATCACCAAATTAGTGACTATAGTTTCTGGCATTCCCATAATTAGAATATTCTTTTTTTAAAATTATTATACTTTAAGTTTTAGGGTACATGTGCGCAATGTGCAGGTTTGTTACATATGTATACATGTGCCATGTTGGTGTGCTGCACCCATTAACTCGTCATTCACATTAGGTATACCTCCTAATGCTATCCCTCCCCCTTCCCCCCACCCCACGACAGGCCCCGGTGTGTAATGTTCCCCTTCCTGTGTCCAAGTGTTCTCATTGTTTAATTCCCACCTATGAGTGAGAACATGCGGTGTTTGGTTTTTTGTCCTTGCGATAGTTTGCTGAGAATGAGCTTCATCCATGTCCCTACAAAGGATATGAACTCATCCTTTTTTATAGCTGCATAGTATTCCTTGGTGTATATGTGCTACATTTTCTTAATCCAGTCTATCATTGATGGACATTTGGGTTGGTTCCAAGTCTTTGCTATTGTGAATAGTGCCGCAATAAACATATGTGTGCATGTGTCTTTATAGCAGCATGATTTATAATCCTTTGGGTATATATCCAGTAATGGGATGGCTGGGTTAAATGGTATTTCTAGTTCTGGATCCTTGAGGAATTGCCACACCATCTTCCACAATGGTTGAACTAGTTTACAGTCCCACCAACAGTGTAAAAGTGTTCCTATTTCTCCACATCCTCTCCAGCACCTGTTGTTTCCTGACTTTTTAATTAGAATATTCTTGAATACATAGCCTGAAAGGGCAGACTCTGTAAAATCCTCCTTTGGAAACAAGAATTTAGATTTCCAATAATTTACAGTAATTGAATAAAATTTATCTTGAAAATATACCTTTACTCTCCCAAAGATTCAATATACAATGAATATCAAATAAGTATGTATTTGTTGAGTGCCTTCTATATGCTAAGAACTGCTCTAGGCCTTAGGGAAATAATGGTGAAGAAACAAGCAAAGGTTTTATTTGTTTGTTTTTTATTACAGAAAAATTTAAACATATACAAAAGAAGACAGTCTAATGGACTATTACCCATCATCCCACTTAAACAATATAAACCCAGCCTTTTTTCACTGGTAACCTATCCTTCCCTCTATTCTTTCTCTATATTATTTGAAACAAATCCAAGATATCAGATTATTTCATCCATAAATATATTGGCATATATCTCTAAAAGATAAAACTTTTTAACAATAACTGTAATATCATTACCCCCAAGAAAAACCAACTAACAACATCAATAATTCAGAGCTTACATTTTAATAGGAAAGACAAACAAGGAACAAACAAACAAACAAATTATGTTAAGTAGTGGCAGATATTATAAAAGGCAAGGTACAGGTGATGGGATGGAGGTGGACTTTCTTTTTTTTTTTTTTTTGAGACAGGGTCTCACTTCGTCGCCCAGGGTGCAGTGCGATCTCAGCTCACTACAACCTCCACCTCCCAGGTTCAGGCGAGTCTCCTGCTTCAGCCTCCCAAGTAGCTGGGACTACAGGTGTGCGCCGCCACCACGCCTGGTTAATTTTTGTATTTTTAGTAGAGATGGAGTTTTGCCATGTTGACCAGGCTGATCTTGAACTCCTGACCTCAGGCGATCCACCCACCTCAGCCTCCCAAAGTGCTGGGATTACAGGAGTGAACCACTGCACGCAGCCTGAGATGGACTTTCTATTGGGTGGTGAGAGAAGTCCCCCGTGAGGAGGTGATATTTGCAGAGGGATGTGCATGATGTGAGAAAGCGAGGACGCCCCCAAGACGGTCTGCAGGAAGACTGACCCTGACGGAGGCTTCAGCTACTACCAGGCCCTGAGGCAGAGTTTAGTGTTCAAGGACTAGGAAGGAGGTCTATGAGACTGGAGGACCACATGAAAGGAAGAGAAGGATATGAAGTCCAAGTGGCCACCAGGACCTGCAGGTTTGATTCTAGTTAGCTGTGACAGGCAGCGTTGGAGGGTTTTGAACAGGGAAGGGACGTGACCTGATCTATAATTACGAAGGATCATTCTGGCTGCCATGTAGAGAATAAAGTGTAGGAGAACATTTGTAGGAGAAACATGTGGAAATAGGGAGACCAATTAGAAGGCTATTGAAACAGCGTGGGTGAGAGCTGATGGTGAAGTGGTGATGAACCAGGGTGGTAGCAGTGGAGATGGTAAGAAGTGATCAGTCTCTCGATATTTGCGAGATTTGATTTGAAGCTACAGCTAACAGGGATTGGCTGACAAACCAAATGTAGGATATATGAGAAAAAGATAAGTCAAGGTTGACTCCAAGATATTTTGGCCTGACCAACTAGCGCCATTTACTAAAGTGGGGAATACTGGGCAAAAATCAGGTTTGGAGCGGAAAGCACGCACTCTCTTTTGGGCATATTAGGCTAGAGGTGCCTATTAAACATCCAAAACAGAGACATCAATTAGGTGGCTAGATAGCTGATTCTAGAGTTTATGCAAGAGAGTAGAACTGGATCTATAAATTTGGAAAATATCAGTGTAGAGTTGCTACTGAAAGCCATGGGACTGGATGAGATCACACAGCTAGAGAGGGAGGATAGAGAAGAGAAGAGATTGGGGAAAGGAAAGGGTCCAGCCAGCAGCCTAAAAAGAGACAAATGAGGTTGGGGAAACCCAGGAGAGTGGGTGCTCCAGAGCCGTTAGCTGGCCACATGCTGCTGTAAGATCAACAAGATAAGGACTGAGAAATGATTGCTAGATTAGACCACCAGTGGTACAATTGATAGAGTAGATGTTGGTGACCTTGACAACAATGGATTCCACAAGGTGATGGGGACAAAAGCTTTGATGTAGTAATTCCAAGCACCAATGTAGATGAGGAAGTAGAGACGGGAGCAGAGAAGTTGGGTGGTAGCTGAAAGGAATGTAGCATCAAGGGAAGTTCTGTTCATTTTGTCACATATTTTCAGATACGAACTCACTCTGTTGTACAGGCTGGAGTGCAGTGGCACGAACATGGCTCACTGCAGCCCCAACCCCGTGGCTCAAGCAATCCTCCCACGTCAGCCTCCTGAGTTCCTGGTACTACGGGCATGCACCACCACACCCGGCTAATTTTCTTTTTAATTTTTAGTAGAAACAAGGTTTTGCTGTATTACCCAGGCTGGTCTCAAATTCCTGGACTCAAGTGATCCTCCTGCCTTGGCCTCCCAAAGTGATGGGATTATAGACATGAGCCACCCAGTCCGGCCTGTTTGTTTTTCAATGGGAGTTATTACAGCACGTCGTATACTGATAGGAATAATCCAAGGGACAGTGAAAAACTGATGATGTAGGAGAGAACAGAATAATTTCAAGAGCAAAGTCCCTGACCAGGGAGATAGGACAGGGAAGCTAGTGCACAAATAGGGGAGATACATAGGATCACAGAGAGCACATTCATTTCAATGGGAGGGAAGGTGGAGGATGTGGGGAAAGCTACAGGTAGATTGACAGATTTAGTAAATGGAGGATGGGGAAGTTCTCTTCTGCCTATTCCCATTTTCTCCATGAAACAATAGTCAAAGATGTCAACTAGAAGTGAAGATTTGGGGTGTGGTATTGGTTTGAAGAGAGGAGCAGGTAAGTGGAAAGGTCAGTTAACTACAAGATTGTGGTAGGATTGCTGGCAGTGTTAAGGGCCTGCTTGAGATCTGTGCTCTGTATAAAATAATCTTCAAAGTCAAAACCTTGATTGTCTTTTTCTTCTCTTTCTGTGGTCCAGCCCCTGTACAGGCACCAAGGGCTACGTCTTGCTACAGTTAGTTGGTATATCAAGGAGTCATTTGGTAATTATTTTATTTATCATGCATTAATGTACATCAACACTTATTTATACATTAATTCATTCAATCGATCATATTTATTGAGTGCCAGGCACCATTTTAGGTACTGGGGTTATAGCAGTGAGCAAAGCAGGTCTTTGTCCTCAGGGAACTTGTCATTTACATCTTTAAAAACCTGAGGCCCAGCACAGTGGCTCACACAGTGGCTCCCAGCACTTTGGGAAGCTGAGGCTGGAGGAACTCTTCAGGCTAGGACTTTGAGATCAGCCTAGGCAACATAGTAAGACCTCATCTTTACTAAAAATTTTTTAAAAATTTGCCAGGCATGGTGGTGTGCACCTGTAGTCCCAACTACTTGAGAGGCTGAGGCAGGAGGATCACTTGAACTCAGAAGTTCGAGGTTGCAGTGAGCTGTGATCATACCACTGCACCCCAACCTGAGTGACAGAGTGAGAGTGAGACCCTATCTCTAAAAAAAAAAAAAAAAAACCCTCATCTTTGTTAAACATAATGAAAACCAATTAGGAAGGGGAAGTTTCCATATTTAAGTATTCAAAACTGGAGTCACTTCAATCCTTAGAAAGAAGACTGTTAAGGCCCCATGACAGATTGGGCCCAGCAAAAGAATCAAGAAAATGCGGAGATCTGGCCTGCCACAGGCAGTGCCTCTTTATTTCTTTCCCACTAGTGCTGGGCTGGCTCGATGGAATTCCCACCAAGTGCAGCAGACAGAGGAGTAATCTGCTGGAATTTTTGTCTCTGGTGTCAGAGCAAGGATTCATCATTATCTCCAGAAGAGCTGAATTAATTAACCATCATAACAAAGCAGGGTCTGCTGCATCCAAATTCTCAGGACTGCATAAACACTAGAAGACACAACTTCCTTTGAACTTATGAACACGCCCAAAAGGCAAACAGAGCATACACTAAAAAGAGCTTAATCACTGACCGAGTATCCTCATTTCATCTTCCTTTCTTTCTGACCTATTTTGGCCTTTTCTTTTTTTATTTTTTTCTTCTTTTCTCATTAATTTTCATCTGCTTTTCATTTTCTATTGAAGTAAAGTCTTCTAAAACTACTGGCTCAGGAAGCCCCCATCAAATCGACCATAGGCAGTGATCCCTGGGACTCTGGGAAGAAAGTTGGCTTTAATTTAAAGCAGTGTTTCCTTCTGCTTTAAACTAAAGCACATAGATATGGGGCACATAGATATGAGAAGAAGGATGGAGTGAGGGCATGGACTGTGAGTTGACTCCAGGGAGAGATTTGGGTCCTTTGTTGGTAACCTCAGACTTCCCAGCTCTGTTACAAAAAGAAAGAATAAAGTGCTGTCTATTGGATCTAGAAAAAAAATCAGGAATGGAGTGGATGAGCTTTGTGCTCTATTCTTATGCATTAGCAGACACGTCTAACTTGTTTCAGAAAGGGAATATTAACCCGGGTGTGGTGGCGCACATCTGTAGTCCCAGCTACTCGGGAGGCTGAGGCGGGAGGATCACTTGAGCCCAGGAGTTTGAGGCTGCTGTGAGCTGTGATTGCGCCACTACACTCCAGCCTGGGTGACAGAGTGAGACCCTGTCTCTAAAAAAAGGGGAAGTAGGGGAATATTAGAATATGACTGCGTTGGGTTTGTGTGTGTGTTTGTGTTTTAACTATCACAAGCAGCATGACCCCAAGCCATAACCTTTCTGTCCAGTAGGTGTCAGCCACGCACAGCCTTTCTCTTTCTAAATCCATAGTTGTAAGAAAACAGCCTTTCATCTATAATTTTCCCTAGTTAAAGGGATCAATTTCTTCTGATCTGAAGCATGCAAAACAACTGAAACAGTGGCTCCGATATTGGAAACAGAATTGTACTACGTACTTGGGATATGGCCACACTGAGGACTGTGCGAAGGGGGTGACAAATGTTGGGGGGGCCCAGGTGAAGTCCTGTGGATCTCACTGAGCAGGTGAGTGTTAGGATCAAGGTGAGTTTCTAAAAGGCACAATTAAGACACCAAAGCAAAAACACAGAGTTTCCCTCAGGTGAAAGAAGTTGGGGCTTCGACCAGTAGCTATAGCATCCTGAAAAAGTGCTCAGTGTAAACTATCAATCTCCCATTTGCCCTTGAATAGACTGTCTTGTTTTTTACCTCAGATAAAATATTTCTTTAAGCCTCAGGTTTCTAATTTTTAAAATCTTTAAAATAACTGCCTCATCTGCCCAAGATACTACATGACGAGGAAAAAAATTGAGATATTGTTCAGAAAACCATTTGTAGGCTATAAAGCACTACTTAAACGTAGAGAATAGAATAAAAATATAAAGGCAAATGCGGAATAGAGTAATCCCAGCACTTTGGGAGGCCGAGGCGGGTGGATCACGAGGTTAGGAGTTCAAGACGAGCCTAACCAACAGGGTGAAACCCCGTCTCTACTAAAAACACAAAAATTAGCCAGGCATGGTGGCAGGTGCCTGTAATCCCAGCTACTTAGGAGGCTGAGGCAGGAGAATCGCTTGAACCTAGGAGCCAGAGGTTGCAGTGAGCCGAAAGCCGAGATCGCACCACTGCACTCCAGCCAGAGCAACAGAGCGAGACTCAGTCTCAAAAAAAAAAAAAAAAAAAAAGCTCAAAATTTAATAAACATTAGTTTGTAATTTTTTTTTTTTTAACATTTCTTTTTTTTTTTTTTTTTTTGAGATGGAGTCTCGCTCTGTTGCCCAGGCTGGAGTGCGGTGACGCGATCTTGGCTCACTGCAAGCTCCGCCTCCCGGGTTCATGTCATTCTCCTGCCTCAGCCTCCTGAGTAGCTGGGACTACAGGCGCCCGCTACCACACCCGGCTAATTTTTTGTAGAGCCGGGGTTTCACCGTGTTAGCCAGGATGGTCTCGATCTTCTGACCTCGTGATCCGCCCGCCTCAGCCTCCCAAAGTGCTGGGATTACAGGCTTGAGCCACCACGCCCGGCCTTTAGTTTGTAATTTTTTACAGATTTTTGTCAACATATGACACCAAGGCTTTTCTTTCTCTCTTGTGTTCAATGTTAGTCACATGGAATTTTGACACACTTAAGAGTTTATGTTACAAAAAGATTCCAATCTAAAGAGAGGCACTTAATATAATGATCCCTTTGAAAGTGGGGAGATTCCTTTCCTAGCTTTGTTTGTTTGTTTGTTTGTTTGTTTTGGTTTGGTTTTTTTAAAGGCAGGTTCTCACTTTGCCACCCAGGCTGGAGTGCAGTGGTGCGATCTTGGCTCATTGCAGCCTCAACCTCCCGGGCTCACACGATCCTCCCACCTCAGCCTCCTGAGTAGCTGGGACTACAGGCATGAGCCACCACACCCAGCTAATTTTTGTAATTTTTGTAGAGATGGAGTTTCACCACATTGCCCAGTCTGGTCTTGAACCCCTGAGCTCAAGCACTCCACCTGCTTCGGCCTCCCAAAGTGCTGGAATTACAGGCATGAGCCACCATGCCCAGCCCCTTTCCTGGATATTACATCGCACCAGTAATCGATGGTAATAAGCCACTTATAAATTCCAAGTGCTAAAGAAATAGAAATACTAATCTTCAGCAACTCTTCCTTTCCAACGTGTGCACCTAGTACCACTGTATTCCAAGAATGTATTTGATCCCATAACCCCCTTAGCTTCTTAGTTTATAATTTGAGAGGGCTAAAGCTTACCATATTGTTATCAGTTTGCACTGGTTTTAGCAAGAGACCTCAAATTTATCACATTCATGTTTTATCCCACATTAAGTCTGCATCATATAAATTAGAACTACCAAATATTACTGAAAGAACTCACGTTCGAGAAGCAGAAACATTATTTGTTTTATACGGTGATGTTGAAATCGGAGCAGAAGTCTTCAAATCTGAATGTTTACAAATGAATCTATCAAATTTTCCCTCAGTGTTTTCTGAGATTGTTAGGAAAGGCTAGAGGCAAATTCAACATTTTTTCATTTCCCATGACTCATTCCCTCCCATGGAGTTTTGTGCTATATATTCCCTGCCTTGTCTGGTTTTTTTTTGTATGTTTGTTTTTTTTTTTTGCTGAGTCTTTCAATTTGCTATATCTTGAACCAGCAAAAGGAGGAGAGGAAGTTCCTCCCAACCTTTGAAACCTCTTAATACTTGCTGAGTGATCAAGGGGGCAGATGACTGCTGATTGGACTTTACCCCATTTGAAAAAGCTTTCGCTATGATAGCTCAACCAACCTCATTTTAAGGAATTAAGTATTTATTTTCCTTAAAACCCAAAATCTTTTGGGACATTTTCCAGAAAGTGAGGCCAAATTTCTGTAGTTAGGGGTCAGTTTGGGGGAACTTTATTTTTTAGGCCCACTTTAAAATTAAATAATTTTGCATAATATATTTAATAAGGCTAAAAATAACTATTTTAGACTTATAGTGTTGTCCACTATATTGCTTCATGCTGTTTTTTCAAAATACTTGACAATTATAAATAGACATTGTTGCTCTCACCTTAAGGCAGCAGTTTCTGAGTGAAATTCTTCAAAAAAGTAGAGGCATCATTTCAATATGGTAATAAGCTAGTTATTCTAACATCAACAAGTCTGTTTCATGATCAGCGATGTACTGATAATTCCCCATGTGTGCTTTTCAAATAGTTTATAAGTGCAAAAATATTAGAAGTTGCAGGACCAGGGTTTGAGTCATTTTTTTTCATGTTTCAGCCAGCCCTAAATAAGAGCTGTGAACAACAAGGCTACCCGGTAATTTTGTTTTTTATCTTTTTGTATGTGCATGTGGTTTTTCTGGCTTTTTGTTTCATTTTGTTTTTGTGACAGGGTCTTGCTCTACCTCCCAGGCTGGAGTGCAGTGGCGTCATCATAGCTCACTGCAGCCTTGACCTCCTGGGCTCAAGCAATCCTCCAGCCTCAGCCTCCTGAGTAGCTAAGACTACAGGCCTGCACCACTGCACCCGGCTAATTTTAAATTTTTTAGTAGACGGGGTCTCGCTCTGTTGCACAGGCTGGTCTCAGACTCCTGGGCTCACGTGATCCTCCCCTCTCAGCCTCCTAAAGTGCTGGGATTACAGGCGTAAGCCACCGCGCCTGGCGATTTTGTTTCCTCTGTACTCTTCGTAGCTCACAATTACGCTGAAAGAAGCTTTTTCCCATTGTTTTCATTGGAAAACATGTTTCATTGTTTCATTCCCATTTTTCCCTTCCACTTCCCTCCCCCACCCGTCGATTCCCCCTATTTTTAGGAAACTCGAAGATGATGTCCCTTCAACGTTCTCTCCTGTATTCTCAAATGATCCAGTCCTAAATATTTTTTAACACATTGGCTAGTTTATTTCTGATGGCATTAAAAGTATCTGCACAACTGTTCCCTTATTTATAAAGCTCACAGATGCTGTATGACCTGTAACATTATACTAGCTAATGAGCTCTCCCGGAACAGTTGACGTGGAAGGAGTTTACTTCCACTTGGTTGCAAGGAGAAAGATGGAGAAAGCGAGAGACGATTGCAAAAAGAAATAACTTAGTCCATTTTCTCAGTGCTGTTTGGGGGCTCTGTGCTAATACTTAAATTGCAGAGGAGGGAGGAGACGGGACTGAGGATGGAGGGGAGCAGAGGAGGCAGGGGCGGAGCCTCGGCGGGCGAATAAAACCCCTCGCTAAAGAGAAGCACGTTAGCGTGTGGAGAAGCCACTCTCCCGAAACCCAGGGGGATGGGGCCGGCTGTGCAGTAGAACGGGGATCGAAAAGAGGACAACAAGGGCACGAAGACGAGCGAGAAAGAAGGGGACATCTGGGAAAGGCGGAAGCAGAAGACGGGGAAAGGAAAAGAAACCCATAGCAGGTGGAAACCAGATCTAGAGCAACACGGTCAGGTCCACAGTTTTTTTTTCTAGAAGAGAAGAAAGTACCTGAGGATTGCTCTTTTTTCCTACCTTTAATGAAAACTACTTTTGTCTTCATCATAAAAGAAAAAACTAAGGGGAGGTAAAGGCAATCTCCTGTTTTATTAGGGGGAGAGGTGAAGGGAAATCCAGGCTCTCTGTCTGAATAAGCCACTGCCTGGTGCACAGAGCAGAACCATCCTGGTTTCTGAACACACATCCCTTTCAGCAGAATTCCAGCCGGAGTCACTGGCACAGTTCTATTTTTATATTTAAATGTATGTCTCCCCTGGCCTTTTTTTTTCTTTTCTTTTTTTTTTTAAGCAACACTTTTCTTGTTTGTCAACACGAGTGATCAGAAAGTGTGAATACGGAGTAGGAATATTTTTCGTTTTCTCTTATCTGCTTGCCTTTTTTTAGAGGGTAGGAGTGGTTCCTATTTCGGAAAAGGACGTTCTAATTCAAAGCTCTCTCCCAATATATTTACACGAGTACGCATTTAGAAAGGGAGGCAGCTTTTGAGGTTGCAATCCTACCGAGAAGGATGGAAGAAGGAGCCAGGCACCGAAACAACACCGAAAAGAAACACCCAGGTGGGGGCGAGTCGGACGCCAGCCCCGAGGCTGGTTCCGGAGGGGGCGGAGTAGCCCTGAAGAAAGAGATCGGATTGGTCAGTGCCTGTGGTATCATCGTAGGTGAGTTCCATTCCTCCCCGCCGACCCTTCCTCTCCCCTCTAGTGGTCCTCCTGTGAGGTCTTAACCCTTCGAAAGCATTATTGTTCTTCCTATTCTTTAGAAAAGGTTGTCAGTCACCTGAGCTGTAACCCACCTCCACTGGTCAAGTTTGAGAGGCATAGGAAATACATCATATATCTTTTCCTCCAAACCGGGCAAAGATTCTGCCCAGTGTTCGTAGAAAGGAGCAAATCGTGGTCAGAAACCCGGCTGATGATTAGCATTGCCTGGGAACTCCTTAAAAGTACAGATCCTGGTCTCTACACTTGGAGGTTCTAGTTCAATAGGTTTAAGGAGGGACTGAGGGAACTGAACAAGTTTTTATGCAGCTATTATTCCCAGGCTGAGGATGGGCTTTTAAGGTATATTTGGTAGCTATTTTGCTGTTTTATGTTAAATGAAACTATGGGATAGGTATTAAAAATAGCAACAGCAATGCCCTGCCTTTTTATTTTAGCGTTTTCCACCTTATGCAGCACTCTTACTGTGTGAAGTAGCTGTGACAGGGCTGTTATTCCCATTTCACAGATGGGGAAGTTATGGAAGAAAAGAGGGGACAGATTGTGCCTCTCGGTAAGTGGAGAGTTTGCAGTTTCTCCAGTTGCCTGGTGGGGTCCACCTATTTCTTAACAGCCACGGAAGACCCGGTGAGGCTCTCAGAGGGAATCAGGAGTAACTAGAATGTGGAGTTGAGGAGGAACTGATGGGTAAAATATGTGTCCTAGCTGGGAGGTGCTGAAGGTGGGGAACCTGGGTGGCCCCAAGAGTGCCAGTGCAGGCCACTCAGACCCCCTGAATGTACTTTGCAGGGCAGGAGTCCCAAATACAGCTTCCTCTCTAGACGGCACATCCTCTTTCCACAGAAGCCTTGGAGATGGATGGCAGGCAATAGCTCACTATTCCTGCCCTCACTTCAGAGTGAGAGATTGTTCTGCTATCTTTGGTAGAGGGCTTTACTTTCTTCCCAGAAAAAGGAGTGCAGGACGGTCAGGCATGGATATGCTTCTTTGTCATCTCTCCAGAGTTCCTTTATGAAAGCTCGTTGTGTCCGGGTGCCCCTGAACCAGTTTCTCTGGCTGACGCCATGTTCTATGTAATAGCTCAGAGATATTTTGGCATCTGAGCAATAGTGACACTGGAGAGCACTCTGGAAATCAGATAAAATCAGTACAGTATTCAGATAATCCTCTTCACCTCTACACCCGGAACTTCAGTGACCAAGCTCTCTTCAGTCTCTTTCTAAAATGAAATCCCATCCCCCCACCCCCCCCCAACTCCTCCCACCCTCTGGAATCCTATTTTATGTGATTCTCTGACTCTGGGAAGTTTTCCAGGCCATCTACAGTTATAAGAAAGATAATGTTATAAGAAAAATTATAGTCATGATCTGAATCTCTCTTTACTTTTTCTCATGACATTTTTATTTGCCTCTCCTTTACTTTATCTCAATTGCTCAAAAGAAATGAGAACAGCCGAGTATTCAGTATGTATAGCACATGCCAGTTTAAGGCCTATAAATAACCCAGAGGCTGATACCTCGTTCACCAATTTGACTGACAGAATTAAGCATTTTCCCCCTCTAGGAAAGTTCTGACTTATACACAGATGCGCACGCCCACAGGCATACAAGCACAATTAAACATCCTTCTTCCAGCCTCAGCCTGGCTCGCCCTTCCCAACATAGGTTTAGGTATTCTTTTTTTTTTTTGAGACGGAGTCTCACTCTGTCGCCCAGGCTGGAGTGCAGTGGCGCGATCTCGGCTCACTGCAAGTTCCACCCCCCGGGTTCGCCATTCTCCTGCTTCAGCCTCCCGAGTAGCTGGGACTACAGGCGCCCGCCACCGCGCCCGCCACCACGCCCGGCTAATTTTTTTTGTATTTTAGTAGAGACGGGGTTTCACCGTGTTAGCCAGGATGGTCTCGATCTCCAGGTTCAGGTATTCAAGGGTAGAGGGTATTTTCCTATATACTGATGTTTTTGTCTCTTCCTTTAGCATCTTTTTCTAAGACTATGAAGAAATGGGAGTGTTCGGGTATAATAAGTACAATTTCTGTGGGTATGTGTTACTACAGATTTGTCCACAACCTTATGGATGGTACTTCAATGGGAGAATAATCTCAAAGCTCCCCATGGTGGCATTACAGTAACAAGAATGGCAGCTCTGGTGTTCTGTGATGAAAAGAGATTCCAAATATGTGATTTCAGAGAAATTGGGATATTTTTGCAAAGCATGAGAATCTTTGTAGAGTTAATAGACACTATTCTACCCCAATTTAGGCTAGACACAAATTTCCCCTTTAAGATGATACAGGGGACAAAATCCATTCTGCTTCCCCTCCTGAGTTGCTGTTGAGTCACAGATGTGCTGAGGAACTGCCCTTTCCTCTTCTGGAGAAGTTTCTCAGTGGATGATCGTGATTCAAGTGTTTTCAAGACCAAATGCAAAAATAGAAATGGCATTTTCTGTGTAGATTTCAGGGATATGGTGTTCAATGTCAACACTGCAGAAAAAAAGAGAACTAAAAGGCAAAAAGAGGGCCGGGTGCGGTGGCTCATGCGTGTAATCCCAGCACTTTGGGAGGCCAAGGCGGGCGGATCACGAGGTCAGGAGATCAAGACCATCCTGGCTGACACGGTGAAACCTCGTCTCTACTAAAAATACAAAAAATTAGCTGGGCGTCGTGGCGCACACCTGTAGTCCCAGCTACTTGTAAGGCTGAGGCGGGAGAATTGCTTGAACCCAGGAGGCAGAGGTTGCAGTGAGCCAAGGTTGCGCCACTCTACTCCAGCCTGGGTGACAGAGTGAGACTCCATCTCAAAAAAAAAAAAAAAAAAAAAAAGAAGTCAAAAAGAGAAAGGAGATTTTCTAAGTGAATCAGGAGACATGGTATGGAAAAGTAGAATTTGTCCTAAATCTTTCTTTCTTTCTTTTTTTTTTTTTTTTTGAGACAGGGTCTCGCTGTGTTGCCTAGGCTGGAGTGCTGTGGCGTGCTCACTGCATCGCTGCAGCCTCAAACTCCTGGGCTCAAGCGATCCTTCCAGCTCAGCTTCCTCAGTAGCTGTGACCACAGGCATGCACCACGACACCTAGCTAATTTTAAATTTTGTCTTGTAGAAACAGGGTCTCACTATATTGCCCAGGCTGGTCTCCAACTCCTAGGCTCAAGAAATCCTCCCACCTCGGCCTATCAGTGCTGGGATTACAGGCATGAGCCATCGTGCCCGGCCCCCAGATCTTTTTTTTTTTTTTTCAGGGACTGTGGCAAAGTTACATTTGCCCTAAATCTATCTCTCTCATACCTAACTGACTAAGAGGGATAATTTAAACTACATGTTTTGTAAAATTTCATTCACAATCATCATGGATGATTGAAAGCAGGGATAACAGAATGGTAGGTGTTATGGAAATATACAATGAATTAATAGAAGATTTATGCCAGAAAGTTCCTTATATCCTGATTGTTAAGATGAGATGCAGATGTACTAAACAGAGAACATTCAAAATTAATGACATGGTTTAGTTGTGTAAGAGCTGAAGTAGGGCAAAGTTATGTGAATGGTGGGAAGCAAGGAGAGAGAGGTTCTTACTAAGAACTGGATTAAGAAGCATCTTGAAGGGTTTGAGAAGATGAAGTAGAAAAGCTGATTCTGGGAGTTTTCGTAGGTAAAAGCATAATGACTAAACTGCTATTTCCTAGATCAAAGATTGTGTCCTTAAAAAAAAATTGAACTATGAGAAAAATTGAGCCAGGTGTGGTGGTGGATACCTGTAGTCCCATCTACTTGATCATTTTAGCCCAGGAGTTTCAGGCCAGCCTAGGCAACAGAGCAAGACCTCATCTTCATTTTTTTTTTGGAGACAAGATCTCAC
Organism: Hylobates moloch; assembly: GCF_009828535.3. Classification (NCBI taxonomy): domain Eukaryota; kingdom Metazoa; phylum Chordata; class Mammalia; order Primates; family Hylobatidae; genus Hylobates; species Hylobates moloch. The sequence goes on along the minus strand of NW_026652291.1, from coordinate 60,212,400 downwards.
TCTGTTAACCAGGCTGGAGTACAGTGGTGCAATCATAGCTCACTGCAGCCTCGAAAGCAGTTCTCCCACCTCAGCCTCCCAAGTAGCTTAATAATTTTTAAAATTATTTTTACTTTTTTTTAGAGACAGGGTCTCCCTATGTTGCCCAGGCTATCTTGAACTCCTGGGCTCAAGCAATCCTCCTGCCTCAGCCTCCCAAAGTGTTGGGGTTACAGGTGTGGGCCACCGTGCCCAACAAAACCTTGCCTCTTAAAAAAAAAAAAAAAGCAAGTGTCTTATATATTTCTGAATCTTTAGTGTTTAACAGAATGCCTGCTAAGGAATACTTACTCAAATGATTGTTGAATTTAACAGACTCTAGCACAAAAATATGAAGAGGAAACATTTATCTGCAGGGCTGCTGGGAACCTGGCTTGAAAATCTTTAAGCTAGGAGTAGTTTTATCAACCTGGACAATTAGGTTGGCCCATTTTAATCTTTTAACATCACCCTTGTCCCAACCTAACCAGGCTTTTGCTCTCCATGTACTTGGCTAGGGAAACCTGTTGGCAACATATTAATTTAGATTTCACTATGAATGTGGAGTTCCCCCCAAAGTTGAAAGGGGGTGTGGAGGACAGCAAAGTTCATTTATTAATGATACCAAAGCTACTGTTTTTTTTTTTTTTTTTTTTTTTTTTGAGACGGAGTCTTGCTCTATCACCCAGGCTGGAGTGCAGTGGCCCGATCTCGGCTCACTGCAAGCTCCGCCTCCCGGGTTCACGCCATTCTCCTGCCTCAGCCTCTCCGAGTAGCTGGGACTACAGGCGCCCGCCACCACGCCCGGCTAATTTTTTTGTATTTTTAGTAGAGACGGGGTTTCACTGTGGTCTCGATCTCCTGACCTCGTGATCCACCCACCTCGGCCTCCCAAAGTGCTGGGATTACAAGCGTGAGCCACCGCCCCCGGCCCCAAAGCTACTGTTAATAGCTGTGTTTATTAAACTCTCAGTATATGCCAGGTACTCATCCAATTACCTAACGTATCTGAACTTATTTGTCATTCACAATAACTCATTTAGTAGACACTTTATTATCTCTTCCTCTAGATAGGAAATAGAGGTTCAAAGGGGTAAGCCACTTTGCTGAAAGTCACACAACTAAAAAATATTGGAGCTAGGATTCAAACCCAGAGCTTGTCTGAATCCTGAATCAAGCCTGTAAGCATTATTCTTTGCTATTTCTATTTTTATCTCCTAAAGGAGTATTTTCTTTTAGAATCTGGAGAGAGGTCCTTATTCATTTTTATAGATGAATGAATACTTATTGTATAACAATTAATTTTGTGTTCCCAGTGAGGAAGGTTCCCAGTATAGGGGGGAGCTGGGCTGTCAGCTGGGAGTGGAAGAAAGTAATATTCCCAGTGCAGTTGCGGGAAGACTTGGGTGAGCCTGAGGGGCATCTGGCCAGCACAGACCATGCTCGCATTCATTCCTGCACGTGCACACCTTTCCTTTATGGACAAGTGTTCTTCCCAGCCATGTTAGAGGTGCCCACAGAGTTCCTGGCCATTTAGGTACTTTATACCAGTCACATATCTAGGTATGTAACCAGAATCTATGTCTTGAAGGCATTAAAAGGAAAACCTTAAACAAATTAAATTTAACAGTGTTTAATTTTTTTTTTTTTTTTTTTGAGACGGAGTCTCGCTCTGTCGCCCAGGCTGGAGTGCAGTGGTGCAATCTCGGCTCACTGCAAGCTCCGCCTCCCGGGTTCACGCCATTCTCCTGCCTCAGCCTCTCCGAGTAGCTGGGACTACAGGCGCCCGCCACCACGCCCGGCTAATTTTTTTGTATTTTTAGTAGAGATGGGGTTTCACCGTGGTCTCGATCTCTTGACCTCGTGATCCACCCGCCTCGGCCTCCCAAAGTGCTGGGATTACAAGCGTGAGCCACCGCGCCCGGCCAACAGTGTTTAATTGAGCAAAGAACAATTTGTGTATCAGGCAGCCTCTTGAACCAGAACTGGTTCAGAGTTTCTGGGGCAGCCTCATGGTTGAAGAAGATTTATGGGCAGAAAAAGGCAAGTGACATACAGGAAATGGAAGTAAGGTACAGAAACAGCTGGATTGGTTACAGCTCTACATTTGCCTTATTTGAACAAGGGTTGGACAGTTGGCTGCCTTTGATTGGCTGAAACTCAGTGAATGGTACAAAAGTAGGTTACAGTCTATTTACACATCCAGTTAGGTTACGTTTCACTACATATGGAGAAACCTTTAAATGGAATTTAAAATATGTAAGGAGGCAGCTTTAAGCTAAACTTAACAAAGGTGAAGAAGCTGGCGGGAGAGCTGTAATAATAAAATTAAAAAGTATATAATGTCAGACCATTTTGTTTTCAGCACAATTTATGTTTATGGGGGATCTTAGTATATTTGCTACAAAGCAATACTGGATGCTGATTTAGCTACTAGACCACTATCTCCCAATTAACATGATTTTTTAAAATAGTATTTATTGAGCTCTTACTAAATGCCAATTCTTTTTCTTTTTTTTTTTTTTTTTTTGAGACAGAGTCTCGCTCAGTCTCCCAGGCTGGAGTGCAGTGGCGCAATCTCGGCTCACTGCAACTTCTCCCTCCCAGATTCAAGTGATTCTTCTGCCTCAGCCTCCTGAGTAGCTGGGATTACAGGCACGAGCTACCACGCTCAGCTAATTTTTGTATTTTTAGTAAAGACAGGGTTTCACCATGTTGGCCAGGCTAGTCTCAAACTCCTGACCTCAAGTGATCTGCCCACCTCAGCCTCCCAAAGTGCTGGGATTATAGGCGTCAGTCACCGCGCCCGGCCTAAATGCCAATTCCTGAGCTACAAGCTCTTTACATATATTATTTTATTCAATCTTCACAACAATCCTAAGAAAGTACTTATTATAATTACCTGTATGTTAAAAATGGGGAAATTGAGTCACAGAGCTGGTAGCTAATTTTCCTAGGGTCACACCACTGATAACTGGGATGACTCCATAGCCAAAACACTTAGCCATTTCTCATTTCTAATTGGTAACCAAGACAGGAGGAGGCTGATATATATTGCATGGTGGGGCAGTTGGCCATGGAGAAAGACAACCCTGAGACTGGGGTCCAGAAAGACCATGGATGTCTGATACTGAAAAAATTGGGGGAAAAAAATTTAAAGGGTTTCTGTCAACAGGGAAGTGTGGCTATGGGTATAACTGTACTGAAATGGCTCTGGGCTGACTTAGAAAAATTTCAAGTATAAAAGATCTCACACCCATGTGGTCTATACCACTTTGGAAGATTTTGCATTTTAGTCTCTAATATGATGTATTAGCTTCTAATCCCAAAAATGTCTACTGGATGTTGACCAGAGGGAGGGAGTGTGAAAACTGCTTCTTGAGTTTGTACTTCAATTAAAAAATACAAATACACTCACACAAAATATAGAAGGATTACGATTTGGTTCATTCAGGATGAAAATGTGATTAAAACCCTCATTGTTCTCAAATAAAATTCTGGGACAAAAGCCAGCTAGGAGGTATTTCAAAACAAACACATCTTGTTGAGTAGGGAAAGGCTATATATCCAGCAATGTAATAATAATAAGTAGCTACCATTTACTGAGCATACATTGCTAGGTGATGGTAGAGCCTAGATTCCCACCCAGGTCACTAAAATCTGAAGCAACTGGGCTTAACTAAAATGCTCCTCAGTCTGGAGTGCAAGGTGGCTGGGACCAGGGATCCTGTTGGACGCTTCCTGACTCCAGGAACCAGAGAGCTCAAGGAATAATTTGGTTGAATCTGCTACTGTCAGAGTGATAATACATTTCTTCAAAGAGCAGAGTTACACAGAATGATGGACTAGCAGGAGATGCTTAGAGTCGAGGAAAGAAAGTAGGAACCCGGCAGCTAAGAAACTATGTCCAAGAGACACACCAGACAGCCATTTTAAACAATCACAGTTAAAAACACCCTGTACCGGCCGGGTGCGGTGGCTCACGCCTGTAATCCCAGCGCTTTGGGAGGCGGAGGCGGGTGGATCGCTTGAGGTCAGGAGATCGGGACCAGCCTGGCCAACATGGTGAAACCCCATCTCTACTAAAAATACAAAAATTAGCCAGGTGTGGTGGCAGGCGCCTGTAGTCCCAGCTCCTTGGAAGGCTGAGGCACGAGGATCGCTTGAACCCAGGAGATGGAGGTTGCAGTGAGCCAAGTTGCACTATTGCTTACTCCAGGACTCTGTCTCAAAACAACAACAAACAAACCCACAAACACAAAACACCACTGTACCCAAACCAAATAACCTTCTCAGAGTGGCCAGCACCATATACACACTTTTCTGAGTTTAATCAGCTTATTGAAGTGGCGTAGAGGTGTGGGGCATCTTGGCTGGGGCTTCTCAAGTTGCCAGGCTACCGAAGTTTTCTGTCTTTTCTGATGGGTAATCCAGCAGCACAGCTGCCTTCAAAGAAATGCCTCAGGAATGTCTGTTGTTGTTTTGTTGTTATTGTAGGAGAGGGAGACGGATCTAGAAAAGCAGGCACACGCAAATGATCCCCAGAAGTATATCCCAAACTACAGAAAACAAGAGCCATTCAGGAACCCAGGGGGCTAGAAACTGTTCCTTTCCAATGTTTAACTCCCTGCTGAGCATACAGAGCATGGAGAACCATGCCTTCTTTCCCCTTCCAGAACACGTCTACAGAGCAGGCCCCCAGATCCCTTCTCCCTGGAGATCTGGAAATGGCAAACTGCAGGCTCCTGTCTGCGGCAGGAGTGGGAGCAGCTGGACGTAGGATTCAGAATTATTCCACATTTTAACAAACACTCACCGAGCACATTATATTCTAGGCCTTGTCCTGAGCACTGGTGAATTTTATTTCTAGGAGGCAAAATAATCCCTCAAGTCTATTTTAAGCTGTTTTATTTATAGAATGAGTGAAGTTTGAGCTGAAAAGCTTTATTGATCACATCTCATCCCTCATCTTTGTCACAGTCACATGTCTTCCCATTGGTTTGCTCCCTGCTTTAAATATCCTCAGCATTAGCAGTGACATCACTTCTGGGGAGAAGGTTTCACAATGTCTGAAGATGCACCAGGCAACCTCACACTGAACTGCACATTGCAAAAGCAGACTACTCAGAAAGAGTACTACTGCTGCAGAATTATTACTTTTCTCGTCTGTTTCCATGTTTTAAAAGTGCTTGTTTGTACATTTAGGAAATGCACAAATACTTCAGTGCTTTTTAAGAGTACAGTTCTGCAAAGAGTGTTTAGTAAGCAGCTGATAAAGACAGGTCAGGTTGACTTAAGGTGGTATTTGGACCCTGATACTGAAAGCAGAAAGTTTAGTGTGAATTTTTCCATGATTTGCATCAGCATGCCATAGACTGGGAGGAACCACTGATTAGGAAAAGATGGGCTTTAGAGATAGTCTTAAGTTTGCAAACTGCTTCCCTGTTTACAATCTTCGTAACCTTGAGCAAGCGAATTATCAGTTTACTTAGCTGTGCAATGGAAGTTTCTTGTGGAGTATTTAAACAAAGCTGGCCAGGTGGGGTGGCACATACCTGTAATTCGAGCACTTTGGGAGGCTGAGGTGGGAGGATCACTTGGATCCAGGAGTTCAAGACCAGCCTGGGCAACACAGTGGGACCCTGCCTCTAGAAAATATTTAAAAATTAGTCGAGTGGGGTGGCACACGCCTGTGGTCCCAGCACTAGGGAGGCTGAGGTGGGAGGATTGCTTGAGCTCGGGAGGCAGAGGTTGCAGTGAGCTGTGATCATGCTGCTGCACTCCAGCCTGGGTGACAGAGTGAGACCTTGTCTCAAAAAAAAAAAAAAGTAAAAATTTAAAAAATAAAACAAAGCCCTTGCACTCCTTTAACTCAAGGAGAGAAAGAAATTAATATTTATTGGAAGATACCATAGTGCATCAGTATGTTGTAGAATGGGGGGAACCATTGATGATTAGTGGCTCCCACCCCCAACTCACACACTCAATAATTTTGGTTCTGAAATTTCAACTGGACTGATCCAGTAAGAAGACTGACCTTTTCAGCCCAAGTCTGATCTGCTTAGCAACCAGCTGGTTGCTTTTCCTTTTCTCTTTGCTGAGCTGACTCTACTCACTCATCAGCATCAGTCTGACACTTCCCTCTCCCAGGAAGACTTTTCTGAACAGCCCAAGCCAGTGATTTTTTTTCCACCCATTAAAATCTTGTCATATATTGCAATAGCCCTCATGCAGCTTCTGCTCTGCATGGTGGTATCAGTTCTGTGTCTGTGCACATGTGTCTTCCCTTTCCACACAGTTCCTTGAAACCAGGCACTGTGTCTCACTTTCACATCCTATAACCTAGTACATGGTGAGTATTGAATAATAGCAGTCAGTCAAAAACAAATCATCATTCAAGATTGCCTCACAATGATGTGAATATACTTAACACTGCTAAACTATAGACTTAAAAATGGTTAAGATGGTAAATTTTGTTACATGTCTTTACCACAATGAAAATTTTGTTCTGTTTAAAAATGAGTTATTCCCATGAATAATACATTTTTGTGCTTAGCTTTAAAAAAAAAATCATCCAGGCTCAAATTTGAAAGGGATTAGAGCTTAACCAAAAGGTAACAGTGCTGAGGTTGAGAGGCCCTGTTCTACCTTCAAACTTCAATGAAGCCCAGATACTTTGTTGTGGGAGGCTGTCCTGTCTATGGTAGGATGTTTAGCAGCATTACCGGCCTCTACACACCAGGTGCTGGTAGCTCTCCCACTCATTGTGACAACCAAAAGTGTCTGCAGATACGGCCAGCTGTCTTCTGGAGGTGGTAGACAAGTTGCTCTCAGTTGAAAACCACCGAGGAAGACAAAGCCTCTCACTGTGGATGCCTGGCTCCCCAGCTGGGCTGGGAATGCTGGAGGCAAGATGTGGGTCCTTCATGGGCTTATTTGAGGGCTCAACACTCAGCCGCCCACCACCCCCAGGCTACGATGCCTGTCTTTCAGTAGCTGGTAGTTGGCTCCATCCGTTTCAATAAAAGTCCATGTGTGAACAAGTGCTTCCCAATTACCTTCCAAAACAAGCATTACAGAGTGGGCGCTCAATAAATACCTTTTGAGATGCAATTACCTGCTGCCCGCCCACCTGCGGCATCTAAAAATTACACCTAGACCAGCAGACAAATGACTCAGAGAATGTTTCATAGTCCTGGCTGTACAGTGCTGTTTTGGAGCCAAGCCTCCAAAGCAAGTCCATTGAATTCTTCTAGGGCTGGTCTCTGTCCCTACTGCTACAAATTCTAGCCATTCCTTGCATTTGTTGGCATTTCACAAATTATAAAGTGCCTCACATATAGACTCTCCCTTGATTCCCCACAAAACCCTGTTGCGGTAGGCAGGGCAGGAACAATTACTATCATTCTGCAGATGAAGAGAGTGATTTTCAGAAAAATTCAGGTCACACAGCAAAGCACGGACAAATTTTCTGCTCCAGCTCTAAGTCTAGTGCCCTTTTCATGTTTTCAATAAGGAATCCAGAACAGCAGAGTTCTGCAGTGCCTTCCACATCTCAATCTGCAGAAGATGTTGACTCCTCAGGGCATGTGTCAAAGTCTTGACCTGCTACTACCCCTGAGGAGCTGTTTGTACAGTCCCGATGGGAAAGTGTAAACAGGGTGAGAGGCATGGTGAGCTTCCAGGCCTGGCGTGAAGATCAAAGCCTGGGCCCCGCATGCCAGACCTGCTTTCACACTGTTCCCTTAGTCCTGAAAAGCTCTGAGATCCTCTCAGCCACTTTGTGGAAGAAACACAAAGCAGGTTCACCTAGCTTTCTCTGGACATCATGGAAGTGGCCAAAACCTCCAAGCCCCAGGAGGAGGCTGTGGCTAGATTTTAAGGCTGGCATGAGTAAGGAAGGCCAAAGCCTTTTGGATCTGAGGGTCTGTTGGGCGTCAGAAGTCTGTAATTCTATGCCTTAGGAAATTCTTTGATGGCTGTAACATTCTAGTGTGGACAAGCCTAGATGTGAGTAATGCTTTAATGGGAGTCACATGGGTATTGGTCTACAGATGGGGGAGTTAGTGATTATTAACGCAAATGTAGGTTTTCTCAATTCCGGCAATTTTTCTAGTGAAGACTTGCCCATTGAGACAACGTGGCTCCTTTTTAATGAAATGATTTGCTTGGTTTTTCTTTGACAGAACAAGCCAAACTGGGTTTCATTGTCCAGGCATCCTAGAATTCATTCTTCACTAAAGAAGATCTGTGTGATAAGATGATTACTTTATTAGTTGGGGAGGATAGAAGCAGGACTAAAACTCTAACCTTGAATACCTCAGCAATACCAGATGGATGTGCGTCTCATTCTAAGTGGCTTTACGGACGATGAGTCTAAGCTAAAACATTGGAGGAAAAAACCCATAGTAATCAACTTTCTTCCTATATCTTATCAAGAAACGTGTGTCGGCCGGGCGGGATGGCTCATGCCTGTAATCTCAGCACTTTAGGAAGCCAAGGCAGGAGGATCACTTGAGGCCAGGCATTCAAGACCAGCCTGGGCAACATAGTGAGACCCCCTCCCCCCATCTAAAAAAATAAAAATTAGCTGGGTGTAGTGGCACACACCCATAGTCCTAGCTACTCGGGAGGCTGAAACAGGAGGATCACTTGAGCCCGGGGGTTTGAGGCTGCAGTAAGCTATGATCAAACCACTGCACTCCAGCTTGGGTGAAAGAGTGGTGAGACCCACGGCCAAGCGTGTAATCCCAGCACTTTGGGAGGCCGAGGCAGGCGGATCGCCTGAGGTCAGGAGTTCAAGACCAGCCTGGCCAACATGGTGAAATCCCATCTCTACTAATAATATAAAAATTAGCCTGACATGGTGGCACATGCCTGTAATCCCAGCTACTCAGGAGGCTGAGGCAGGAGAATCACTTGAACTCGTGAGGCGGAGGTTGCAGTGAGCTGAGATCGCGCCACTGCACTTCATCCTTGGCAACAGAGTGAGACTCTGTCTCAAAACAACAAAAAAAGAAAGAACGAAAGAAAGAGAGAGAGGAAGGAAGGAAGGAAGGAAGGAAGGAAGGAAGGAAGGGAGGGAAGGAAGGAAGGAAGGTTGGTTCATAGCCAAAGTAGAAAAGCCTTTTCCCAGTTCGTCTTTTTCAAAGCCACTCCAGGAAAGTCTCACTTAGACAGTGTCCAAGTTGAAAAGCCCAACTATTAAAGTGTCTGTTGTGCAGTTTCCAGAGGGGAGGCAGCATGGAATCATGGAGGAAAGTCTGGACCAGGAGTCCAACGACTTAGCTTCTCATCCAGGCCTTGCTACTTATGCAGTGCATGACTTTGATAAAGTCCCTTCACCTCTCTGAGCCTCAGATTTTGCAATGGTAAAATAGGAATGATACGACCTGCCCTGTGCACCTAAGAAAGTATTTAGGAGATCAAGTAAGGTAATGGATATCAATGTTTTATAAATCCCCACTGAAGGTGGTACTGCAATAGAAGGAAGGAATCAGATCTGTGTTCCGACTCTTTAATAAGTGCCTCCGGTGAACCATTCCCATTGCCTATAAAGTACAGCATGGAAGACTGACCCCAGTGTATTAGGAAGACCTTTTATTATCAGGGAAAAGCTGGAGGCTGTGACAGAAGATTTAGCTTCCAGTCCAGCTACAACAAACTTACCCTATGATTTAGGCAAATAGCTGCCTTTCTAGGTCTCAGTTTCTTCATCCATAAAATAGGGATAATAATACCGTCCTCATTTTCCCCACTTGAAAAATAGGAATAATAATTGTCCTACTTTCTTCCCCTATAAGTTGGAGATGGTAGGCCAGGCACAGTGGCTCACGCCTGTAATCCTAGCACTTTGGGAGGTCGAGGCGGGTGGATCACTTGAGGTCAGGAGTTCGAGACCAGCCTGGCCAACATGGTGAAACCCCATCTCTACTAAAAATACAAAAATTAGCCAGGTGTGGTGGCATATGCCTGTAATCCCAGCTACTCGGGAGGCTGAGCACGAGAATCACTTGAACCTGGGAGGCAGAGGTTGCAGTGAGCCAAGATCGTGCCACTGCACTCCAGCCTGGGCAACAGGCTGTTCCCTAGCACTTAGTTTATACTAGTGTAGCTCAATATTTTTTTAGCTTTTATCTTTGTAATTTTATTTATTTATTTATTTATTTATTTGAGACAGGGTCTTGCTCTGTCACTAGAGTGCAGTGGTGCACTCACAGCTCACTGCAGTCTTGCCCTCCCAGGCTCAAGCAGTCCTCCCACCTCAGCCTCTCTAGTATCTGGGACTATAGGCGCATGCCACCATGTCTGGGTAATTTAAAAAAAAAAAAATTTTTTTTTAGAGATAGGATCTCCCTATATCGCCCAGGCTGGTCTCAAACTCCTGGGCTGAAGTGATCCTTCTGCCTCAGCCTCCCAAAGTGCTGGGATTACAGGCATGAGCCACCAATACCTGGCCTATCTTTGTAATTTTAATTTGGTCAAAAATAAGGTTTTGGGGGCAGAAACCCAATTTTCATGAAGTGAGGACTCTTATTCCAATGCCAATCTACTGTGACCCTCGCAATCACTCTGGCAGCTCTCTGCCAGAGTTCTTAAAGGTTGGGGCCTCCAAGAAGAAGTGAAGGCAAGAAGTGGGCAGTTAGTGTTGCACGTCCCATCTTCCAGTGGCTCCTGTGGCCTAGAACAAGGGAACATACTAGAAATGTCAGAGTGAAAACAGAAGAGAAGCACTTACTGATCCCTGCTGCAGTGTTTGTTTTCTACGAACCCTTAGTGGAACATTGGCACTCTTCATTCCTGAGAATATTGGATCTATTAAATAACACCCATCCTCATTTTCCCTCTTGCAACAGCTATTCTTGGCTCTCAGAAGCACCTAGCTATACATTCCTCCCTTTGCAGTACCTTAAAGACCAAAGTCAAACCTTGTTTTTCTGCTGCTATTGATTGTTTTTCTAACCCCCTGAGCTGGTTTTATAACCCTAGTTTTATTGCTCTAGTCTTGGCTGGCTTTGAAATTCCCTATAGATCACTCTTTTGATAACTTCCTGCTAGACAAGGAATTTACTATCATCTTTCAGCACTATTAGCAAACCTGTCTCTAGATCTCTCATTTCCCAGCACTTGATATCGCACTTGATATCGTCCAGAGAACAGCAGTTTGGCAGGGGAAGAATCATTTGACAGGGGGAACATGTCCTAAGTCCTGGAATACTACAAGCAGGTCTTTTAGTCTCTACTAACCCAGTACTTCTGAATAGAGCATATGGGGACTGTCTGAGAGAGGAGGGCTGAAAGGTGTCCTGTTGTCCTATCATAGAACTTTACATAAACTTACAAGAAGAGGAAAAGTCTGTAAGGATTGGTGGCACTCAGAATCTCCTTTTTCTATCTTCTCTTTGCCTGATAATTATTATCACTAATTTGATGATGAGGAATTATTTCTCTTAGTTTCATTTCTATAAGCAGCCCTATTCTGTTGGGAAAGACTGCTAGCAGCAAAATTAGGAAGACATATTTGAGACAAATATGTGCTTCCTTTTCATCTGCATCTAACTTCAGCCTGTGCCCTCTAATTCTATATTTCAGTCTCAGGGCTAGATTGAGGTTGAGTTATGGTTGAGATCTGAACGTCAGTTTTTAAAAGCTGAGCATAGGACCTTACAATCTCCATCTCACTGGTTCCAGACCACTACAGAGAGATCATGGAGGCTTGAGACGTCCTTAGAACACAGTCAAATCCAGCTGACCTCAGGATACTCTAGCTCTGCCTTTCCACCTGGATCCGTTTGGTCTCTGCTCCTTTCCTCAGGCATTTAGTGGTGCAGCTGGGCAGAGCATGAAGCAGCACTTTCAAAGCACCCACCCAATGGAACCTGATGACCTATCTTACCACGAGAAGTGGACAGAGGAACTTTTGGGAGGAAGCATGTCAGGAACGGCCTCCACACTCCTACTCCTCCTCTGCGTAACACACACAACCCAGCAGCCAGACATTCAGTACTGGCTGCGGGCCTCACCTCTCAGGAGAAAACCAGCCCCTGCACACAAGCAGAAGTGGATTAGTGGAAACTGCGCCGGATTAAGTATCAGGAGACTGACTTCTAGATCCAATTTTACCCATCAGTAGCTGTGGAATTTGGAGAAAGCCACTTAACCCCTCTATGTCTTAATCTCTTAGTTTGTAAAATAGAGAGGGAAGTACCTGCCCCTCTCCTCTCCCTGAATTCCATAGGTTGTTTTGAGGGTCACATGAAACATTGGTGGGTAATGACCTTTGAAAGAATATAGTACTGAGGCTTTGTACGTATTGCATTCCTACACACCACTTCTAAACTACTAGGACTGTTTTATTAGAGTTATTTTATGTTCTTCACCAAGGGTGGGGCCGTCATGTCTAGGGTAGAAGCCAGCCTCCAGGAGTCTTTTCCACACTTGTAAGTCTTGAAAGCCCCCAGTCTTGGGGTATGACCACAATCTGTCCAAAAAATATTGCCCTTTGGCTCATTTTTGAAGCCTTCCAGCGGGCAGGTGGTCTCTGCAAACAGCCCACTTTTCCAGCCCTGCCATTTTCAGAGAGTCTTGAGGCCCTTGTCACTTTGGGTGGACCACGTGTTGCTCAGCTGGAGGGTCCTGAGATTCAATACTTCACCATCACTTACTGCGATGTGGACCTAGGCAACTCACTTGGTATCTCTGAGACTCAGTTTCCTCCTCTGTAAAATGTGAGAAATGATATCTGATTCCATAGTGTCATCCTGAGGATTAAATGAGATGTGGAAAGTACCTGACCAAGTTCCTGGTCAATATGTGTCAGTTCTCTGCTCCTCTTTCCCCTACTTCAGGGAGAATTATTGCTAGGCACTCCTTTCTGCAGATCATTTACGTATCTCCAAGGCATTTCAGAATCAGATCAGAGATGAGACCACCCTCCAAATGCCAATCCTGCCAACCGTCCTGCCTCTACTGTCTCCCCTCCTTATCCTTGGTGCCCTATGCAGGGAACATCATCGGCTCTGGAATCTTTGTCTCGCCAAAGGGAGTGCTGGAGAATGCTGGTTCTGTGGGCCTTGCTCTCATCGTCTGGATCGTGACAGGCTTCATCACAGTTGTGGGAGCCCTCTGCTATGCTGAACTCGGGGTCACCATCCCAAAATCTGGAGGTGACTACTCCTATGTCAAGGACATCTTCGGAGGACTGGCTGGGTAAGAGGATCTGTGGAGACCTGAATGGTCTAGGGGGAAAGGAAGAAGACATTCAGAAGGAGGTCAGATCGTAAAAAGCCAAGGCCAGGGGTTTCCAGTCTCCAGTGTGCCACGGAGTGCTAGAGAATGGAATGTCTTTTCTGCTTTCCTGCCATGGTTGCTAGTGTAGCCTTGTGTCCTCTCGAGGCTCCTGAGAATGACGGAGGGACCAGGTTTGTAGTTTTAACCTCTATGTTGATCTTATTGGGAAGGATTCTATGAGTGAGAGCAAACAGAACTGTAAAACAACACTGACCACAGATTCCCAGAGAAAGCAAATCACAGAAACAAAGCCCTTCTATCTTGACAAGTGAGAGTGGCCACCTAAGGTAGGGTGTACCCTCTTCTCACACTACCGAGGATAACGGCCTCCCTCTAGAGCTGGGCCCTAATCTTAAATTTCCTCAATTTCTGCATCCCTGCCATTAGTAAACACTCACCAATGGGCCAAAGGGTGTAGAAGGCACTTTCCCCGCAAACCTCCACTTGATACCTCTCCTGATTGTTGTTTACATAACCACACCCTTAGTATGTCCTGTCTATCAACATTCTGGGGTTGCAAATTTTGTTTTTCCACCATTGGATGCTGGTGGCCACAGTGATGGAGAAGAGATCATGAAAGGAGAGGAGAGAAAGAAAGAATGCCGAGACTTGTGTTAGTGCTTGTGGAAATTTAGCTCTTCATCATTAAACCATTTTATTGTCATTGCAGAGGGCTGGGTGTCTCATTTGTGGGCGGGGGCAGAGGCTGGGCTCTTCAGCATCCCTGAAAATAAAAAAGAGATGCATGACTTGCCCGGGCTCTCCCCTGATGGCTCTGCATCCCTGCCATGCCTGTCGGCGGGGATGTCCCATTCCTCCTTCAGGTTCCTGAGGCTGTGGATTGCTGTGCTGGTGATCTACCCCACCAACCAGGCTGTCATCGCCCTCACCTTCTCCAACTACGTGCTGCAGCCGCTCTTCCCCACCTGCTTCCCCCCAGAGTCTGGCCTTCGGCTCCTGGCTGCCATCTGCTTATGTAAGTGTCATCTGGGTCTTGGTAGCAAGACAGCCTCTTTTATTATATTTATTATTATTATTTTTAGAAACAGTCTTCACTCTGTCACTCAGGCTGGAGTGCAGCCACATGATCATAGCTCACTGCAGCCTTGAACTCCTGGGCTCAAGTGATCCTCCTGCCTCAGCCTCCCAAAGTGTTGTAGTTACAGGTGTGAGCCACTGCACCCGGTCTGAGGGACAGCCTCTTTTAGCCTCCCTGGTGGTCTACATGTCTCTGACTCTCCTAACTTCTCTCCATTTTTTTTTTTTTTTTTTTTTTTGAGGCAGGGTCTAACTCTGTCACCCAGGCTGGAGTGCAGTGGCGTGATCTCCACTCACTGCAACCTCCGTCTCCAAGGTACAAGCAATTCTCCCACCTCAGACTCCCGAGTTGCTGGGATTACAGGCATAAGCCACCATGCCCGGCTAATTTTTGTATTTTTTGTAGAGATGGGGTTTCACCCTGTTGGCCAGGCTGGTTTCGAACTCCTGACCTCAAGTGATCCGCCCACCTTGGCCTCCCAAAGTGCTGGGATTACAGGCCTGACCCACCTCACCCTGCCTCCTTTTCTTTTCCCCATTACTTTTCCATTTCCTACAAGTGTGTTTTGTATGAATGGATTCTGCATACAATTGGCTGGTGTTAAAAAAAAAAAAAAAAAAAAAAGAAAGTAACTTAAGTAGCTCCTTGGAGGCACTGTACTTTTCACTGGCAGGGTTCTTGACATTACGCAAAGCACTTTCACCTATATTATCTGATTTGGGCCTAATGACAAGTCCATGAGGTAAGCTGGGCCAGTGTTAACATTTTCCCAGAACAGATAAGGAAACAGAGAGCCAGGCAAGTGACTTGCCCAGGGAGGCAGGCCGCGTGGAGTGCAAGGGCTCCTGATTTCTTGTCTGTCCAGTGCACTGCACTGTGCTGGCTACTCCCAGCTGCTCCTAGGAAGATTACTCTGGCTTCATGGCAGTAGGTCCACATCTACTTCTACCTCAACTTGTCAAGTCACACACACTCTTTTAACTCTCTTGGAGAAGGGTTTGTCCATGGTCCCTGCCCTCGATGAGTTTTCTAACTAGGAGAAAAGTCATATAGACAGATACTGTGGTTAAGATTCAATTGCAGTAAAAATTCAGAGAAGGGAGCTAGGTACCTGTAGTTCCAGGTACCTGGGAGGCTGAGGTAGGAGGGTCTCTTGACCCTGGGAGTTCTGGGCCGCAGTGAGCTATGATCACACCTATGAATAATAGCCACTGCACTCCAGCCTGGGCAACATAGTGAGATCCTGTTTCTAAAAAAAAAAAAATTAAAAACAACAGTAACAATAAAATTCAGAGAAGGGGAAAAGATCTCTGTGGGCTGGAATAGGTTAGAGAGGCTTTCTAGAGAAGTTCTGCAGAGCCGTATTTCTAGGAAGTCTCAAAGCTTTATCTCTGATATTAGTCATCTCAATGGATTGGGGTATTTTACATCTTTAATCAAAAACTAATTTCTAAAGTAAATACTTAGATATGTTTCAGGAGCTCCACCTCTAGAGTTCACTCGGTCCCTGCCTTCCCATACCTTCTAACACACATACACTTAGCTGAGGGTAGTGATCATCCTGGCCATATGCTTTCCCAGGTCCTGACACTTTTCCTTCTGTCCTGCTATGGGATGGGGGAGGAAGAGATCACTCACCCACCTCAGTAGCCTCTTACAGGGCAGGCAGCTGGGACCCAAGAGGTGGTCTCCTTGGCAAGTGAGCCCTCTTTGGCAGTGCTGGTCAACCCTGGGACAGAGCCCCACCACCCAGGCCATTTGCAATATGGGGCCAAGACATTTGTTTGAGGGTGTATTCCTCGTGTTTGGTCAGGCCTGCTCACAGATCTGGAGGCAGAGGAATGCAGACTCCAAAACCAGGCTGCCTGCACCTGCATCTCCAGTTCACCATTTCTAACTGCAGGGGTGAGTGCTGGGCAAAATCACTCGCCCACCCTACTGTGAGATGGGGAGTGTAATCCTAGTTGCCTCAAGAGGTCGTGGTCACAAGGACTGCAAGAGAGAAGGAAGGGGACACCCTCAGCACAGTGTTAGACACCCAGCACCCCAGTTATATCAGTCACTGGGGGTGGGCAAGATGCTGGGGCCACTTTATCCTTGCATCCTAGCTGGATCCAGAGTTGAGATGGGGAGCGGGGAAGAGTGAGGGCGTGGGAATGCAGGAAGAGGGCTGTTTCTGCCATCAGATCGGCTAACGGGAGGGTGGGAAGCAAGGCCACAGAAGTGCTGGCCACTGCTGTTTTGGTGTTTCTTTGCACACAGACAGCTTCCTTTTTCCTGCTGATGCTGCTAAAGTGTCTCAGACAAGAGGCCACCCTTACCCTCCTACTAGAAATCAAGAACCCCCGAGGCTGTTCAGTTTGCACTCTCGGAGAGGAGCCAGGCCACAGGTTGAAGAAGTTCCCGGGCAGCCAGACCCCATGGCTTCCTTTGCATTCCCCAAATCTGCCAAGGGTTTGACCTCTTGCACAAAGACCCTCCAAAGTAGTGTAGCCTTTTGGGTGTCCCCTCGGACCAGAAAGGTCCAAACCCTCCTAGGAGATAAGAACGGCACCTGCCGGTAGCCCTGCTCCAGAATGACAGGTTGCACAGTCCTCTCCACAGCCTTCCCCTCACCTAGACACTGCTAGCACCAAGCCAAGGAGAAATTTAGAAACCGGCTGATGACAAAAATGACAAGACCCCCCTCCTCTATTCCTGTAGTCAAAGATTCAATAAAGCTTATCTAAGTTTGTCCTCTGCCTTCTCAGCAGAACTGCAAGGAAATTGTCTCCAACTTAACAGTAGCCAATCTTGTCCTCCAAAGATAAGAATTTTCAATGTCCTTGAAATATGTGTTCAAATATTTGTCTACCTTCATAAGCAGAAAAATCTTAAATCCTTCTTATTCCCAAGCGTATTCCTCCTTATTTCCTTTAGGGGAAATGGAAACCAGCTCCACACCTGTCCTGCTGCAGTGTCCCTTTCCTCCTAGCTGTGAAGGCCATGTGGAGCTGCCATCCCTCTGCCCAGCAGGGTGCACACGTACATGCATTAGCTGTACACAAACTTCCTCTCTCCCTTTCCTTATGCCTGACACTCCCAGATGCTTTGAGTCTGTGTACAGAGGTTCTCTTTTCCGGTTTGTTGAATACTTTTTTTTTTTAATCCACTTCTATAGGCCCCTCAAATCCTCTTTTTTTTTTTTTTTTAATTTTATGGCAGGCCATACCAGATAAGCATCCAATCCTCTCATAAGGTATTCAATAAAACAAGAACCAAGCTGTCAGGAAGGCTTGGTAGATGCTTTTTTTTTTTTTTTTTTGAGATGGAGTCTCACTCTGTCACCCAGGCTGGAGTGCAGTGGCACCATCTTGGCTCACTGCAACCTCCGCCTCCTGGGTTCAAGCAATTCTCCTGCCTCAGCCTTCCAGGTTGCTGGGATTACAGGCATGAGCCACCACGCCCAGCTAATTTTGTATTTTTAGTAGAGATGGGGTTTCCCCAAGTTGGTCAGACTGGTCTCGACCTCCTGACCTCAAGTGATCCACCCGCCTCAGCCTCCCAAAGTGAGGCCACTGCGCCCGACTGGTAGATGCTATATTTCATTAAATGCTGGCACTTTTTATTCCAGCACCCCTACCACCCACCCACCTACCCACACCATCATTCAGCCCTCCTCATCCTCTTAGCAGGTGCCAGGCAAGCCAGCTGCATAAAATAAGCCCAGCCTGTGTCTCTTTCGAGAGACAGACGCAGTAGAGAGTTCGGGTGTGGCGTGAACATATGCACATGGGGAACTCTGCTTCCTGCTGTCCTGTGGTGACATGCTGATGACTGTGAAGCGAGAGGTTTTGAGGAAAGGCCACCCTCTGTGGAGAGGTCATTGGTGTATAATGGAGACACTGGAGGACAAGGCAGAGGGCACAGCAGGGAGAGCCCGTGTGGTAAAGCCCGTGACGAGGGTTTGCTGGGGGAGGGAGGAGATGAGGCCAAGTCTGGTTCCATGGTGGGGCTATTTTGCAGGAGAACTGATGAGAAATGAAGTTGGGACGAGCCAGGTGGTGGGGGTGGAGAGGTGGAAAGAACCTGCTGAAACTGGCTTGCCTGCCGGATCCTGGAGCGGGTTGGGGAGAGGAGAGGGAGAGGGAAGGAACTGCAGACTTGGATCACACTTATGCAACTGCAGCTGCCACTTGGAGTTATTCTATTATTTAGGTCAAAGCTGATTACTCACTGCTGAGTCAGCAGAATATCCCCAGCCACCCGGCAGTAAAAAAGAAAAGAAAAAAAAAAAGAGAGAGAGAGAAAGTATTTTACATTTTAATTAAATAAAAAGCCTTTCTCTCTTCTCCAGAACAAGTATATTAGTGGGAGTGGAGGGAGTTAGGAGGGGACTGGGAAGTGTTAGAACTTGGTTTTGATGCCTTTTGTGATTTGCTTGTGTGTTTTTCTCCTTTTGTATTATTTCATGAGTAAATGACTATATTCCCCATATAAAAGATCCAAGTAAGATATAAAAAGAGTCAGCAGCGATAGCCACCCTTATCATCAGCCCCTGGCCAGTAGCTGCAGTCATAGCGGATAGTTCTAAATAAAGTGCATCTATTACTGTACAAATCTGGCTGCATAGACCTATATATTGACAGGTTATTCCTACAGCGTGCCCTTTTTTTTTGAGACGGAGTCTCCCTCCATCACCCGGGCTGGAGTGCAGTGGCGCGATCTCGGCTCACTGCAAGCTCTGCCTTCCGAGTTCACGCCATTCTCCTGCCTCAGCCTCCCGAGTAGCTGGGACTATAGGCGCCCGCCACCACGCCCAGCTAATTTTTTGTATTTTTAATACAGACGGGGTTTCACCTTGTTAGCCAGAATGGTCTCGATCTCCTGACCTCGTGATCCACCCGTCTTGGTCTCCCAAAGTGCTGGGATTACAGGCGTGAGCCACCGCGCCCAGCCTACAGCTTGCCCTTTTATCCTGTAGCCACATCTTTTGGCTGTTACCTGGGTCTCTAGTTGTAAACAAAGTGTCCACAATGATCCAGAAGAAGCACTGGGTCCAGGGGACACCCTTTCTCAGGCTTCCATCTGTGCAACTCTGCATTTTCCTTTGGGATCTGTTTGCCCCCTGTTCTCTTGGAGCCTGGATCACCTTTCATTAAGTCAGCTCCTGGCCTCCTTCCTCTCATTTGGGGTTGGAGTCATGTCCAGCACCTGAAGTGGAATCAATTCTTTTTATTCAAGTTCCCCACTTCTCCCTGAATGTCTTGACCTAAAGAAGCTCCTTCTCCTTCCTCACCCTCAAGAGAAAGAAATATCCTGTATGCATTTCTCAAGGAAAAAATGCTTCTAATCGTTTTCTGTCTTTCTACTGAGATTCCTAAGAGGCTAGCTTTTTCCAGGGCTTCAAATATCTCTTTTTCCTTGAGCTATTTGGAAAGGAAAGGACTTCACGTGTTGCTTCAAACTCCTGAGTTGCTTTGCAATTCCTCTGCAGAAAGCCTCCAACTGCCTGGTGCAGAATGCTGTCACAGAGAAACTCGTGAGTTGTTTTGCAAGTCTCTTGCAAATTTAATCAATCCCTTGACATCAGAGCGTTCAATAGTCTTTCCTATCATCTAAATCCCTTAACCTCAGTTTATTTTCCCTTGAGCCCTCACATTCTCTACCCCCAAACTTCTCCTCCCCAGACACTAAACATTTTCCTTCAGGTACCTGCGCAGCACTGCCTTCTTGCCCTTCCCTAGTCCCCAGAGAGTTCTTCAGGTATCCGATCAGCCTTGTTTATATGAATTCAGACAAATACAGACTGGCCTACATTTGATTCCCATACATCCAAGACTCTATTTTTCTCTGTACACCTTCTAACTAGCCAGCATTTAAAATCTAAATGCATTGAAAATCTCTTGATTTTTACTCAATGGCCAGTTTGACTAACATCTCATTTTTCATTTTTATGATGCATTAAGATGAAAATTATTCTGTAAGCAGATTTTTTTTGGAAAAGAGAAACTGAAAACATCCATCAGCTAATTAGCATACTGAACTCCTACACTAAGAGGAGATAAGGTATGATTTATAGAGTCTTAGAAAAGATTAGTCTAGTGAAGAGAATCATATGCAAAAACACATAATTACAATACAATGTGATGGGGAAAAATGTGGGCAACACAGAGAAAGGGGCTTCAAAGTTGGGAAGAGAGTGCTTAGAAAGGCTCCCAGCTTGAGCTAAATGTTGAAAGGTAAGTAGATTTTATCCAAGGAACAGGGAATCCCTGAAAGATTTTGAGCAGAGGAGTAACATGATTAGGTTCACATTGGGGAAAGAAAAGACTGCAACTTGAAGCAGAGAGACAAGCAGGCTAGGCATTTGTCCGGGCCAGAGAGATGGTAGCCTGAACTAAGAATGAAGTAACAAGGATGGAGAGGTGACAAAAACAAGAACGATTTAGGAGTAGAATCAGCTGGATGTATTGATTAATTGACTACTAAGGGAAGGAATCAAGTTTGTCTCCAAATCAAAATGAAATGTTTCAACTTAAATGTTCCCAGCATTGATGACAAGCAGTTAGAATGTGTTCTATGTCGGCCGGGCGTGGTGGATCACGCCTGTAATCCCAGCACTTTGGGAGGCCGAGGCGGGTGGATCACGAGGTCAGGAGTTCGAGACCAGCCTGGCCTATATGGTGAAACCCCGTCTCTACTAAAAATACAAAAATTAGCTGGGCATGGTGGTGGGGGCCTGTAGTCCCAGCTGCTCAGGAGGCTGAGGTAGGAGAATCACTTGAACCCAGGAGGTGGAGGTTGCAGTGAGCCGAGATTGCGCCACTGCACTCCAGCCTGGGCGACAGAGCTAGACTCCATCTCAAAAAAAAAAAACAAAGAATGTGTTCTATGTCTGCCTTCCATGTCCTCCCTAGAGCCCTGAGGGGTGCTGAGCAGGTCTCTGGTTAGAATCTTCCCCAGGGTGGTGCTCCCAGGATCCTGCTCAAAATTTTGCCTGCTCTAGAGCAGTATAACTTAGAAAGGGATTGGGACTCTTGGGAAACATTATATAAATGCAACACTTTATTCACTCAACAAACATTTATCAAGTGCCCATGATGGGCTAGTTACTGTTCTTGGCACAGGGGAGACAATAATAAACCAAAAGACTCTCATTCTCATGTGAAGCAGCAGCAGCAGATTTAGCCTTCTTTCTTAACACGTATTATACTACACCCACCTGTGTGTCCTCTATTGCTGCCACAGGTAATACACAATCAGTAATACGTTATTAAACATTTGAGTGTCTGTTCTGCTCCAGGCACTGTAGCAGGCATGGAGATACTTAACTTTTTGTACCAAGGAACTCACAGTCCAGTGGATGTTCCTGACAAGCATACAGGGAATTTCAGTTCAAACTGGAGTTCCAGTTCCCCAAGAGGACAGCATCCAGGCAGCTCCTGCAAGAAAAGTGAGGATGGGACTGGGGTTGAAGAAGCTCTTGGAGAAAGTGACATGTAAATTGAGGCTGAAAGACCAGTTGGATGTAGGCAATGTTCAGCATGGAGGGAGGGTGGAGTAGAATGGGGTGGGGAGAATGTTCTAGCAGAAGGAATCAACATGTGTCAAGGTCTGAGGTCAGGAAAAATCACAGCTGTTTGTGGGAACTAACGGTTGTTCAGTATAGCCACACCACAGACTAGGAGGCAAGAAATATATAATAGAAGCAAGGACTCCATCATGAAAGGCCTCGCCGGGCGCGGTGGCTCACGCTTGTAATCCCAGCACTTTGGGAGGCCGAGGCGGGCGGATCACGAGGTCAGGAGATCGAGACCACGGTGAAACCCCGTCTCTACTAAAAATACAAAAAAAATTAGCCGGGTGTGGTGGCGGGCGCCTGTAGTCCCAGCTACTCAGAGAGGCTGAGGCAGGAGAATGGCGTGAACCCAGGAGGCGGAGCTTGCAGTGAGCCGAGATCGCGCCACTGCACTCCAGCCTGGGCGACAGAGCGAGACTCCGTCTCAAAAAAAACATGAAAGGCCTCATGGGCCATAAAGAGATTGAGTTTTCCCCTAGGAGGAATGAGGTTTGAAGGGTTTCAGACAGAAGACCGACATGATCATATTTGTATTTTAGGAGAGTCATGCTGCAAATCTAAACGATGGATTGGTGAAGGGAATAAGATCAGAGGCAAGAAAAGATGATTACAATTCAGTTGTAGGGATTCAGATTAGAGATGACCGTCATATGCATCTTGGGGCAGTGGGAGTAGAGAAAAGTAGATGCATTTGGCATTTACGAGGTAGAATTGGTAGGCCTTGGTGATTAAGGTTGAAGGAGTCAAGGACTGCATGGTCTTGTTGGGGATACAAGTGAAGTAAATCAAGGACAACACTGGTTTGTATTGTCTGTACGTATTGTATCGTCTGAATTGGTGTGGTTCAGACTGGTCAAGTTGACCCCTCTGTCCTTGTCACCATTTCTACTCACTCTTCAACACTTAAGACTTGCTGGAACTTGAGGAAGCATCCCCTGTGCTTTTGGACTCTGTCTATAATGGCAGACTAAGTAAGTTACCTGAGAAGTCAGTCTTCTTCGTTTCAATGTGCTTCAACTGCTGGCCCAGATCACCTCCTCTTTCCTGATTCCCATAGTGTCTCTTCTGCTCTTCAGCTTTTACTCTCAGACTGAAGTTCTGCTGTTCAGAGAGTGTGCGTGCCTACGCAGCCCACACCCTGGAAATTGAGGAATGAGGGGCTTGTTTCTAGGAATATGTCTACTTCTGATTGGGAGAATAGTGAATGGGATTGAGGTTTCCTGAAACAGGAGACTCTTTTGGAGTTCGGCTTCCACCAGGTATGGTAGAGATTTGCCTACTTTCTTGTACCAGGCTAGAAACTTAAATTCTCCTCCGGCCTTTTGTTGCTCACTGTCAAGGATCACTTTGTTTTTCTCAGAGGAGCCAGGGCCCATGGTTTAAATAAAGTCACCCATTAATTGTGTCTGGCAAACTTTTAAGGGTTAATGTGACACACCAAATTTATATCGCATACCTAAGAGCATAAAATCAGAAGGCTCATGGGAGTGAGGCCCAATGGTACTTGGAGCTTTAGGGGAAGGAAAAAGGGCATCTCTATTATAAGAGTTCAGCAAGTTGTGCTCACTTTAGCAGCACATATACTAAAATTGGAGCAGTACAGAGAAGATTAGCATGGCACCATGTACGGATGACATGCAAATTCACGAAGCGTTCCATATTAAAAAAAGAAAAATGTCCGGGCGCAGTGGCTCGCGCCTGTAATCCCAGCACTTTGGGAGGCTGAGGCGGGCGGATCACCTGAGGTCGGGAGTTCGAGACGAGCCTGGCCAACGTGGAGAAACCTTGTCTCTACTAAAAATACAAAATTAGCCAGGAGTGGTGGCACATGCCTGTAATCCCAGCTACTTGGGAGGCTGAGGCAGGAGAATCGCTTGAACCCAGGAGGCAGAGGTTGCGGTGAGCCGAGATCGCGCCATTGCACTCCAGCCTGGGCAACAAGAGCGAAACTCCACCTCAAAAAAAAAAAGAAAAGAAAAGAAAAAAGAGTTTAGCAAGTTTGAGTACAAGCTACCCTTGGAATTGGGTTATAACTGAACCATTTTGGGGGCATTTTGCAGCCTGGGTCCAGGTTTATAGAATTTAGTGAACACCAACAGAGCCTATAAGCCTTCTGGTCCAAGAACCAACTAAACCTCACAGGATCCACACCCTGTCTTCCAAGACTGAAATACGATGGAGGGTCAGGCTAGCCCTCCTGGGCTCAGTGCAGACTCAACAGAACCCGTTCTCATCCACCTTGCTCCATGTCTGGGGGATGTCAGCCCTGAGAATTGGGGTGTGAGATAGCAATTTTTCAGGCCCAGGCTGAAAAAGTAATGAGTAGGATTAAAATAGGGTTCCCCAGGGTGGCATGGCAGGCCACCCCTGGATTTCTTGGTGTCTTCAGTTTTTTGCTTCTCCCCTATCCAGGCCAGCTGAGGAGCCATGTTTAGCTCATGCTGAAGAGAACTACTTAGCTCTTGGAAAATGCTGAGCTGGATATTCCTGCCTCTTGGCTGAGCTAAGTGCTGGGTGGTGATTCAGCAGAAACCCCAGCTCCAGCAGCTGGCACAGTAGCTAACAGGATAAGAAGGAAGGGGAAGAGAGAGCCAGGAAGGGAGGAGGGGAGGGGATGGGGCAGTATGGGCAGGAGCTTAGCTGGAAGTGTTTGGTAAAAGCTGTGCGCCTCCAGGAGCACTCACAGCCCTCACAGCTTCTCTGCACCCTCCTCCTCTGCCGGTGTGTCCTTGGAAGAGAGAGGCACTTCCGGAAGGCTCAGAGCACCTCCTCTCCTTTGGAGGGGGTTCCGAGATTTCTAAAACGTTGTAAGTGCTTCGAGATGAAAAGGGCTTGAGAAGGGGAAATGTTACTATAGTGCGATAGGCAAGATCTGTTTCAAAACCACACTCCCCACTGTGCACTTTATAGAAGCTGGGATCAAAGCGCAGTTTATGAGGAAGGGCTGCTTTGATTTTTTTTTGGTTGCTGTTGTGTGGCTTTTTGCGGGTTTTTTTTTTAATGTTTTTGTCTTTCACCAGTCAAGTTATATGTATAACTTCATTAGACAAGTTATGTTACATGTACAATAATCAAGGTGCGGAAAGACTTTATAATGTGGCTCCTCACCTGCTATGAAAAATGTCTTGGCCTTGAGGTGGGGGTTAGCGGGGAATAGAGAAGGATTCTAGGAGGGTTCTGTGAAACTGGATCCGTGTCTCCCCACTCCCCCACACCTCCAGGCCTCTCTGGGTCTTTGACGAGGAAAGACTGTTCCGTGTGGCCTGCGTGGGCAGAACTGGAACCTATCAGAGTCTTGGGTTGTGAGCGTTAGAGGTCAAACAGGCCTCCGTGTTTTCTTTGCCTATCAGCGCCTTTTGGCAGAAGCATTGCTTACCTCCTAGATCTGGAAACGCCTGCGGTTGGACAGGCCAAGCCAAAGCGGCATTTCCACAATTAGAAACACGTGCTCAGTTCCTTCCACAAGCGGGGGAGGCGGCCCCCAAGGAGCTCGGTACAGCCAATCACAGAGCCAAGCGTAGCCACACCCACGCCCCCGCAGGCCCGGCTTCCCCTGCCCCGCGGCTCCAACCTCCAGCCTGGGCATCCAGACCCAGAGGTCTGCTGGGAGGGACATGCCTCACCCCTTTTGCTCCAGCTGGAGGGGAGGGAGTCTGTGGGAGCTGGCCAGAGCGTGGCAGAAGGCAGAGAAGTGCACGCCCCAGCAAAAGGTGAGGCTGAGAAGCCAACCCTTCTGGCAGGCCATGACCCAGGTGAAATTTATGGCGTTTCAGAGGGCTCGGGAGCTCCATCCGGAAAGGTGCCTGTTTTGCAGGTTTGGAGAGGAACAGGGCGTTCTGATTTCTACAAAGTGGCGTCACTGCTTCCTTTTTCAGCAGCTGTCTGCTTAGTACATTCCATCTTGCTGTTTTCAGTCCTGGCCTCTCTCTGTTCTGCTCCTCTCAAGCCCTTTTTCTCTCCCACTCATGTGCATTGTCCTCCCCTTGCTCCCTCCCGCCCTGTGGTTTCTTGTGCTCTTTCCCTCTCTTCTTCACCATCTGTCTTTATGGACTTTGGCAAGTCTGGACATTTTTCCCCCTTTCTACTGCCTGTTTTCACTTATCTGAACAGACGAGGAGGAGTGGCCTGGTTCTGGAAATGTTAAAGGAAAACCAAGCCTTTCCAAGCCAGTCCAGTCCACTCCTGAGAAAGGTGCAAGCCAGCGAGACCGAGAAATCCAAATGGAGTTCTGGGAGTTTGGAGAGAACATGTGACGGTGACATTGATTAAGGGGGCTGGTGGGAGGGGCCCAAGGTGGAGATCCCTGTGGGAAATGACTTTCTAAAGCCCTGGGAGCAATGGATGCACCTTTCTTGGTTTCTGAGGCATAACTGTCAAAGTCTTCCCCTTTTGCTATATTGGCATCTTCCTTCCTGCTGCCCAGAAAGCAGTCCAGGCTGGGGCTAACCAGTGTCTTGGTGACAGACCCAGAGTCACAAGTGGCACTGGCAGTAGTGACTATGGGTACCACTGACCCAAGCAGGAGGAGAGATGATGTGGGAGCAGCCAAGGGAAAGCAGAGTGATGTGTGTATAATGAAGGAAGGCGGGGCAGAGGCAGAACAAGCAACTGGGAATTGGGCTGTCCCAGTCTGGTCTTTGCTGCTAATTAGCTGGGGTCTAAGTTCACTCACATATAAAATGAGGTTCTGGGGCTGCCATGGTGGCTCACAACTGTAATCCTAGCACTTTGGGAAGCCAAGTCAGGCAGATCGCTTGAGCCCAGGACTTGGAAGCTGCAATGAGCTATGATCACACCACTGCACTTCAGCCTGGGTGACAGAATGAGACCCCCATCTGTAAAAGAAAAATAAAATAAAATGAGATTCTGGATCTCTAAGGTCATTCCTGCCTTCTGATCACCCATGAGGCTGGACACAAGCCTTGGGTGGTAGAGCGCAGGCTTCAAATATTTACCTCTAGGGCCAAGAGTTGGCTACAAGGAGAGTCCCAAATGGTTCATTCTTCTTAGCACTGTCCTTATAACAACCAATCCAGCCCCATATCCAGGTGGCCCTATCCCAACCTTTACCCTGTCAGACCAGAATAGTGTGGCTCATCGAGTGGCAGCTGGCTTAGTAGAAGAAATGAGATTGGTTCAGGGATCCATGTGGGAATGTTCACTGGCTCCCTGAAGAAGGCCCAAAATGACCCCCTGCTGGCCCAGCTCAATGAGAAGCCAGAGTCCTGTATCCAA
Source organism: Hylobates moloch (assembly GCF_009828535.3). NCBI lineage: Eukaryota > Metazoa > Chordata > Mammalia > Primates > Hylobatidae > Hylobates > Hylobates moloch. The sequence goes on along the minus strand of NW_026652291.1, from coordinate 60,185,257 downwards.
AGCACGGGAGCACCTGAAAACAGTCATCACCAGGTGTGGCGACTCACGCCTGTAATCCCAGCACTTTAGGAGGCCAAGGCAGGTGGCTCACTTGAGCCCAGGAGTTCTAGACCAGCCTGGGCAACCTGGCGAAACCCGTCTCTACAAAAAATACAAAAATTAGCTGGGCCTGGTGGCACACGCCCGTAGTCTCAGCTACTCAGGAGGCTGAGGTGGGAGGATCACCTGAGTCTGGGGAGGTTGAGACTGCAGTGAGCCATCATCATGCTACTGCACTCTAGGCTGGGTGACAGTAAGACCCTGTCTCAAAAAAAGGAAAACATTGGTGGCTCATGCCTGTAATCCCAGCACTTTGAGAGGCCAAAGTGGGCAGATTGCTAGAGCTCAGGAGTTCAAGACCAGCCTGGGCAACATGGCGAAACCCCATCTCTGCCAAAAATACAAAAAATTAGCTGGGTGTGGTGGCACGTGCCTGTGGTCCCAGCTACTCAGGAGGCTGAGGTGGGAGGATTGCTTGAGCCCAGGAGGCAGAGATTGTAGTTTGCCAACATCAAGCCACTGCATTCCAGCCTGGGTGACAGAATGAGGTCCCATCTCAAAAAAAGAAAACAGTTATCAAGTGGTCTGTCTCTGGGAATAACGTGTACTCTTAGTGAGCTTTTTTTTTTCTTTGGTTTTGTTCTGTTCTGTTCTGTTCTGTTCTGTTGTGTTTGAGGTGGAATCTCTGTCACCCAGGCTGGTGCGCAGAGGCACGATCTTGGCTCACTGCAACCTCTGCCTCCCAGGTTCAAGCGATTCTCAGCCTCCCGAGTAGCTGGCATTACAGGCGTGCTAATTTTTGTGTTTTTAATAGATACAGGGTTTTGCTATATTGGCCAGGCTGGTCTTAAACTCCTGACCTCAAGTGATCTATCCGCCTCAGCTTCCCAAAGCGCTGGGATTATAGGTGTGAGCCACCGTGCCCAGCAAGCTTTTTGCTTTTTTTTTAAGAGACAAGGTTACCCAGGCCAGCATGCAATGGCACAATCACAGCTTACTGCAGCCTTGAATTCCTGGGCTCAAGTGATCCTTCCACCCCAGCCTCCCTTGTAGCTGGGACTACAGGTGCGTGTCACCACATCTGGCTAATTTTCTGTTATTTTTTAAGAGATAGGATCTTGCTGTATTGCCCAGGCTGGTCTCGAACTTCTGGCCTCAATTGATCCTCCCACCTCAGCCTCTACTGTCACTGGGATTACAGGTGTGAGTGACTGTGCCTGGCTGTACTTTGTGAGCTTTCCTAGAGGAAGGAGAGACAGCCACAATATGTACCCTCTCCCCACAACTCTGTCTGGCATCCGGGGCACTTGCTGGCCTTGCTTCATGGGCCATCCTATGACATATTAAACCGGATATTTACTCCCTAGAGAAGCACAGTGGCTTCTATGTGCACGCTCCCTGAATTTTCTGTGTAGATGTATCTATCTGTCATTTCCATTCAGTAAGCTTTAGCACCTACTGTGTGCCAGACAGGACCTCAGGGCCACACCGGCCACTAGGGGATTGTTTATGGCTGCGTGTGCACCACTGGCTGTGGACAGTCTCCGCGGGGCCTGAGGAGTGGGGCAGCACAGGCAGCAACCGCGCAGCTCTTCAGCTTTCTGCAGGGTGTTCCTCCCTAGCAGACAGAGGCACGTGACTTAGAAGACCCGGTGGTATTTTCTTCACTAGTGGAAACTGAGGCACGGGAATATGTTTGACCATCTGGGCTCCTGGTCCATTGCCTTAGCCTGTGCTCCCCAGCCCCACAGCCTGTGCCTGTGACCCACTCCCAGCTTCCAGACAGCTGGGTTGAAGGACCCCAGAGCAGGTCATTTGTGAAGGAGCATCCGCCAGAGAAAAAGATGAAACAGATTAGAAATTGAGAATGGTCAGGGGCACAATGTGCAATGTGGTCTGATGCATGATATGATCTCTAAAATCCTTCAAACCATTCCCATTCCCCTCCACTCTGCTTTGCCTCTGAGTGTCAGCATGAGCCTGAGCAAATCACGTGCTCTTTTTAACTTTCTTAGTCTACAGTCTCTTAAGATGAACAATAAAAATAACCATTTAACATTTTATGCAACAATACACAGGATACAGAGTATCGTCACATGATTCAAATGGACCATAGGTTTTACATGGAGAAAAGGGAGGCTCAAAGAGGTTAACTGAGAGTACGTGACTAAGCTGGGAAGGGCACCATGGCCGCTGAGTTCTTCAAGTTCAAAAGTTCTGTGATTCTCAGATTCAGACCTGCCAGGTCCCTCTGAGAGAGCCGACTCTGGCTGCTTCCCTTCATGCTGCTGGTGATCCTCCTCCCCATTCTTACCACTTCACACCTTACACAAGCTCCTCTGAGCTCTGCTCACTTGTTCTACACCGGAAAAAGACTCCAGAAACCCACATCATCCTTCACTTACCAGGTGCTACTAGGTAGGGTTGAGGGGAAGAGTGATAAGATCACAGCCTCAGCTCTGGACGATTGCAGGGACTTAAAACCAGCTCCACAACTCCCCAACCCATCCTTAAAACCTTCTAAATGAAGATTTATTTGTTTATGCTAATGATTCATTGGTGTTCTATTTCAAAATGCACTAAAGAAATTAATTTTAAATTGTCTCTTTTACCTATAATCTATAATACTGTCATGCATTGCTTAATGATGGGGATACATTCTGAGAAATGTATCTTTAGATGATTTAGTCATTATTGAAACATCATAGAGTGTACTGACATGAAACTAGATGGCATAGTCTACTACACACCTAGGCTACATGGTGTAACCTGTTGCTCCTAGTCTACAAACCTGTACAGCATGTTACTGTACTGAGCACTGTAGGCAGTTGTATTTGTGCATTAAACATATCTAAACAGAGAAAAGATACAGTAAAAATATGGTCTTATAATCTTGTGGGACCACCAAGGTATAAATAGTCTGTTGTTGCCCAAAATGTCATTATGTAGCACATGACTGTATATTGATTTAGGGTTAAAAATGGGTTGACTCAGCCTAGAAGGATACAGGGCAAGCTCTTCCAAGGTGTGTTTTGGTGTTGTCTACCACAGGGCAGTACACGGTGGGGCCACTCTGTACCCTCCAACGTGAAGAGTGTACTCAGACTCGGGACTCTTGGGATAATAATCTCATGGCTTTCTATCTTGACTTCTTTTATGGCCTTTGATTGTGGCTTCTGGCCAGTAAAATAAGGAGACCAACAACATCATGGGGGCAGAAAATAAAGGATTCATGTCTGTGAACATCCTGGCACTCCACTCGCCTTGCACGAAGTTTGTGATTCTTGGGCCAGTGTTGTGTATCTGGGTTGTGTGGGTGGGTCTGAAGTTGTAAGGAATATAGGGGAGACTGGAGGAGAACCTGGATTAGATGAAGGAGGGATATTGTGTCTTTTGCCCTGGATTTCTCTAAAAGGAAAGAGGAAAAACACTGCTAGAGTTACAACGCAAGGCTGTTTGCTACTGTATTGAATTACCAAATGGAGGAAGAGGAAATAGGAACACTCTAGCTGTGGGATCCCAACTAGGGTTGGGAAATTGGAAGAAGTGGGAAGCGGCTATGTGGTGTGGAACTTTGCTAACCAGGTGAATACACTGGTGACCTCACCTTCACTACCCACTTCTAGAGAGCGCCATCCCTTCCCACCAACTGGTGTCCCGCAAGGCCTGTGGACAGACACTCATTTGGGCTCCTGGTGTGTGTTGCCTGGCTGTTGTTTAAAAGCTTTTCTCTTTAAGGGTATGTCCCTGCTGTCTGGTCTTTCTGCATAATGTCTGTCTGGTATCCATTTCCTATTGCTACTGTTACAAGTAACCACAAACTTAGTGGTTTAAAACTATACAAATGTACTATCTTCGTCCTGAAAGTCAGAAGTCCTAAACTCTGGCGTCAGCAGGCCTGAATTTCTTCCGGAGGCTCTGGGGAGTATTCCTTGCCTTTTCTAGCTTCTAGGGACCTCCTGCATTCTTTGGCTCATGGCCCCATCTTTCATCTTCAAAGCCAGCAGCGTAGCATCTTCAAGTCTCTCTTTCTCTCTGTCTGATGTTTCCATGATCACATGTCTTTTTGTAACTCTGACCTTCTTGCCTCCCTCTTGTAAGGACTCCTGTGACAACACTGGTCCCTCTGGATAATCCAGGATAATCTCCCCATCTCAAGATCCTTAACTTGGCTGGGTGCAGTGGCTCAGGCCTGTAATCCCAGCACTTTGTGAGGCCGAGGCGGGTGGATCACCTGAGCTCAGGAGTTCGAGACCAGCCTGGCCAACATGGTGAAACCCATCTCAACTAAAAATACAAAAATTAGCCAGGTGTGGTGGCGGACACCTGTAATCCCAGGTACTTGGGAGGCTGAGGCAGGAGAATCGTTTTAACATGGGAGGCAGAGGTTGCAGTGAGCCGAGACTGCACCATTGCCCTCTGCCTGGGCAACAAGAGTGAAACTCTGTCTCAAAAAAAATCCTTAACTTAATCACATTTGCAGAGTTCTTTCTGTCATTTAAAATAACATAGTCACAAATCTCAGGGATTAGAACATTGATATCTTGGATGGCCATAATTCTGCCTTCAACTGCCCCCATCCCAAAGAGATCTGCTGTCATTGCCAAGGGGAGGAAGTGAAGGAGAGACTTCTGTAATTCCTGGAGATCAAAGTCTGGGGTCAGAGCTGGGATGGGGCTGAGGGTACCTTCTCTGCAGGGAGCCCAGCCCTCCACAGTGGGCAAGCCAGTTCCAGGTCTGCAGCAAGGACTCTGAATCCCTCTGCCAGTCCTGCAGAAAGCATTGAGCCCATCTCTCCTGCTTGGCAGCTGGGAGGCCCTGGACTCTGGGCAGTGTTCCAGATTGCTAGAAGCTGAGTTTTCCTCCTCCTGCCTGACTCATTATTTGTAACTCTTCTGTCACCTTGATGTTGAGTTCTTCAAACTGGGTGGATTAATTAACCAGCCCCTGACTTCAGCATCTTCTTGAACTCTTGTCTTCTTAATAGTCTTTCATCTTATTTTTTACCCAGGAAGCAAGAAAGAAAGAGGGGAGGAAATTCCCAAAAAATACATACAAGCCTGGAATTCCATGAGGGCCTCTAAAGAAGCAGTAACCACTCCCACAACTAGGTTACAATGGACAAGAACCAGTCTTATGACTTGTTATTTTGTCCAGTTCGACCAGGATTATAAATTTCTCCATATTGCCAGGGTCTCCTCCTCCTATAGAAGGCATCTCTGATTCCCCTGGGCTGAGTTAGGGGTTCCTCATTGATGCCCACTAGCTTCCGTGAATAGCTTTGCCATCACCTCGTTGTTTTGTGGGCCTCTCTTACTTCACCCGTCGTCCCTGTTACACTGCCAACTTCCTAAAGGCAGGGACTTGTGTCTTATCAATGACCTCCCCACCAGCTAGAAGGCCTAGTACATGTAGGCCCTGCATGAATGACGGATGAGTAGATGAGTGGATGGATGGACAGATGGATGGATGGATGACAGATGGTTGGATGGGTGGGTGGATGGATGGATGATGGATGGATAGATGGGTGGGTGGATGGATGGGTGGATGGGTGAATGGATCTATGATAGATGGATGGATGGATGGATGGATGGATGGATGGATGGATGGATGAAAAGCCCCTCACATTTCAAAGCTGCAATGGCCAATGATCCTCATCTACATGTGGCTTCCCTGAGGTCACTGTATCTCAGGAATGCGGAATTCAGGGTCTAGCCAAGAAGAGAGGGTTCTAGAATATCATAGTCAGCAACAGACAAGTGCCAGGCAGTAGCTAGCCAGCAGCAGGGCTCCTGACCAGGGCAGGAGCTTGGCAAGCACCCACTGACCTTTCCTCTCTGGATGGAGGCTCAGGTTTCAGCCTGCTGTGAGGGAAGCTGTCTTGTGGTACCAGGAGACTGATACCCTCTTTCCCCTCAGTCACATGGTGTGATCACCCAACTGCAGGGTGAAGGGCCAGATCTGGGGCCTGCAGCCATTGTTCCAAGGAGATTAGGTGTCACAGGCAGCCTGCCTATCCCCACCTCATTCTCAGAATTTCTTTTTGTTTCTGAAAGATTACTGTGAAGGTGAAAGGTTAAATATTAGTCAAGGGCTGAGTTCTTGGGAAGTGATGGAGATAAGGTTAGGCAAGACAGAAGATAGCCACAGATAGGTTATTTTACAAAGCATCCCTATCTCTGTCACCCCAGGAAGACCACTGAGCTGATAGTTTGAAGGTGTCTTTCTGTGACTCAGTAAAGTCCATCTTGTAAAGAAATGATTTCATGTTTTCTTTCCTAGCACACAGGGAGGTGGTCTGCTTGGGGGAGGAGGGATTTCTTTGAGTTGTCCTGTTCTGCCCTTATTTTCCTCAAGCACTTTCTGTCATTTCCTCGCCCTGCCCTCTCCTCCCCTTGGAGAAGGATTTTCTTCCCTGAGATCAAGATCCGGTTCCTTATTGTGTAATCCTTACCTATCCCTGAGGCTCATGGGGTTTGTTTCCTAATCTTCCTTCCTTCCTTTTATCAATCTTCTTTATCCTTGAGTTACTGCTGTGTCTGCCTGAATTCCTGGGTGAAGGGGCCCAGCCTTGTACCTTGCATGCCTTGGGGCCTAGGGAAGAAGCTGAGATCACAGACCCAGTTGTTTAGAGTGACTTAGGTTGGCTTGTCACCAGGCACATGATCCTGAAATCCTTATTGAATTGAGTAAGACAAACCAAATGTGTGTTTATCAGGATGTCAGTCCATCTGGAACATTCGAGTATTTACAAAGTGTTCTCCCTGCTCGGGCACTTAAAATCCTTCCTCTGACAACATGTTTTGCTTCTCCTTGTATGACATCATCTTGGATAATAGCTCTTCCATGAGGAGTCAGGAGCTTCTACTCTTGAAGTCAAGTTCCTGTTGCCCTTTGGCAACGTGAAGCCAACTAGGGATTGTGTCTCCTTTTGATGAGGTTCCTGGGGAGCAGAAGAGGTTGATGTGTGTTGTGGAATGTGTAGACTGAGATGATATTGGAAGGCTAATGAATTGTGATATTTTAAAATTCATTTATTAAATACTTGCTGAGCATCTACTATTTGCAGGCACCAATGATAAGTCCTGAGATTTAAAAACATGAAAACATTTACTTGCCCTTGGTGTCTTAAAAAAAAAAAAATTTTTTTTTTGAGGTGTAGTCTAGCTCTGTCGCCCACGCTGGAGTACGGTGGCACAATCTCGGCTCACTGCAACCTCCGCCTCCCGGGTACAAGTGATTTTCCTGCCTCAGCCTCCCGAGTACCTGGGATTACAGGCGCCCACCCCCACGCCCAGCTAATTTTTGTATTTTTAGTAGAGACGGGTTTCACTGTGTTAGCCAAGCTGGTCTCGAACTCCTGACCTCATGATCCGCCCACCTTGACCTCCCAAAGTGCTGGGATTACAAGCGTGAGCCACCATGCCCGGCCAGAAGCAGGTCATTTTAATACAAAGAAATACATCCCGGCCGGGCGCGGTGGCTCCTGCCTGTAATCCCAGCACTTTGGGAGGCTGAGGATCACGAGGTCAGGAGATCGAGACCATTCTGGCTAACAGGGTGAAACCCCATCTTTACTAAAAATACAAAAAATTAGCTGGGTGTGGTGGCGGGCGCCTGTAGTCCCAGCTAAGGCAGGAGAATGGCATGAACCTGGGAGGCAGAGCTTGCAGTGAGCCGAGATCGCACCACTGTACTCCAGCCTGGGCAATAGAGTGAGACTCTGTTTCAAAAAAAAAAAAAGAAAAAGAAAAAAGAAATACATCCCAACATTAGATATAAACAAAGTGGTCTGGGATTGTTCTAGAGAGAAGGAACAAACTTTGTTCCTCGTCTGCAAAACACAGCTGATACATCTTCCTTTGCAGGCATATTGTTAGGAATAAATAACATGCTGAATTAGTTTTCTTTTTTTTTTTTTGAAACAGAGTCTCACTGTCGCCCAGGCTGGAGTGCAGTGGTGCGATCTCGGCTCACTGCAAGCTCCGCCCCCCAGGGTTCACGCCATTCTCCTGCCTCATCCTCCTGCGTAGCTGGGACTATAGGCGCCCGCCACCTCGCCCGGCTAATTTTTTTTTTTGTATTTTTAGTAGAGACGGGGTTTCACCGTGTCAGCCAGGATGGTCTCGATCTCCTGACCTCATGATCCACCCGCCTCGGCCTCCCAAAGTGCTGGGATTACAGGCGTGAGCCACCGTGCCCGGCCAATAACATGCTGAATTATAAAGATTCACAGAACAGGTGACATTTAAGCTGGATCTTGAAAGAGGAGAAGGGGTTTGCCAGGTGGAGACAGTGCACGAAGCAAGGTTACAGATGGTTAATGTCAGGACAATCCTACCCTAACCAAATGTTCTCAGCATCAAGTAAGGTTGGGAAATACTTGGAAAGTAGAAGTACCATTTAAGAATACGGTATTGATAAAACTTGATCAGCCATTCAAGTGAAGTCAGAGCCACCACACCACCCAGCTTATTTTTTAAATTTTTTGTAGAGAATTACAACTCCCCATGCCACCAAAGAAGATTTGTAAATGGATGGTAAATAAGCACATGAAAAGTTGCTCAACATCATTAGCCATTAGGGAAATGCAAATCAAAACCATAATGAAATACAACTACATGCCTATTAGCAAAAAAAAAAAAAAAAAATTTGTTTAAACTGACAATACCAAATGCTGGGAAAGATGCAGAGCAACAGGAACTCTGACATGAGAGTAGGAATGCAAAATGAGACAGCCACTGTGGAAGACAATTTGGCAGTTTCTTATAAAGTTAAACACATTTACTCTATGGCCCAGAATCTCATTCCTGGGGATTTACTCAAGAGCAATGAAAACCCCACTCAAAGATCTCTACAATCCACAAAAAGAAAAAAGACATCTCCACAAGTATTTATCACAACTCTATTCATAATAGTCCCACACTGTGAGCAACCCAAATGTCTATGGAAAAACAAACGGATACCTTTATATCACAGAATGCTATTTGGCATTCTATGAAAGGAACAAATTGTAATATATGCCACAACATGAGTAGATCTCGAAAGCATTATGTGAAGCGAAAGAAGCCACATATTATATGATTCCATTTATGTGACATTTTGAAAAAGACAAAGCTGTAGGGACAGAAGTCAAAGTAATGGTTGTAGAGGTAGGGGAAGAAGATTTGCCTAACTGACTACAAGGGAGCATGATGCAAAAGGAAACTTTTTAGAGTGTTGGGAATGTTCTATATATGAAGTGTTGAAGCGATTAAGCCATTAAATGCATTTGTCGGCCGGGCGCGGTGGCTCAAGCCTGTAGTCCCAGCAGTTTGGGAGGCCGAGGCAGGAGGATCACGAGGTCAGGAGATCGAGACCATCCTGGCTAACATGGTGAAACCCCGTCTCTACTAAAAATACAAAAATTAGCCGGGCATAGTGGCAGGCGCCTGTAGTCCCAGCTACTCAGGAGGCTGAGGCAGGAGAATGGCGTGAACTCGGGAGGCAGAGCTTGCAGTGAGCCGAGATTGCACCACTGCACTCCAGCCTGGGCAACAGAGTGAGACTCCATCTCAAAAAAAAAAAATGCATTTGTCAAATCTCATCAAACTGTACACTTTAAAAAGGTGAGTTTTAGTAAGATGTAGATTATATCTCAATAAACCTAAGTAACATAAGAGTCCCCTAAGCCTCTGTTACCCCAAAATCAGATTCAGGAAGGTGGCTTCCTGAATCCCACCAGCTGCTCACAGCTTCTCTTGCACAAATAATAACTTGAAGACAAAGCCCATACTTGTGCCCTGATCAGATGCGATCTTACCCCCAAAGCCAGTGTCTACACTTCCATGCCTACTCCTGGCTTCTAGCCCTCAGCAGGGCATGCTGTGCCCAAGCTCTAATTTGGGACATATAATCCCCATTTGTAACCCATTAACCTAGCCAAAGTCTCTGGTCCCTGGGGTTGAGCTTGCTGGATGTCTGGCTCACCTACTACAATCTCATCGTCAGGATGAGGGAGCACTTCTGCTTGTGTACCTTGGGCATCATGCAGCCAGATACAGCCCCCGAAGGTCTGTTTGGGGGTCTTTCATTTCAGTGCTCCTCACATGGGTCAACTGTTCCAGTGTGCGGTGGGCCACCCGGGTTCAAGACATCTTCACAGCTGGGAAGCTCCTGGCCTTGGCCCTGATTATCATCATGGGGATTGTACAGATATGCAAAGGTGAGTATCACAGGAACAACAGGTGCTGCCCAGCTTTCCTCCCCTTGCATGTACACACCCTCTCAGCCCAGCTTTGGAAGTATGCACACCCTGAGATTTCCCCCATTCTAGCCTTGAGTGACTTCTCTTCTTCCCTTGCTTGACAAAAGGGAAGGAGAAACCATTTTCCCCGAGGTGGTTGGGAGTAGGAAATGTTCCCTTTAGGCTGCAAAGGTCACCTCTCCCATGCTTACCTCAAGGCTCTAGCACAGCTAGGTAAAGACCCCACATATCAGCCGAGTGTGGTGGCTCACGCCTGTAATCCCAGCACTTAGGAAGGATGAGGCAGGAGGACCACTTGAGCCCAGGAGTTTGAGACTAGCCTGAACAGCATAGTGAGATCCCATCTCTACAAAAAAATTTAAAAATTAGTGGGGCATGGTGGTGCATGGCTGTGGTCTCACTTACTCTGGAGGCTAAGGTGGGAGGATCACTTGAGCCCAGGAGTTTGAGGCTGCAGTGAGCTATGATTGTGCCACTGCACTCCAGCCTGGTGACTGAGCAAGACCTTGTCTCAAAAACAAATAAACAAACAAAAACCCCAGATCTCTAGATTCCTATTGTCTTTTTGCCCCAACCCCAGGGAAGCTCCCTGCATCTTCTACTGAATCTTGTCCACATCTTAAAGTGGAGGACAGAGAAAGGTATTTTATGTTTCAAAATTACTTATAATTTCTGAGAGAGAGAGCTCTGCATTCCCGGGGCCCCTGCCAACATTCCCCACTGGATTTGGCCCTTTCCAAGCCTAAGGCTATATTTGGTTTCCATGGGACCCATGGCACCATGAGGCTCTGCCCAGCGTCACTGCCTCATGGAGAAAGTCAGGTGACAAACAGGGAAATTTCCCACAAGCCCTGAAGGCAGTGTGGGCAGCCTGGACTTCTACTCCAGGAAACATAATTAAGTTTCTGCTATATAATATGCCTGATTATTTTAAACAGTTGGATTAAGTTCTTTAACAGGTTATATATTGCTTTCAGGCATTTAGACTTAAGGAAATCACTGCGCTATCTTGTCAAAAATAGTGAGTCCCTCCTAAGCTGGCCTCAATTCTTTCTCCTGGTCACCCTAATCTCCTTATTTCCTGTCCCAAGGTTAAACTACAGATGAATAGGTAACATATGATCAGTTACTCTCTATCTCATTGAAATTTTAGCCAGTCAGCAGACGATTCCAAGGGCCCACAGACTGCAGCACACTGTGCTAGGGGCTAGGAAGGCAGTTTAAACAGCTCTTTGCTTAAAAATTCCTGTCCTTGGGGAATTTTGAAAAGAGAGATGGCCAGGCATGGTGGCTCATGCCTGTAATCACAGCACTTTGGGAGGCCAATGCAGGCAGATCACTTGAGGTCAGGAGTTCGAGACCAACCTGGCCAACATGATGAAACCCTGTATCTACTAAAAAATACAAAAAAAATTAGCCAGGCATGGTGGCACATGCCTGTAACTCCAGCTACTCAGGAGGCCGAAGCAGGAGAATCGCTTGAACCTGGGAGGCGGAGGTTGCAGTGAGCTGAGATCGTGCCACTGCACTCCAGCCTGGGCGACAGAGCGAGACTCCGTCTCAAAAAAACAGAAAAGAGAGACCAAACACACACGTTAGAAAGAGACAGGAGGATATCAACAAAGCAAGCAGCAAAACAAGCTTGAACTAATATAGCATGATGGAAACTTACGTTTGAGTGTTTGTTGTTCTAGATGCTTGATTTTTTGTTTGTTTGTTTGTTTCTTTTTTCTTTTTTGGAGACAGGGTCTTGCTCTGTCATCCACACTGGAGTGCAATGGCACAATCATAGCTCACTGCAGCCTCAAACTCGTGGGCTCAAGTGATCCTCCCACCTTAGCCTCTCAAATAGGTGAGCCTATAGGCATGCACCGCCACACCCAGCTAACTTTTTAAATTAGTGGTGGAGATGGGGGTCTCGCTATGTTGCCCAGGCTGGTCTCAAACTCCTGGCCTCAAGCATTCCTTCTGCCTTGACCTCCCAAATTGTTGGCGATTACAGGCCTGAGCCACTGTGCCCAACCCTAGATGCTTTCTTCATGAAAATGTAGAAACTTAGAGAAAGTGGTCAGGAGATTACCAATGACTCCAATCCTGTATTTCCAAAGCCCAATTTACCGTGTCCTTTCCTTTTAAATAACTTTGCCTTTTACAAAAGGAGCATTCAGAACTGCACTTAAACCCTCATTTGAACTCATAGTTTCCGGGGTCTCGGAAGCCCTGGGCCTGAATTTCCCTGCTCCCTTTATCCCAATTTATCCAATATGTTGGGTTCACTGGAGACAAGACAGAGTTGGTGTCATTGCCACAGGGAGGAGTGAGAGGTGGGCCAGGGCAGGCCAGGGGCTGCTGGGCCCCTGACTTGTCTCACTGAGCAGCCTCCTGTTGCTTGTGTCCACAGGAGAATACTTCTGGCTGGAGCCAAAGAATGCATTTGAGAATTTCCAGGAACCTGACATCGGCCTCGTTGCACTGGCTTTCCTTCAGGGCTCCTTTGCCTATGGAGGCTGGAACTTTCTGAATTACGTGACTGAGGAACTTGTTGATCCCTACAAGTGAGTTGAAAGAACCCAGCTATTCCCTCTCCCTTGAAGGGCCACAGCACCTGCTGCTGGAAAGAGGGAGCAGGTGTCCATTGCCCACCTCGCCTTCCTCAGCCCCATTCTGACTGTGATTTGATCTATCCTGAAGTCGTAGTTCATTTCCCAGGCACTTAAACCATTTGCCGTTCACCCCACGAGGAGGAGAAAAGGATCCAGTGACTTTCCCAGAGCAGATTAGAAGCTGAAAACTGTCCTGCAGTAACACCACTGCCTTAGAGAATGAATTGTGCCCTGAGAGCCTCCTGGGAATCTGCTTGTTTCAGGACAGGCCAGTCTTGGTGTCTTGAGGCAGGGGGAAAAGGTGCACTGTGGAGATTCAGGTCAAGATCAACAGGTGTGGAGCGTATTTCCAACCTGAGTTGTTATATTGCCTTCATTTTTTTAACTTATTTTTTCTTTTGTTTTGTTTTGTTTTTAGACAGGGTCTCACCCTGTCACCCAGGCTGGAGTCCAGCGGTGCAGTCATAGCTCACTGCAGCCTCAATCTCCTGGGCTCAAGCAATCCTCCCACCTCAGCCTCCTAAGTAGCTGGGACTACAGGCACATGCCACCGTGCCCAGTTAATTTTTTAATTTGTAAAGAAGAGGCCTTGCCTTGTTGCCAGGGCTGGCCTCGAACTCCTGGGCTCAAACGATCCTCCCTCCTTGGCCTCACAAAGGGCTGGGATAATAGGTGTGAACCACCATGCTCAGCCTCATTTCCTTTCAATTATCCTGCCCATATTGAGACAAAGCCCGCCTCCCAGGGAAAGGAAGCCTCACAGAAGGCTGTAAGGCTACACGCATGCAGAAAGACAGACGATACCCCCTGGACTCCATGGCAAGGCGGGCGTCCTGGGTGCCAGCCCTTCCCCTCACCTCCTCTCCCTCTGCAGGAACCTTCCCAGAGCCATCTTCATCTCCATCCCACTGGTCACATTTGTGTATGTCTTTGCCAATGTCGCTTATGTCACTGCAATGTCCCCCCAGGAGCTGCTGGCATCCAACGCCGTCGCTGTGGTAAGAAACGAAAGTCCCAGTCTCTCATACCAGGAATGCGGACATAGACTTGCTGCTGTAGCCCCACTCGCTTTTCCCTGATCCATGGCCTTGTGGAAGTGGAAATCACCCCCAAGTTCTCAGGGCAGAAACCACATATGTCATGGGCTGGGGTATCTTTAAGTGCCCAGGAGCAAACAGGTGGCTGGGTTGTACCTAGAACAGCTACAATGGCAGAACCGAGTCATTGCCACAGAGACCGCGTGGCCTGAGAAGCTATAAGACATTTACTATCTGGCCCTTTACAGCAAAAGTTTGCCAACTCCTAATCTCGGGCACTTAAAGCTCTAAATGTGAGAGTGGTATGAAGCAGACAGGCCCCTCCTCAGAAAGACATAATCTTGCACAAGACATGCCGTTTCTCTCTGCCTTCACCTCCAGAAGCAGAAGTCAGGTGTGCTCTTTGGGGAAAGAGACCATGCTGGTGCAAGGGGTTGGGATCCTTGATATCTAAGAAGGACCTGGGAGGCACCTTGCTCCCTCACCTGGCATCAGGCTGGGCCACCACCCACCCTGCCAGTCTCTTCACTGGCCTTATCTCAAAAGACTATAAAGAAAGAGGTCCTCCCATCTCCTGGGGCAGCCTGTTCTTATGACCAACAGCCTTCTATTCTGAACAATCTCTCCTCAGTAATGTGCTGTAAACCTGACTCGGGGAATATAGAAAAGGCTGGTCCCCTGCATTGTAATAGTCCTTAAATACATGAAGATTCATCTATAGCTTCACAGCCTCTTCTTTCTCAGACTGAGGGGCTCATTCTTATTATTTTACCCCCAACTCATCTGTTTTGATGAATTGAGAAATTCTCACCCTGTGATTCTGGATTAATCCCTATTTTGCAGTTGGGAAATGGAGGCTCAAAAATCATAAACTTTGCTCAAGGTCTCACAGCTCCTAGCTGGAGGGCAAGGATTTGAGCCTGGATCTGCCTGACAGATCTGCCTGACAAGCCTGTGCCCTTCCCTGTGCTGGAGAAATCATATAATGTATGTAAGGCCTGGATCACACCACCTGGCTTCCAATGCTGGCCCCTCCACTCGCTGGGTGTGTAATCTTAGGCAAGCTACTTAAATCACTATGTGACTCAGTTCCTCATCCACAAAACAAGATTAGTAAGTGTTAGTTCATTATTATTATTACCAGTGTGTACTACCTCCTTCAGTTAATTAGCCTAAAACATGCATTAACCCCCCTGTGTAGGGGTCCACCCTTGAGAGGGTGGGGGCTCTTAAGAAACTTGGCGAGAGAGAATTAGCAAGGGTGGATGGAGATGGGAGAAATGGTTTCCCAGAGTGAAGTGGGAGCTAAGGGGTCGGGGAGTGGTAACCTCTCCTTTGCTTATCTCCTTGTTTCCTCTCCCAGACTTTTGGAGAGAAGCTCCTAGGAGTCATGGCCTGGATCATGCCCATTTCTGTTGCCCTGTCCACATTTGGAGGAGTTAATGGGTCTCTCTTCACCTCCTCTCGGTGAGTGCTGCCTGGGCCCTTCCCCGGCCAGGGGCCACTCTGCTGTGCACTTTGCTGTTTGTATATGGTGGGCTTGTCTCTGTCAGCAGGGGTCTGTGTGGGCATCTGGATGTTGGGCTTGCAGGGGGTGATTGCTCACATGAGGGCGTGTGTGTCAGTGTGGATGCCGAGGAGTGTGTGCTGCTCACGTGGTCACCTGCGATGTGTGTGGCATATGGGTCCTAGGTGCTTCACATGTAGTGGCTTGTCTCATTTCAAAAGGAGCAGAAGACAGAGGAGGCCGCCAGCCTGCCTGATGCAGCCCCCAGTCAGGGGCTGTGGTTGGCAGCAAGACAGTATCTTGGCTGCAGTCCCAGAGCCCCCATTTCCACTTACCTGGAAACAGGCTGCTGCTGGCTGGAAAAGGACCCCACTTGGAAAGGGACCAAGAGGGAGACTTGTGCCTGGGGCCTCTGGGTCTGGCCTCCCATGAATGTTCTGGAACTAGCCTGCAGGTGGGATGGCTTCACCCTGATTGCCCCAAGAATGCAGAGCTCCTCCCTGCTCAGCAGAGAGGTGGCTGTACAGGCCTTTTCGAGGCCACCCATGAGACTCAGGTGGAGAATGTGAAGTGAGAGGGTGGGGGAAAGTGGAAAGCAAACATTTGTCCAAAGAAAGAGGCTTTTACCCATGACCCCCACCCCAGAGCTCTCTCAGAAGCCAGAAGTGCGAGCGGGTCCATGAGTCCCAGGTCCTACCTCCACGCATCCAAGGACCCGGCCCTTTCTTTTGCTGTCTTCAGAAGGGGCTGTCGAGGCTAGCAGATGTTGAATGATGTCCATTTGTGTGGTTCAAGGGGTCCTCCCAGGTTCTTAGAAAGCACCCCCTGCCCTCAGGGTACAGTCCTGCTCCAAAGATGAGTCCCTGAGTTCCGCTCCTTCCAAAGCCGTCACATCAGGAAGAGTTCCTGTGAAATAACAAGGTAGTGCAATGTTTTTAGGACCCAGGGCTGGAAAGAGGTGGTGTGGGTGTCCCCTGTACCCCGGGACCCTATGACGCTCACCCACAGCAACCTCGTGTGCATGTTACACAGGAGCAGTGGCCACACGGAGGCCCCCGCCGAGGCCAAGCGGTGGAAGAACAGTGACCCCTGAGGCTCCCTGAGATCTATTGGAGGAGAGTGACTGGCTACAGTCACTTTAGAGTGGGGTTTGTCCCTCAGGCAGGCCTAGCAGCGGTCTGCGTGCATGTGGTCTAGTTGTGTGTGCATGCAGGAAACGGTGGCGCATGGTGTGCTCCACCTCCGATTCAGAGGCAAGACCTCACCCACCCAGGCCTCCTCTGCTCATCTTTCAAGTTCCTTCTTCCTTCCTTCTCCTTCCCTCCTTCTTTATCTCTCTGTCACTCCTTTGTGTTGTCGGGTAGGGAGAGGATGGTCCTTCCTGAAGAGTCAGAGTGTGTGGGTGTGTGTTATGCTTAATGTCATCGTCTCCTCCGTTATCGGCTAGCTGGGCAAGGACTGTCTCTTGTGAACTTGACACTTGCAAATGCTGTTGGATCTGGACAATTACACTTGGTCCTGTCTGCATGTGTAGGAGGGACGTGAATGCAGGACCCTGGCTATGTGCACGATAAGCCCCACAGAGCACCTGGTGCATGAGACTGCCCTGTAGAGGGGCAGTAGCATGGGAGAGGGGATGGGGATGCGTATGGCTGCATGAAAGTAGTGACACTGGCCTAGGGAGTTCATGATGGTTACCGCTTATGGGTACTTGGGGATACAGTCAACTCCCACACTTCTGATAAGTTGCTGCTATTAGCTTCAGTCTACTCCATACACAAATTACACAGTAAATGACAATTCTCCTCTGAACTCCTAGTGTGCTGAATATGTGCGTTTCTGTTCCTATCAAGCTGTACCCTGCCTGTCATCCCTTAGGTGAGCCTTTCCCCAGAAAAAAGAAAAAAGTGGTCCAGTTTGCACTGACATGTAAATTACTGTTGACAGCTTCTAATATTTCACTTTTCTCTTAGGAGAGTAAAAGGGAAGGAGGGCTGATTTTTATGTTCAAGTTTCATATTCATATATATATAATAGACGTACATATTTTCAAGCTACAGATGATGTTTCAGTACATTGATATAATGTGTAAAAATCAAATCAGAGTAATTGAGATATCCCATCTCCTTTAATATTGTCTTTCTTTATGCTAGGAACATTCAAATTATTCTCTTAAAATTTTTCTTTTTTTTTTTTTTAAGGCGGAGTCTCGCTCTGTCACCCAGGCTGGAGTGCAGTGGTGCAATCTTGGCTCACTGCACACGCTGTCTCCCGGGTTCACGCCATTCTCCTGCCTCAGCCTCCCAAGTAGCTGGGACTACAGGCGCCTGCCACCACGCCTGGCTAATTTTTGTATTTTCAGTAGAGACGGGGTTTCACCGTGTTAGCCAGGATGGTCTCGATCTCCTGACCTCGTGATCTGCCCGCCTCAGCCTCCCAAAGTGCTGGGATTACAGCACAGGCGTGATTACAGGCGTGAGCCACCGCACCTGGCCTAAAACTTTTCTTTTTAAAAATAACTTTTATATCTGGGCGCGGTGGCTCACACCTATAATCCCAGCGCTTTGGGAGGCTGAGGCGGGTGGATCACAAGGTCAGGAGTTTGAGACCAGCCCAGCCAATATAATGAAACCCCACCTCTACTAAAAAAAAAAATACAAAAATTAGCCGAGCGTGGTGGCAGGTGCCTGTACTCCCAGCTACCCAGGAGGCTGAGGCAGAAGAATCACTTGAACCGAGGAGGCGGAGGTTGCAGTGAGCCGAGATCATGCCACTGCACTCCAGCCTGGGCAACAGAGAAAGAATCTGTCTCAAAAAAAATTTTTTAAATGATAACTTTTGGGGCTAGGCATGGTGGCTCACGCCTGTAATCCCAGTACTTTGTGAGGGCAAGGTGGAAGCATTGCTTGAGCCCAGTAGTTCGAGACCAGCCTGGGCAACAAGGCAAGACCTTGTCACTACAAAAAATCAGCAAAGAAAAATAAGTAAAAAATAAAATTGATTTAAACGTCAGTATCCTAGTTGTGATATTATAATATAATTGTGTAGCATGTTACCAATGGAGGAAACTGGGCAAAAGATACATAGGATCTCTCTTTATTATTTCTTACAACTGTACTTGGTTGTAAGATTCACTGAATGCGAATCTACAATTATCTCAAAATAAAAAGTTTCATTTTTTAAGTTAACTGAGCATGGTGGTACGTACAGGTAGTCCCAGCTACTCAGGAGGCTGAGACTGGAGGATCACTGGAGCCCAGGAATTGGAGGCTGCAGTGAGCTATAATCATGCCACTCTACTCCAGCCTGGGTGACAGAGCAAGACCCCATCTCTAAAAATTGGAAAAATAAAAAGTTTAATTTTTTTAAGTTAAAAAATCTTTATTCTGATCATAAATATTCCATCTGTTTTAGAATTTTATTCATCTTTTCCTTTTCCTTTTCTTTCTTTCTTCTTTTTTTTTGGAGACGGGGTCTCACTTTGTCACCCAGGCTGGAGTGCAGTGGTGCAAATACAGCTCACTGCAGCCTCAACCTCCCAGGCTCAAGTCATCCTCCCACTTCAGCCCCTTCAGTAGCTAGAACTACAGGCACGCTCTACCACGCCTGGCTAATTTTTGTATTTTTTGTAGAGACAGGGTTTCACCATGTTGCCCAGGCTGCATTTTACAATTTTTAAAATTTTTTCTGTAATGTATAAGGAAGAAAATTAAAATTAACCATAATTTCGCCACCCAGAGATAATCAGTTAGCATTTTAACAAATAGGCCCATAAATAATCTTAAAATTAATTGGCATTTGGGCATGATGGTGCACACCTGTAGTTCCAGCTACTTGGAAGACTGAGACAGGAGGATCATTTGAGTTTGGGAGGTCAAGGCTACAGTGAGCTGCCATTGTGCCACTGCACTCCAGCCTGGGCAACAGAGCGAGACCGTGTCCCAAAAAAAAAAAAAATTATTTGCACTATAGTTTTCAGTCCTGTTTTTTCATTTGATGTTATGTTTTGAGCATATTCTCATGTAATCAATTTTTTTCAAAAACATTATGACTATATAATGTTCCTTTTTTTTTTTCTTTGAGACAGAGTTTCACTCTGTCATCCAAGTTGGAGTGCAATGGCGTGATCTCTGCTCACTGCAACCTCCACCTCCCGGGTTCAGGCAATTCTGCCTCAACCTTCCGAGTAGCTGGGATTACAGGCACGTGCCACTGTATCTGGCTAATTTTTGTATTTTTAGTAGAGACAGGGTTTCGCCATGTTGGCCAGGCTGGTCTCAAACTCCTGACCTCAGGTGATCCACCCACCTCGGCCTTCCAAAGAGCTGGGATTGCAGCCATGAGCCACTGTGCCTAGCCAATAACATTTCATCTTATACCAGATTTATTTTATCGACCTCCTACTTTTAGGCATGTACAATATTTCCAATTTTTTCTTTCTTTTTTTTTTTTCTTTTTTTTAAGACAGGTTCTTGCTCTGTTGCCTAGGGTGGAGTGCAATGGCACAATCACAGCTCACTGCAGCCTCAGCCTCCCAGGCTCATGTGATCCTGTCACCTCAGCCTCCTGAGTAACTAGAACAACAGGCACACGCCACCATGCCTGGCTAATTTTTTTATTTTTATTTTTTGTAGAGACAAGGGTCCACTATTTTGCCCAGACTGGTCTCAAACTTCCGGGCTCAAATGATTCTCCTGCCTCAGCCTGCCAAAGTGCTGGGATTGCAGGTGTTAGCCACCGTGCCCAGACAGGATATAATTTTTTTAACTCAATCTCACAAGACAGGACATAAATTTTTAAGTACAATTTACATACAATAAAATATGTAGGCTGGGCGTGGTGGCTCATGCCTGTCATCCCAACCCTTTGGGAGCCCGAGGCGGGAGGATCATTAGAGCCCAGAAGTTCGAGACCAGCCTGGGCAACATGGCAAGACCCTGCCTCAATTTTTTTTAAAAAAAGCAGATCATAGGCTGGGCATGGTGGCTCATGCCTGTAATCCCAGCACTTTGGGAGGTCAAGGTGGGCAGATCACCTGAGGTCGGGAGTTCAAGACCAGCCTGGCCAACATGGAGAAACCCCAAAAATACAAAAATTAGCTGGGTGTGGTGGCGCATGCCTGTAATCCCAGCTACTCGGGAGGCTGAGGCAGGAGAATCGCTTGAACCTGGGAGGCAGAGGTTGCGGTGAGCCAAGATCGCGCTATTGCACTCCAGCCTGGGCAACAAGAGTGAAACTCCATCTCAAAAAAAAAAAGCAGATCATAAATGTTCATTTTGATGAGTTTTGTGGGGGTATATTTGTTTGTGTTTGTTCGTTTTTGTTTTTTATTGTAGTTTTTTAGAGGTAGAGTCTCACTATGTTGCCCAGGCTGGCTTTGAACTTCTGGGCTCAAGCAGTCTTCCTACTTCAGCCTCCCAAGTAGCTAGAAATATAGGTGTGTGCCACTGTGCCTGGCTTCCATTTGATGAATTTTGACAGTTGTCAAAATTCAACCACTACCCAAAACAAGATAAAGAACATTTCCACCACCAATTCCCCACTCCCACAAAGACAACTAACTACTCTCTGACTAGGATAAGAGTGTTTTTAGGCCAGGCGTAGTGGCTCACGCCTGTAGTCCCAGCACTTTGGGAAGCTGAGGCAAGTGGATCATGAGGTCAGCAGTTCAAGACCAGCCTGGCCAAGATGGTGAAACCCCGTCTCTACTAACAATACAAAAATTAGCCGGGCGTGGTGGCACACACCCGTAATCCCAGCTTCTCGGGAGGCTGAAGCAAAGAATTGCTTAAACCTGGGAGGCAGAGGTTGCAGTGAGCCGAGACTGCAGCACTGCACTCCAGCCTGGGCGACAGAGTGAGACTCCATCTCAAAAAAAAAAAGAAAGAGTGTTTTTAAAGCTTTCCATATGCAGTTCAGTCCCAGTGTATCAGGGAATCTGCATCCTTTGAGGATGTGAGGAATGCTTTTAAAGAGATGAAGACTTTAGGCAACAGACAGAGGCTGCTCCTGCAGCCTTCCAGGCATTGGGAGCACCCCACTGAGTGACAGTACAATTATCAGTAACCCTGAGCCACCCATACCACATTCAGTGTCTAACATACCCAGGGTTCATCCACTTTTCCACTGGCTGCCTCTGGTTTGCTTGCACCTGCATTTGTGAACACAGGTTCTGTGACTGGTGGGGTGGAAAGTATGCATGTGAAGGTGGGTGCCTGGTTGGAGGGGGGATGCCCCTGTGTGGGCAGAAGGTAGGCATGGATGAAGGAGCTGGGGCTTGGTGGTCCCTGGGTTAACCCAGGCTGACCTGCTTTTCTCCCTGACAGGCTGTTCTTCGCTGGAGCCCGAGAGGGCCACCTTCCCAGTGTGTTGGCCATGATCCACGTGAAGCGCTGCACCCCAATCCCAGCCCTGCTCTTCACAGTAAGGGCTCTTCCTGCTGTAACTCTCCACACACCTCCCTCTCTTTGTGCCTAGTCTAAGCTGGGAGTTCATGCTTTTCACACACACCCCTGTTACCCTTGCAGTCTGCTGCCAGGTCTCACTGGATCTTAGATGATCTGGCAAATGATACTCATCAGCTTTGTTAATATCAAGAGATATAGCAAGGAAAGATCCTGAGTCTTGAAATACCTAAGGCTCTCAGGCTGACTTATTGCCATTCTCCCATCCTTTTGGGTCAGACTGAACTGACTGCCTCAGGATTCTACAGCCTCAAAAAAATACGTCTCCCTTGGCTCTCCTCGCACCTGTTACCACAGGGTTGCAGCACTAGCCTCTGCTCCTGGCTGGTTGGTCCCTGCAAACACCCACTCCCCCCATCAAGCTTCAGGGCAGCCTGCCAGTCTCTTGGGAAACATCACTGAAATGAAGTTAGTGTTAACAGTACACCAAATAAGAAAAAGAATAGAGGAAGACTGATAAACTGGAAACTGTGAAAAGGAAACTTGGGACAGGAAAGAGTTGGGAGTAAAATATCCCCAGAGTAGAATCATTTAGAGAGAGCTATAGGAAGGAACAAAGACTCGTCCCCATTGAGTCTTTTGAGTCATTTTTATTTTCCTTCTGGATCCCGAATAAAACACTAAAAATGACTTTGGTCCACTGGCGAAGCAGTCAGAAATCAGAGTAACAGAGCTCTTGGGAGCCAAGAGCATTTTACAGCATTGCTGTACAATTTCAGAATGTTCAGATGCAGGATGAAGGTCACCTTGACTGGTTGGTTGTCGAAGGTGGCTGGAGAAGACAGTACTCCCAGTGGGCCACACACATTTTTTTGTTTTGTTTTGTTTTGTTTTGTTTTTTCCAGTTAGAGCTATTGGTGCAGTAGTGTGACTAAAAGGCAGATGCAGCAAGAACCACTAAAATCGTCTCGATTATTTTAACCATCGGTTCTCACAAGAGAACAGAACCTTTTGTTGACCTTCATAAGTTATCAGAGGGGAGGAGCATGGTTCCGAGAGAGCCACAGAGATGATTTTGAAGTTGGAAAGTAGACTCTGTCAAGAAAACCTCATAGGGATGTTATGAGGGTTAAGTGAGTTAATCTTTGTCAAATGCTAAAAAGAGAGACCTGGCACACAGTAAGTGCTATGTAACCAGTTTTGAAATTAATAAAGAAAAGGAAGGAAGAAAAATAGATGACTCAGCCAGGAGAAAAGGATGAGGGCAGGAATAAAGCCTTAATCTGTTGTTAACAATCTTCCCTAAGGGATTAAAAAAAAATGAAGTTAGCTTGAGCTATAACCAACAGAGACATACAAATGAGACCGGGGCTGACACAGAGCCAGGTAATACCAGTGTGGCCAGTCTAGCTGCTTATGCCCGGTATCCATTCTAATTGGTTAGTGCCCATGCCATACCAGTGGTTAAATATTTTGATCATCACCCCTGTAATAAGAAAGGACTTCTTAGCAATAAAGATGTTGTAACATTCTGGGTTACTAGGGGAGGTTCTAAAGTCTCCATTTCGAGACATCCATTATACAATGGCATCATCTGCCTGGAGGCTGGGGGACAGCCCTTAATCTATAATACCAGTCTCTGAATGTCTTTCGGATTACTGATGAGCTCCTCCCACTTCCCCAGTGCATCTCCACCCTGCTGATGCTGGTCACCAGCGACATGTACACACTCATCAACTACGTGGGCTTCATCAACTACCTGTTCTATGGGGTCACGGTTGCTGGACAGATAGTCCTTCGCTGGAAGAAGCCTGATATCCCTCGCCCCATCAAGGTGAGAGAACCTCCCTTTGGGGTCCCCTCCCCTTCCTCTATGGTTCTAGCTGCAGTTCAGATTTTTAAATCACCTCTGTTCTTAGCTGCTGACCACGCATCATCATCTCTGATGGTAGCAGACCCTTTTGGAAAGCAAGGGCCATTTGTGAATGGGACCACCATTTCCATTCTCCACTGGGGATGAGATCAGAGCAGACTGCAGCTGGGGAATAAGTCAGATCAAATGTGACTTTCATCATGACATTCCTTTGTTTCCTACCAGTCTAAGCCTGAAACTCCAGCTGACTTTTCAAGGTTCTCTTATCTCCCCAACACTTCCTCCTTGTCCCTCCAGATAGCTGGGTTCACTATGTGCGATGTCTCCATCCCAGAATGACTTTCCTCCTCCCATCTGCCCATCTACATTTTAACCATTTTCCAAATGCGCCTCAAGTACCTCCTCTTTCTTGAAGTTTTCCAGTCTACTGCAAGCTTCCATGATCCTCCCTTTTTAAACTCCCACAGCCCTACACATATAGGGCGCTCAGTGAGCCTAATATTGCTACAAGATATAACTCTGTGATAGGAATTAAAGGGATTGCTCAGAACAGGACGTGCTAGAGCACTGTGAGTTCTCCGACAAATTAGAAGAATAGAGTGTACTCCAGAGCTATTTGAACAATCCTATTCTAGAAACAGTGACTAGATGCTTCTAGAAGATCCTTCCAGCTGACAAATCAAAGGCTCTCCAAATCTCTCAGTTCCTCACTGGCATTTCTACTGCCATTTTCTACTCTCACACTTAGAAAATCTGCTAGAGGGAAGAGGAGGTAGAATAACCCCATGTCCCCACCACACACATCCCTTCTCAGCGAGGAAGACAAGGAAGAGAAAGGCAGCCGAATCAGGACTGCCCCTGGAGCCCTGAAGAGGATACTCTCAGGAACTCCCCACACGTGGCCCATAAGGAGCTGACACTTGCCATATTGTGCCCACATAAGGGCCCTGCATAGAAGTGGGTGAGGACCAGGGAGCCTGAGTGACTCGAATCGTTTCCTGCCTGCACCTTGTGCATTGCCACACCTCCCCTCCACCCTAGGACCTCAGCAGACACACCCGTATGCCAGCAAGCTTCTCCATCCCTATGGGCTTCTCTGGCTGCCACGGGCACATGGCATGCATGATGAAGCCTTCTCTAATCACACCCAAGAGCGAGGACATGGGCAAGGAGGATCGTCTCCTCCCTAGCTCCCACCCATCCTCTTCCTGTCTGACCGACCATGTTCATCAATGTTTGTTTATATAGCCCCTGCCCTACCAGGGGTGAGTGTCTGACTACAGAGTTGAGGGAAGCCCAGCCTTTGCCCTTGAGGGTGTTTCTCTGTGGGTGAAGAAGAGAGAATACCCCAGGTCCCTAGTCCTGGGGGCCACGGGGCCTACACAATTCACATGCCTCATGCCTCTGCTCCACAGATCAACCTGCTGTTCCCCATCATCTACTTGCTGTTCTGGGCCTTCCTGCTGGTCTTCAGCCTGTGGTCAGAGCCAGTGGTGTGTGGCATTGGCCTGGCCATCATGCTGACAGGAGTGCCTGTCTATTTCCTGGGTGTTTACTGGCAACACAAGCCCAAGTGTTTCAGTGACTTCATTGGTGAGTGTTGGAGGCTCTGGCTGGCTTCAGGGCCTCCTGGGCTGGAATGCAGTGGTCAGTGATGGGGTGGGGAGCCACCAGGCCAGGAGACCTAGGCTCGCCTTCTCCTCAGTCCACAGAGCCCTGGAAGAGTCCAGAGCAGGGGAAGCAGATGCCTTTTCCCAGAGACCTCTGAGGGAGGAGAACAGCTGGCATTTCCACACAGACCTTAGACCCGCAAGAATAGGCAACCTGGGCTGGGCACAGTGGCTCATGCCTGTAATCCCAGCACTTTGGGAGGCTGAGACAGAGGATCACTTGAGCCCAGGAGTTTGAGACCAGCCCGGTCAACATAGCAAGACCCCATCTCTATTATTAAAAATTTTAAAATAAAATAGGCAACCTGTCAGCCATCCTGTGAGAGCTGCCCCAGGCTGGGTGGAGACCAGCGGAGACCCTGGACTTAGGGGTCAGTGGGCACAGGGAAGGTGGAAGGCTGGGGCCTTCATAGGCAAAGAGTAGCCAGCGGGAGATGCAGGAGGCAGACCAGGTGGCGAGGATTCTCTTCAAGGCACTGACTGCTCTGAAGAGGCAGAACCTGGAGCAGGAGAGCCAGGAAGGGCTGGAGCCACTTGGCCAGGTTGGTGGGATACTCAGCATTGGCCTGGTTTCTGTATGATCTCTTCCCACAGAGCTGCTAACCCTGGCGAGCCAGAAGATGTGTGTGGTCGTGTACCCCGAGGTGGAGCGGGGCTTAGGGACAGAGGAGGCTAATGAAGACATGGAGGAGCAGCAGCAGCCTATGTACCAACCCACTCCCACCAAGGACAAGGACGTGGCGGGGCAGCCCCAGCCCTGAGGATCACCATTCCCTGGCTACTCCCTCCTTCCTCCCCTTTTATCCTACCTCCCTGCCTTGGTCCCCCCAACACATGTGAGTACACACACACCCTCTCTGCTTTTGTCAGGCAGTGGTAGGACTTTGGTGTGGGTGGTGAGAAATTGTAAACAAAAACTGACATTCATACCCAAAGAACCAGCCTCTCACCCCAGGGTCCATGTCCCAGGCCCCACTCCACTGCTGCCCACACTCCCAGCTGCTGGAGGAGAGGGGAGATGCCAAGGTGCCCCGCAGGACCTCCCTCCAGGCCACACCCTCAGCTGCCTCTTCAGGAACCGGAGCTCATTACTGCCTTCCCTCCCAGGGAGGCCCCTTCAGAGAGGAGAGGCCACAGGGGCTGCGTTGTGGGGGGACAGGCTTAAGCAATTCTGTCCCTATCAAGGGGTCAGCTGGAGAGACCCAAGACCCTATCTGTTCACTAGGGACCCAAAATCCAAGGGGATGCTTCCCTCTGCCCTCTTTCCTGCCCCTCCCTGTCATACCTGCACCCACCCCAGCCAGGGCTCCCTGTCCAGAATTCGGTTCTCCTCAGGACGCCAACTCCCAGAGCTAAGGACCAAGGAGAAGAACAGCCTCTCCACCTCCAAGCCAGGCGGTTGAGGAACATATTGAGAAAGGCTCAGATTGCAGAAACCCAGCCCTGCTCCTACCTCCTGCATCCTGCCCCCAACATGGTGCCAAAGCTTCCAGAAGCCAAAAAGCTTCTGATTTTTAAGGTAGTGGGCATCTCTCTCCTAATGACAAAGCCGCTCAGCAACTCCACCTCCCTGCCACAGGAAGGAGCAGTCCCCTGCTATCCCTGCAGCCACTCCCACCACACCCGCACACAGCCAGCACCACCGCCCCCACCATGAACTTCTCCTCTCTGGGCCTTGGCTTGGGACGAGGTATGAAGGATCCCCAAGCCCTTCAGGCCTGAGATCAGAGCCAGATCAGCCTTAAGTCACCTCCCATCCAAGAACTTGGCCTAAAAATAATCCCCTATTTCTAACCCTCAGGACGGATCTGATATTAGATGCCTTCCCTGGGAGGAAGGGCACTTTCCCCCTCCCTAGAGGTGCCCATTCCACACCCTAGGAGACTGAGGAGAGCACTGGCTGAAGCCCAGTTCCTTTCCCATCTGTCCCCAACTCCAATAGCCCCTCACTCCTCTCAGGTCTCAGTGTCATGCTGTCTTGGGGCAGGGTGAGAGGGCAGTGGCAGCAGGGCGCCCACTCTGGAGATCCTCAAAAAAGGCCCTTCTCTGTGGCTGGCGGCCTCTGACCTTTCCCTGGGCTTCAAAGGAAGGCCATGGAGTGTGCTGTGGGCCCTGCAACCTTCCCAGCCACTCCTGCTGCACTAAGGACTTAGGATCCTTTTATCACAAATCGAGATTCTCTCCCCCACCCCGAATTCTGTCTGCTTAAACTGGAATATACAGGAGCCCTTCCTGGCCTGGATGGTGTCTCCCAGCTTACCCGCCCAGCTTGCCCGCCCCATAGTTGGTGAGATGCCAAGTTTGGTCTGAGTTGTGACCCCTTCAGAGTAGATGCCCGGCAGGCTGGGGTTGGCCCCTGGAGGGTCAGGAGACCATCTTCTTGTTCCCTCTTTTCTCATTCCCCCAACTTCCTCCCCTCCTTCAATTATTTTTTTGTAAAGTTGATGCCTTACTTTTTGGATAAATATTTTTGAAGCTGGTATTTCTATTTCTTTTGGATTTTTTTAATGTAAGGTTGTTTTGGGGGGTGGAGTTAGAACCTTGATGATAATTTCTTTCATTTGGTGTAGGTTTTAGAGATTTGTTTTGTGGAGAGGTTTTTTTCTTTTGATGTAATAAAATTTAAAACGGAAATGAAGTTGGTGGTGTCGATAATTAAGTAACCTTTTGAGACAGAGTCACCAGGCATTTCCTCTTAGGAGATCTTGCCAGGTTCCTTCCAGAATGACATTCCTAAAACCTCTCGCTCTCTATAACTTCTAGCTATCCTAGGGACTCAGTGCCAGTGCATTCAAACCACTGACTCTCATTCGGAACCAAAAACATCATCAAAAGACAAAAGTACAACGAATTTACAGATCTCAATTGTTTACTGTAATTCTAGAATCAGACAACACTTCATTCCATAAAATAGAATACATGTTCCAATGAGTTGAGCAGAAGAGGTTTGGCTTTACAGACAGGGAAGGGCTGAAGAAAGCTGGTTAGTCACTTTTCAAAGTTGCTTTTCTTGGCTGGGCACAGTGGCTCACTCCTGTAATCCCAGCACTTTGGGAGGCCGAAGAGGGAGGATCTCTTTTTTTTTTTTTTGAGATGGAGTCTCGCTCTTTCACCCAGGCTGGAGTGCAGGAGGGAGGATCTCTTGAGCCCAGGAGTTTGAGACCAGCCTGGGCAACATAGCAAGACCTCGTCTCTACAAAAGATAAAATTAGCTGGGCATGGTGGTATGTGCCTGTAGTCCCAGCTACTTGGGAGGCTGAGGCCGAAAGGAGGATGGGTTGAGCCTGGGAGGTCGATGCTGCAGTGAACTATGCTCGCACTACTGCCCTCCAGCCTGGGTGGAAGAGCAAGCCCCTGTCTCAAAAACAAAACAAATTTACTTTTCTTGTAAGGTGGGGACAGGGAGACAGAACAATAGAAAAATAACTGATTAGTTCATATCAGGATCCTTCAGGCTACCTTGTTTTGTGTAAAGATTAAAGCAGAGGGAACTTCATTATCATGTCCATTGAATATTGAAACTGGCCTGTTTTAATTGGCTGTTACATCTCTCTCCTGATTTCTAGGAAGGTCAGATAACAACTTAGTTTAGATTTGGTGATGTGGAACTTTAGCATGAGTGATTCTATTTTTTTTTTTTTTTTTTTTTTTTTGAGACAGAGTCTCGCTGTCGCCCAGGCTGGAGTGCAATGGCGCAATCTCGGCTCACTGCAGGTTCCGCCCCCCGGGGTTCACGCCATTCTCCTGCCTCAGCCTCCCGAGTAGCTGGGACTACAGGCACCCGCCACCTCGCCCGGCTAATTTTTTGTATTTTTAGTAGAGACGGGGTTTCACTGTGTTAGCCAGGATGGGGGTGATTCTATTTTGATTTTTAATCTGGTCTGTGGGGCCTAGGGCAGGAGCTTAGTCCAAAACCATGGCCTTCTGCAATTTTTTATTTAACAACACTCTCTCGTTCCTTCTTGGAGTCATGAAGTGTTACTAAGTTCCTGCTCTGTGCACCATACTGAAAGCCTGCAGACTAACTGGGAAGAACTCAACATTGCCCAGGGTGGGAACATGGGCAAGGGAGAGACGGCACCCAGCCAAGTTGAGGGAGGCAAAGGCGATGTCCTCCCAAAGCCTGATCAGCAAAGGCTTCTCTCATCAGCACAGCCTGAGCCGAGTCTGTGGAGACAGTCAGGGTCTGAGGAGCTTGATGGGAGGGCCTGGGAGGTAAGGCTAGGTTCACTCAGCTGGACAGAGCCACCTGAGAAGAAGAGTTAGCTCTAGGAGGAAGAGTAGGAGGACCACTGGACTAGGACAGGGGAAAAAGGAAAAAGTCGTTAAGGTATGTATAAATACTTCCTGGTGTTTTGGGCTAACTGCTAGAGGAAGTTGATGGGATTAGCCCCAGTCCTTGCTTTGTGTCCCTGTCTTTATGGGCTGCCCTCCTGGCTGTGTGTCCTGGGACAGTACCATTCCAGAGCCAGCACTGCTGGCAGATGTAGGGCAAGGGCGGGGGGAAGGGGGTGGTGGAGGGGCGGGGGTGGTGGAGGGGCAGTGGTGTTAAGACATCACCCTTCACCATCTGGCACACTGTGAGGACACAGGCAGGCAAGATGCGGCCACTCCCAGTCCTGGCCTGACACCAACACTCCTGCTTTGTGGCTGTCATTCTTCCAGACAGGCTGGAAGCTCACCATTCAACAGGGATGCTGAGCTGGGAGGCCGGCCACTAAACAGCTGTGTGTCCTTGGGCAAGTCACCTCACCTGCTTAGCATTTTGAGAAAGAGAGAGAGTTGGACTTAATCTCAAACAGTTCCTCAATCTTCCAACTTTAGGTTGTCCCAAAAGGCAGAGGCAGCCAGTCTTGTCCAAGCCTCACATCTGCCCTTGGGGCCCCTCTTCCCCAGCACATACACCTTTCTTTTCCCTGGACTGCCCCAGGCTCCTCCCGATTGCCCCATTTGAGCATGTCCTGTCCCTCATCCCTGCTCACTCCATGGAGGCACTTGTCCTTCAGGAGCACCCTCTCTTTCTGTGACACCTGCTGATCTTTTCAACCTGGTCAAATGGGCAAATGTGGGTCTCCTCCTGGGCAACAAACATTTACTTTTAACCTGGCCATTTCCCGTCTTAACCCTGCCAGTCACTTTAATGCTAGGAGTTTCACATGCTCTGACTTCAGGGAATTTGGGAACGTTTTGAAAGTCACTGAAATTGTAGCTGCTTATGCATTCATTTATTAATGTGGTGACACAACAAATCTTTTTGTGACCATTCTGTCAAAGATTTTGCTATATGCTGTGGAAATAGCAAATTTTTTTCCTGATTTTTCTAAGTCAGCACAGACTTCAAATATTTTCTTCCATTGTCTCCATAAAGATATCCACATGTGTCAACCTGCCTGTCTTTCTTTATTTTATTTTATTTTTTTTGAGACGGAGTCTAGCTTTGTTGCCAGGCCGGAATGCAGTGACGCGAACTTGGCTCACTGCAACCTCCGCCTCCCGGGTTCAAGAGATTCTCCTGCCTCAGCCTCCCAAGTAGCTGGGACTGCAGGCACGTGCCGCCACGCCCAGCTAATTTTTTTTGGTTTTTTTTGTTTTGTTTTGTTTTTAGTAGAGACAGGGTTTCACCATGTTAGCCAGGATGGTCTCAATCTCCTGACCTCGTGATCTACCCACCTCGGCCTCCCAAAGTGCTGGGATTACAGGCGTGAGCCACTGCACCCGGCCCTGTCCTTCATTTTAATGCAGGAAATATGGTCACCATAGTTGAAGAGGTCCAAAAGATGTAACTGACCCTACCCTCAAAGAGCAAATAGTTTGCCGAGGGAGCGAAGCCAAGGATACGCATGGCACACATATGTGTGCGCTTCCTGGCTCTACAGACCACCCATGCCTTGTTGGAACCACTGCCTGCGGGCCTTCCTGCTGGGCAGTGAGCCCTACTGGCGAGGGCTAAACCCAACACATCCCCAGACCCCATGCAGTGCCTGGTACCTATGTGCTCAAAAATGTTCGTCAAACTGACGCACCACACCAAGCAGCAGGTAGTGTCTGTTTAGGAGACGCAGATAAAACTGCAATGAGAGGTCAGAGGAAGAGAAGAAGGAGACGTCACATTTACAAGACCAGTTGCATGACATACATTATGTTATTCACAGTTTAAATTAAACAACCCTGTGAAGGAGGTATTACTAGCGCCACCTTGCAAGGAAGATTAAGTAACTTGCCCAGAGTCATGGAGCTGGTCAGTGACGGAGGCCAGATTTGAGCTCAGTTCTCACTTAACACTTCACAGCCATGCTCAGTTACCTTCCTACTGGGAAAGTCTTGAGTCACCAAGGAGGTGGCACTGGAAGGAGGCCTGTTACAAAGTCACTAAGATAACAAACATGCATCATTTCAGTTAATCCAAACAGGTAGTAACTGCAGTGGCCAAGGAAAAATGATCCTGCTGACCCGGGAGGGCTTCTTTCCTCTCCTGAGCAAGAATCCCCCAGCCGCTGACTGGCACTGCCCTCCCAACCTCCCCTTCCTGTCCAGAGCTCCCCCTACCCTACCCTGACATCCAGAGCCCTGCTTGCCCCAGCCAAACCCCTGTTACTGGGAAACACTGAGGTCAGCGTGCCAGCAACGTCAGCACTAGCCAGGGAGGCCGGGGCAGAGATTTATCTCACCATGGCTAAAGCTGCTGACTTTCTCATTTCCTGAGGCTCTGTTTGCATACCTCCCACGCCCTCTTGTGCCCAGTTCACTAAAGCTACTGATGCAGACTTCCCCCTCCCCATGGTGGCCAAATGAAGGCCGGGAAGGTTCTCCGAGTCACATAGTAACCCCTTCGCATCCCTTCAGCCAGAGATGAACCAGGCATCCTCCTTGGATGACCTTGAACAGCTCAGCCTCTCAGCCTTGTTTTCCTTGTTTATAAAGTAGGAATAAAAATACTGTCTGCCTTGCCTACCTTCCTGCATAACCCACAGGGAAAGAGCATGAAAAAGTGTAGGTTTCAAGGATTGAAAAAGCATTAATTTATCAGAAAGCACAAGGCCTATTCATTATCATTATTTCAAAGTAAGGGAGGGGACAGAATGTCACCTCATGGAGACAAGGCCCTGGACCCAGTACTGGCAGGCTGCTCATTCTCCCTGGAACTGCACTGCAAGACCCCATCCCAGCCAGGTTTCCTCTTCCTCCTTCCAGATGCTCCGCTGGAGCTTGCCGAGAGCCAGCGCTATGAGAGGCTGCCCTCTGCTGTCCACCTGAGTCCGGACCACAGCAGCCCTCCAAGTCCGGAATATTGGGGCCAATATTGCCACCTGGTGGTCAACAGAAGCACTGCCACCAAACTGAGAGCTCAGCTTTGAAATGGAGAAATCTCCCTAATTCCTGACATCTTTCTCTGGGATGCACGCAGATCTCCCCACACCAGGTCACTGTGCTTTCAGATAAAGCATATCTGGCCATGTCTCAAGTCATGCACAGAGAGCATCTGGGGTAGGTGTTGGGGTAGGGAGGATGGAAGGAATATGCTAACCAGAATATGCATTTTTAAAATTTTAATGTTCAGGCTGGGCGCGGTGGCTCACGCTTGTAATCCCAGCACTTTGGGAGGCCGAGGTGGGCGGATCACAAGGTCAGAAATTCGAGACCAGCCTGACCAATATGGTGAAACCCCGTCTCTACTAAAAATGTAAAAATTAGCCGGGCGTGGAGGCGCACGTCTGTAATCCCAGCTACTTGGGAGGCTGGGGCAGGAGAATCGCTTGAACCCGGGAGGAGTAGGTTGCAGTGAGCCAAGATCGCGCCACTGCACTCCAGCCTGGGCGACAGGGCGAGACTCCCTCTCAAAAAAAAAAAAATAAATAAAATAAAATAAAATTTGAATGTTCAATGCAACAACACATCCTCTCTGCATTTGTCCCACTGTGGCCCACTTACAGTGAACCAGCCTTTGTTTGGCCCAACTTACCAAAAACTTCTGGTCCCTCTGGGGCACCCATAGCACTTGCTGGTCATAAAAGAGCCAGTAACATTTCTACGTGTCCTTTTTTCCCCCCCACTGGACCTACAATCCCTTTTGGAGATGAAATTCAACAGGTAAAAACAGGACCAGAGCAGGTGTCTCTGAAAGGAGGTAGTGGGGAGTTCCCAAAGGAAAGAGAAAAGGGAAGAGTAGAGCCAGCACAGAACCAAGAATTGCAGAGAGGGAGGCATGGGCTTCTCCTGGAGACCCTAAAACAGAGCCCCAGGAAGAGGTGATGACATAAGAGGCTTCTCAAACCTCACAAGAGGAAGTAGACCCAAGAGACACACATTGGAGATCAGAGAGCGGCCATGCAAAAGGAAAGACAGCAAACGAGCTGCAGCAAGCTCCTAAGCCGTGCAGCCCAGGGCACAGGAAACCAGAGGCAGAGCCTCAAGCCCAGGGTGAGGGGCAAAGCACCAGCCTGAGCCTCTTGCAGCACAGAGCAGCTGGAAGAGAGAAGTGCTGGAGCCACTGGAGGATTATGGCTGTCTCTTCCGAGGGCAGCAGCCTGCCTAGGCCTGCAGTGCAAGGCCCAAGTCCTGACCAGGTGCTTCAGCCAAGCCCAGGGAGTTAGGAACTGTACCAGGCTGCTAGAGGTAGCTAGGGCTGGAAACGCACTAATATTTGGGCTATTGCACAGCCCCTGTGCAAAAACCTAGCAAATGAGCATACTCTGGAGCACCACACAGGCTCCCATGTATAGCTTGTTCCTAGGACCTATCACTACTCCCTAGACCCCTCAAAAAACAAACCCTGGCCTACACTCAGAGAATGCTCTGGGAGGTGGGGCTACAAAAGAAACTTTATCTTGGGGGTAGGTGGAGCCCAGCAGCAGGGGAGTGCCAGAGGAAGGCGTGTCAAGGGAGGAGGTGAGACCCAACTGAGGGACGGCACTGGAAGAGGGCTTTCTCTCTTCACTCTAACTTGGAACCTCATTCTGCATAGAACTTTTTCAAAGTTGGAGGGAGGAGGTTGCCTAGAGTGGGGTGTTGCCCTCTGCGAGGATTTGGAGTCCCCTGGGCTCCCAGCAGGGAATGGAGAGGCATTCCCAGAAGCATCAGCTTCGGGCATCTCCAGAACCCTGGCTTGGTCCCTGACCAAGGAGTGTCCCCAACTGCTGAATAGGCCAGGAGTCGCCTTTCTCTAAGGCTTACATCTCTCCCTCTGGGGTGTGTCCTGCCCCTCCCTGAGTCACCCCAAGGGGAGAGAGGGGAAAAAAGGGAAGAGAAGAGAGGCATTGACTACAGAGGAAGGAAAAGGAAGCAGAGCAGAGGGGGGAGAGAGGCCACACAGGAGTGGGTGACAGAGGAGACTGCAGAGGGCAGGTCTAGGGCAGGAGATCGAGAGAGGGCAGGCCCAGGTCAGGAGGAGGTAGAGAGAGGGCAGCCGGAGCACCCCAAGGGGTGCCTCAAGAGCAGGTGGGGGCGGGGAGCCGAGGGGGCGGGCCGGCCATGTCCCACGGGACCTACTACGAGTGTGAGCCCCGGGGTGGCCAGCAGCCACTTGAGTTCTCAGGGGGCCGAGCTGGGCCCGGGGAGCTAGGGGACATGTGTGAGCATGAGGCCTCCATTGACCTCTCCGCCTACATCGAGTCTGGGGAAGAGCAGCTTCTCTCCGATCTCTTTGCCGTGAAGCCAGCGCCTGAGGCCAGAGGCCTCAAGGGCCCCGGAACCCCTGCCTTCCCCCACTACTTGCCGCCTGACCCTCGGCCCTTTGCCTATCCTCCACATACCTTCGGCCCAGACAGGAAGGCGCTGGGGCCTGGCATCTACAGCAGCCCAGGGAGCTACGACCCCAGGGCTGTGGCGGTGAAGGAGGAGCCCCGGGGGCCAGAGGGCAGCCGAGCTGCCAGCCGAGGCAGCTACAATCCCCTGCAGTACCAAGTGGCACACTGTGGGCAGACAGCCATGCACCTGCCCCCAACTCTGGCAGCATCCGGCCAGCCTCTGCGCGTTCTCAAGGTAAGAGCAGGCCAGCCCTCCTCCCTCCTGCCCGGGGCTGGAGAGGCTGGTGTGGACAGGACCCTGTGCCCCTGCTCATGCTGCTGAGTCTGCTTGGTGTTGCTCTGTGAAATGGACCCAACCCACAGTTCTCTGTGTTCACACCGCACCATGACCTCCCTTTCCTTCTCTGTGAATTCATTCCCACCCTGAATCCCCACCCAAAGCCCCTGTGGCAAGCTGACCTACTTGATCTCAGGCCCCCGCCAGCCTCCCTGCTGCTCACCATGCCCCCTCCTCTTGTTTCTCTGCCGCCTGCTTCTGTAAGAAGTGTCTACTGGTCATAGAACGGGAGACTCAAGACAGATTGAGGGAAAGTGTACTCAGAAAGTGTGAGAATATTGGCTGGGTGTCGTGGCTCATGCCTGTAATCCCAGCGCTTTGGGAGGCCAAAGCAGGAGGGTCACTTAAGGCCAGGGGTTGGAGACCAGCCTGGGCAACACAGCAAGGCTCCATCTTTACAAAAAAAGAAAGAAAGAAAGTGTGAGAACATGAAAGGGAGTTTTGGTCTCAAGCAGAGGACCCTGTGCATCTGGGTCACCATCTCCCAGAAGCAGAGCGATGATAGTTTTGACCTGAGAGACAGGAGCTTGCTCTGAGTCCTGTATTCCTTTGACGCAGTAAGTGTGCCCTGGCTGCCGAGATTCCCGCCCCGCCTCCGCTCTGCCTCCTAGCCAGCCCTCACCTCTCCGTCTCTCCGTGCCTTCCCCTCCAGGCCCCTTTGGCCACTGCCGCACCCCCCTGCAGTCCCCTCCTGAAGGCGCCCTCCCCG
This sequence comes from Hylobates moloch, assembly GCF_009828535.3. Taxonomy (NCBI): domain Eukaryota; kingdom Metazoa; phylum Chordata; class Mammalia; order Primates; family Hylobatidae; genus Hylobates; species Hylobates moloch. The sequence goes on along the minus strand of NW_026652291.1, from coordinate 60,149,089 downwards.
GCTGGCCCCTTACACAAGGGCAAGAAGGCAGTGAACAAAGACAGCCTTGAGTACCGGCTGAGGCGGGAGCGCAACAACATTGCCGTGCGCAAGAGCCGGGACAAGGCCAAGAGGCGCATTCTGGAGACGCAGCAGAAGGTGCTGGAGTACATGGCAGAGAACGAGCGCCTCCGCAGCCGTGTGGAGCAGCTCACCCAGGAGCTAGACACCCTCCGCAACCTCTTCCGCCAGATTCCTGAGGCGGCCAACCTCATCAAGGGCGTGGGGGGTTGCAGCTGAGCCTGGCTGGTGGACTGTAGGCACCAGGCTCCCTGGCACGGCCTAACTCTGCGGAGCCCCATCCTGCTGGGGGCCTAGAACCCTGAGACATAGACCATGGATAAATGGCAACCGGGGTGGCAAAGAAGGGCAGGACCCAGCATAACGATTATATGGCTGAATAAAGTTGCACTGTGACTGGGTGTTGGGACTGTTGGCTGTGTGTGTGTGTGTGTGTGTGTGTGTGTGTGTGTGTGTGTGTGTGTTGTGTGTGTGTGTGTGTGTGTGTGTGTGTGTGTGTGTGTGTGTGTGTCATGGAGGATCCTGGGGACAGAGGATGCATGTGGCTAGGTCTGCACCTCTTGTTTCCATGACCAAGTGGACATGTGGAAACACAGACATGCTGTCCACAGCCCACCCCCAATATACCACACAGCCAGGCCATGTATCTGTCACTCTGCTCTTCTCTCCCTGACATCCCCATCACCCCCTTCTGTGAGCTGAAGGCACATCCCCGCCCCCCACAGGACCTGGAGCACCTTTGTATGCTCTGCTAACAAAGATCTTCAGCTTGTAGGGAGATCCCGGCACCACACAGTCCTTCATGCCCAGGCCTGCTGATCCCAGGCCCACTCTCTCTCACCTTGAGGTATAGGTCTGGGAGCTCCTGCCCCAGATGACCATGGGAAAATTCCTGATGGCTCTGCCATATTTATGGTCCCTTGATCCAACCCACCATCTCTTCTCTCCAGTTCCAAAGCCTCAGTCTACCAGATGGACACCCTCCCCACGCTGCTCCCACCTATCCATTTCCATCCTTTGTCCCTCATCCCTGAGGCTCCAGTTCCCTAAAGCTTGAGAATTGAGTGCATGGGACAGGAATCAGTTGGGAAAGACCTGGAGACCGGATTTGTGTATGAGAACACGGTAATGAGAAGGAGGATGACAATCTGCCTGTGCCAGGGAAACCCATCATTCGAAGCAGCATTTTCTTTTGCACTGGACTACAGCCTAAGAGACAGAATGGTACGGTAATTAAGAGCCTCAGTTTGAATCTTACTCTGCTACTTACTAGCTGTGAGCCTTGAGCAATTACTTCTCTCTGTGCCTCAGTTTCCTCATCTGCAAAATGGTTGCAATATTTGTACCCACTCTGTAGTGTTGTTATATTCATAGAAAAAGAAAACTCTGCATGTAATAAGCATATTTGATTCCTCCATTTTGCTGGAACTGAAAGGACCTCAGAGATCTCATCTAAACTCATTTTGCAGGTAAGAAAACAGGCCGCAAAGAGGGGAAGGGACTTACCTGGAGTCATACAATTGTTTAGAGGCAGAACCAAAATTAGCTCCATAAAATCACAGATCTCAAGACGTGCTGGGAGAGACCTCAAGAGATCATCTGGTGGTCTCTGCCCTCAGACCAGCAAGATAGGGTGAGCCACATTTTATAGATAAAGCAGTTGAGGGCCAGAGGGGATAAGAGGCTTCTCCTGACACTCACTGAGTCCCTTTGCTGCCTCAATATGTGGTACCTGTCTCTCTACTCCATGCTCACAGATCCTCAGTACGAGTGTCACATGAATCACATTCAATAAAGAACAGTGCCCAACAGTGTCAGGGACCCAGGGACAGATTAAGGGCTTGTTAAAGTCTCTCCTAGGCCAGTGCTGTGAAAGCCTGAGTCAGACATCAAGGAATAATTTTCTGAGAGGGCGAGAGACTGGTGTCTGGATCATCCCAGATCTCTCTCCCTTCTTCAACTCTCCAGCAGTAGAGCCCTCCCACACCTCGGGCATCCGTGTGTGGCATGTCTACCTTGCCCAGGACTCAGTCCTTTTCCTGCCTTTGCCTCTGTGTCTCTCGGGCACCTCTGTGTTCTGGAGGCCCATGCCACAGGTCTGGTTTGGAGGGACAGATCTGAACCTTCAGTGGAGGGACTGATGGGAGCTTCCTGAGTTTGGAAGGTGGGGAGGTACCAGTCTCTGTGGGCACCTGGGAGAATCCTCACACCTTCCTTTCAGCCCAGGGGGATAGGTTGCATAAGGGGGGTTTGTACAGAACATGGTAAATGACTCAACCTCCGGATTTCCTCCTTTCAGCTCAAGACCACTGTCCCTTGACTTACTTTCAAGGTTCTGGGTGATGGGACCTGGGTTGCTTCAGCATCAAGCCCAGGCTTCGTTCCCACAGCTCTGAATTGCTTCCCCTCTCAGGCCCCTGCTCACCCCGTCAGGTCCTCAGGGCCGATGCCTAGTGGAGCCTTCCTGACTGGCACCCCATCTGGGGGAGTCACATCCCTGTCTCCCCACTGTGATCCCAGCGTGATGTGCAGCAGCTGAACACATCCCAATCCTTTGTGTCAGATCATATTCCAGGGGGATGAGTCAGAGCCAGAGGGCACGCTTCCTGAAGGAGGCTTTCAATCTGACCTCAACTGGTTTTGGCCAACGTAACTTATTCAACAAGTATTTGTTGAGTATCTTTTCTGGGAATGAGACAAGTTCTCAGCAGAAGGAGTAGGAAGAAAAAGTCAATAAACAAGTGTGCTGAATGTCTTCCTTTGCCCCTCCAGAACCCTCTCCACCCTTCATCACCCTACATAGTCCCCAGGTGGATGCCTCCCTACATCAACCAGCTTCCCAGGGGGTGGGAGTGAGACTGGCAGGAGGAGAGTGATGGGAGCCCCCTGCTGACTGGCACTCTCCACAGTCCCTCCCAAAGGATTCCTGGCCCTCAGGCCCCCCTGTGCTGGGCTAGCCCAGGGAACTTCACCACTCCAGGAGCTTTCCCCAGATACTGTTGGTTCACATCTTCATAAAGCACTTTAATTAACTTCTCCTGCTTACTCCATTTGAATAGCCCATTGGGAAAACCAAATAAACCAACAGGTAGGGAGGCTATTTTAGCTGGGGTGGCCAAGAAAGGTCTCTCTGAGGAAGTGACATTTTAGTTGAAACTTGAAAAATTTTGAGAAGGAGGCAGGTATGTCTTTGAGTGTAAGGGTGAACAGAGGGAAGGGTAAATGCAAAAGCCCTAAGGTGACCAAGAAAAAGGAAGCCAAGAGTGGATGCTGAATGAAAGAAGGAAGGAGAGGATAAGTAAGAAAAAGATGCGCCTTCCCTCCAGAATGGGGCTGCAGGGGTTGCAAATGACTATTTTCATTCCCTCTGTCAAGGAGGTGCCTAAGAAGCCGGGGGAGGTGGAGAGCAGGGTTCTCTCTGCCCCTGGATTCAGCTTCCCTGCCCCTTGGTCCTCATGTCACCTTCACCATAGTCAGGTTGTCCCCACTGGGGAAGGAGATGACAGAAAGGAGCCCAGGGAAGGGCAGTTAGACAAACGCTGCCTGGGGAAAGGCACCAGGACCGGGGACTCGATAACGTTTGAAAACCAGCAAATCAAGGTCCAAACAGCACACACATGCAGTCCTATGGCTTCAGCGTCCACAGCTCAGGCCCACTTTTCTTTCTGGAGCAGAACTGGGGAGCAGAATGAGACTCCTGAGCTGAGAGACAGGATCTTAAGCCACAGGGAAGCTGCAGAGGAGAAGGCAGATTGTGGGGAGACACTGCAGAGGGAGGAAGCTGCCCAAGGTGAGTCTGCCAAGGTCAGTCAGTGGTGGCAGTGGCTTGTGAAAGCTGTCCCCACCCCCCCTGCTCAGTGCACACCTCCCCACCCCTCTACACAGATTGCCACATGCCTGGGCCCCCAGGGCCCCCATCCCAGTGTTGCAAGATCCCGGTTGGGGTTGTGGGTGGAAAGGGGCCTCTTCACCTCCACCCCCTACCCTGCTCCAAGCCAGTGAGGGGACTATGGGATGAAGGGGGCTGGCTGTTCAGGAGACGCTGAGGCAACAATAGGCAGGGCTGGCTGAGGGCCTGTGCGCCTCCTCTCGGACAGGCCAGTCACTTCCCATCACCCTTACCAGCTCCCCCGCAGGCAGACCCCTCCTCTCGACTCAGCATGGGCCGCTCCAAAATGGGAGTGCCAAGCTGGACAGAACCCCTGGCTGGCCTCTGTTAGCTGCTTCCATAAGCAGGCCTGGCCTAGCCTCAGAAAACCTCAGTGGCACATGAGAAATTCTCCCCAAGGGGAGAGGGTAGGGGTTTTCAGAGGAAAATGGCTACAATTTAACTTTATCAAAATGGCCATCAATTCTGACTTCAGAGAGCAGTGGAAAGGTCCCAGGGCCTGGGAAGGGGCAGGCTTCTTGATAGGGAAAGACCCACCACAGAGCTGTAGCCTCTTGCTTCTCTTCTATTATTTATTTATTTATTTATTTATTTATTTATTTATTTATTTATTTATTTTACGTCCAGGGACAGACTATATTTTTCCCTTAGATTTGCTTCCCTTTTAGAAGAAACAGGGCTCTGGGGGTAGGTAGAGGCAAGCCACACATAGAATGGGTCCATCCCCTATACCCCATGAGCTAAACATCACCCTGGAGTCCTAAACTGTCCAAACCCCTATTGCGCCCCCACCCTCCGCCGCCCACACACACCTAGCACTGTCACCCCTGGCCAGGCTATCCAACCTTGCTGCAATCGGGACGGTTTGCAAAACGCCTTCTAGCTCCCGCTTTGTCACCATCTGAGGTTAGGACTGTACTCAGGAGATAAGCTCAGGCCCCACCCGCTCGTCCCCAGTGAGACTGCTGGCCTGCTGCAATCGGGACGGTTTGCAAAACCCCTGCTGGCTGCAGCTCTGTCACCATCTGAGGTTAGGACTGCACCCTGAGATAAAGCCTAGCTCCTCCCTCCAGCCCTGCCTTCAAACCTCACAGGCAGCATGGTCCCAAGAAATAGAGTTCCTGGGAGCCCACTCAGGGTCTGGAAGCATTACACAGGTCCAGTGCAAAGACCCCTTCTCCTTGGTCCTCCCCTCACCCCTTCTCCCCTCCATCCCCAGCCTCACCTTTGCATGCTGTCCTCATTACCATCCTCTCCTCACTCTCCATCTACTCACCTTCTATCTTCTATCCTCACGCTTCCATCCCTCACCTCCCTCCTGCCTTCTCACCACATTCATTTACTCAAGAAATACATACTGAACACCTACTTGAAGCCAAGCACTTTGTTATAGAAGCTATGGGACACATAAGGAGAACAGTCCCTATCCTTTGGGGGTTTATGGATTAGTGAGAGTGACAAACATAAGACCACAAACAAATCGTGGGCAGCGTCATCTAGCAAAAGTAAAGGAGTGACTGATGGCCAATATTAACATGAGTGCCTGATTCAAATGTGAGGGTCAGGAAAGGCTTCTTTGAAGGGGTAACATGTTGGCGGATATCTAAATGGGAGTAGGACTTCATCTGGCAAAAAGTGGGGGTCCCAACAGAAAGAAAAGTATACGCAAAGGTTCCCAAGCAGGTCCTTCTCATTCACTGACTGAAGGCTGGGGGTGCAGGGCAACATGCTGGGAGGAAGCAGAGAGGCTTGAAGAAGCTGAGGCCAGAAGCTCCCTTAGATGGGATTCAGAGCATCAGAGGGAGAACCGGCCTTCCAAGGGAAGAAGACATCTCCTCTTTTTTAACAAGAAACAGAGGAGATGGCAACAGAATCAAATACAAATAGGTTTGTAGCAGGCTGGGGCTGTTCCTATCTTATGGCTTTTATTTTCACCATGAAAGAAGAGATAACCAAAAGTCACTGAGCAGGAGGGGAGGCTGGAGGTTTGAAAGTATAAAATCCGGCCAGGTGCGGTGGCTCACGCCTGTAATCTCGGCACTTTGGGAGGCCAAGGCGGACAGATCACAAGGTCAGGGATCGAGACCATCCTGGCTAACACGGTGAAACCCCGTCTCTACTAGAAATACAAAAAGTTAGCTGGGCGTGGTGGCGGGCACCTGTAGTCCCAGCTACTCAGGAGGCTGAGGCAGGAGAATGGTGTGAACCCAGGAGGCACAGCTTGCAGTGAGCCGAGATTGAGCCACTGCACTCCAGCATGGGCGATAGAGTGAGACTCCGTCTCAAAAAAAAAAAAGAAAAAGAAGGAAGAAAGTATAAAATCCTAGTTGGTGAGGGTAGAAGAGGGAGCTCATTGCTGAGATTTCTGACTTGAGAGCGCCCAACTGCAGTTGATGATGACCACTTTAGAGTGACATGTCCTCTGGGATGATTTTGTCCAGTGGTCCTTAGATGCTTGAGAGCAAGTGTGGAGAAGACAAATGTCAGGTCCATCTAGAGTTGAGACTTAACCAGGGAGATGAGATGGAAAGGACAGACAGGGGAGAGGAGCTGAAGGCATTAACAAAAGGGGATTGCAGTGGTGAGCCTGGAACCTAAGGCAGAGAAGGTGAGATGTGAAGATGGGAAGGGCTGTGGTTCCTCATGAGCTTAATAGAACAGCTGCTGGGAGCCAGCTTGAGCAAACCACCATAAGGAAAGCAGATTCTATCAGCGTGGGATGTTTGATTCCGTTATTTCATAGGTGCTGCAGTTTCTGGTGGTGATAAGGCTCTGGGTATGGCCCTGGGAGAGGCTCACTAGGAGGAATGGAGGAGACTGTTAGAGACAGAGGGTGAGGGAGCCGAGAGGCCAGCCTGCCAGGGGGAGCATCCATATGAATGATGACCCCACCTGGACGACAGCTCTCCTCCTACCAGCCTCTCTCCACAGTCCACATTTCTCTCATCTCCACCCAGTTCCTCATCAACATCCTCTCTCCTTATCCCTAATTTCCTACTACCACACCCTTTTTCTCTTCTTCATCCCATCCTAACTTCTGTTCTTTTGTCTAACCTCATCCTCTCTTATCTTTCCATCCTCTCTCCTTATCCCCATTCTCTCCTCATCACCTTCTTTTCTCCTCACCCTCTTCCTCTCATCACTACACACTGGAGAAGCAGGATTACACAGTGGGTTCAAGCGTGTGCTCAGGTGCCTAACGATGTCGGTTCAACTCCTACACCGCCACTTACCACCTATGTACATTGCCTAATTTTGCTGTACCTTGACTGGAAAATTGGGATAATAATAATGCCTACCTCATGAGCTGGCTGAAAGAACTATATGAGTATAAAGCGCTTGGGCTGGGCATGGTGGCTCACGCCTGTAATCCCAGCACTTTGGAGAGACAAGGCAGGTGGATCACTTTGAGCTCAGGAGTTTGAGCCCGAGCAATATGGCAAAATCCCATCTCTACTAAAAATACTAAAATTATCCAGGTGTGGTGGCATATGCCTGTAATCCCAGCTACTTGGGGGGCTGAGGCTGGAGAATCACTTGAACTCAGAAGGCAGAGGTTGCAGTGAGCCGGGATCATGCCACTGCACTCCAGCCTGGGTGACAGAGCAAGACTCTGTCTCAATCAATCAATCATTCAATCAATAAAATAAAGTGCTTAGAACAACATGTAGGCACAAAGCTGTGCCCCATAAAATGATTATTATTCTCACTCTTTCCCTACCTCCTTGCTCCTTCCTCCTTCCTCCTTCCTCATCTTCATCTTCTTACCTCCATTACTGCCCTGCAACTACTTCATACCTCTTTACAGAGGCAGAGACAAATAAGACTCAGCCCCTGCCCACCATCTAGCAGGGAAAAAAATACAAAAATAAATGTCAGGATAACATAATAAGAGAGCTCCTTCAAAGACGTGAAAGGGATGCTGTTGGAGAACAGAAGATTTGAGAACTATCTCCACCTGAGGGAGCAAAGAAGTCTCAGCCAGCAGATAACCTCTGGGTTGGATCTTGAAAGATGAAGAAGAATTTGCAGTGTAAAGAGAAGAAAGACTAAAAATTAGCTGGGCATAGTGGCATGTACCTGTGGTCCTACTTACTTGGGAGACTGAGGCAGGAGAATCGCTTGAGCCCAGGTTGAGGCTGCAGTGAGCCATGATCACACCACTGCACAGCAGCATGGGTGACAAAGTGAGACCTTGTCTCAAAAAATTAAAAATCTAAATTTTAAAAAGACAGGAAGGATTTATTAAAATGCATGAAGTTTGAAGTTAAGATCAGCCCATACCGTGGCCAGAGCACACCCTGTCTCAGTATGGCCACAGGGGAGCAGCAGAGCATTAAGAGCTGCAGACTTAGGCCAGAAAAACCTAAGAAATCTGGGGGAAAAAAAGACTTCAGACACTTAGAGAAAAAGACTAGATTTGCCTTAGGGAAAAAACAACAGTCTTCTAAAGATTTGTACACACGATCGCGCCACTGCACTCCAGCCTGGGCGACACAGCGAGACTCCGTCTCAAAAAAAAAAAAAAAAAGATTTGTACACATGGTGATAATAAAAAAACAGGCCAGCTGTGGTGGCTCATATCTGTAATCCCAGTTCTTTGGGGGATCACTTCAGGCCAAGAGTTCGAGACCAGCTTGGGAAACACAGCAAGACCCTGTCTCTACAAAAAATTTAAAAATTAGCCAGGCATGGCGGCACACACCTGCAGGAGGCTGAGGTAGGAGGAGGGCTTGAGCCAGGAGTTCGAGACTACAGTGAGCTATGATCATGCCACTGAACTCCAGCCAGGGTCACAGAGCAAGACCCTATATCAAAAATAAATGAAAATAAAAATAAATTTTTAAAATATGCCAGGCATGGTGGCTCACGCCTGTGATCGCAACACTTTGGGAGGCTAAGGTGGGCAGATCACTTGAGCTCAGGAGTTCAAGACCAGCCTGGGCAACATGGTGAAACCCTGTCTCTACAAAAAATACAAAAATTAGCTGGTCACTATGGTGCGCACCTACAGTCCCAGCTACTCGGGAGGCTGGGGTGGGAGGACTGCTTGAGCCCAGGAGGTTGTGGCTGCAGTGAACTGTGATTGCGCCACTGCACTCCAGCTTGGGGACAAAGCAAGACCATGTCTCAAAAAAAAAAAAGTATAATAATAAATCTAAGTAAATAATAAAAGAACAGTTCTCCTCTGCATTGACAGTGTGTATAATATGTATTCTTTTTTCTTTTTTTTTTTTTTTTAAGAGATGGGGTTCTCCCTATGTTGCCCAGGATGGCTTCAAACTCCTGGACTCAAGTGATCATCCCACCTCAGCCTCCCAAAGTGCTGGGATTGCAAGCATGAGCCACTGTTTATAATACGTATTTTTCTATTTAGTATTTACCATAAACCACACACTGTTCTCAGTGCTTTATAAATATTCACTTACTTCTCAAAAACTCCAAAAGTACAGTCACCCCTATTTTACAGATGGGAAAACTGGGGCACTTGGTCAAAGTTACATATACATTTCTATAGATAAAAAGTGGCAGAGTGTGTTTGCCTCCAGAGTTTGGGTGTGTGAAAGCCAAGACCCTGGGCCCCTGGAGGGTCACTGAAAAATCAGACATGAGGCACATTGAGTAATAGGAGAAAAGGCATACACATTTATTTATTTATTTATTTAGAGATGGAGTTTTGCTCTTGTTGCCCAGGCTGGAGTGCAATGGCGCCATCTTGGCTCACTGCAACCTCCGCCTCCCGGGTTCAAGCGATTCTCCAAAGGCATACACATTTATTTAACATGTACATATGAGAACCTTCAGAATGAAGACCTAACCCCACCCCCATAAAGTACAGCTTATATATCATCTTGAGGTTACAGGAAGAATGGTGCCTTGGATCCTAGCAAAACAGGTTATAGGAGGGGTGAAAAACAGGAATTCTGTTGAGGGGCAATAAATGATTACTAAGGAGAATGAATGGATCTGGGAACAGAGATTAACTTGTAAACAGTTCTAACAGTGAAAAGGCCTGTTCAGGTGTGGTTACATTCTTGGTCTTAGGGGAAGAAGAAAAAAACTGCTTTACTTGTTGAGTCTGGATCTTAGGCAGATAGGGCCTGTGCTTTGGGAGAGATGAGGGGTGTTGGTGTGTGTGTATGGGGGTAAGGCAAGATGGTCAGAGACCTTGAGGCTTCTTCTTCAGTTCAGCATGTCAATGCTGTATTTTGGGTTACGGTTTCTGAGCCCCAACAGGTGTCTCCCTTGTAATCAGTAGTTTCAACCACAGTTCTGGGATGTGAAAGTATAAAATCCTTGGGAAGTCAGCAGCCCTACTCTAAACTCTAGTCCATGTCGGTCACCAATTAGCTATTAAAATATACTACCTAAAACAGCTGTTTCTTCAAAAGTTAAATAATGGGGTTAGGTTCTATGTCTTTATCCACACACTGAAGACCAGGCCTGAAGGGCTGTGCTGAGTGGTGTGGACACAAAGACCAACAGGAAGCAGGCTTACCTTCAAGGACTTCAGGATGTGGAGGGAGAGCCGCTAAGCCCACAATTATAACAGAGGATGACAGTGTTCTGTTAGGAGCTGGGAGGAGAGGCCCCTCCTGTGAGGTGGTTCCCCACCCACTGTGCCAGGTGTGGAATTTGGGCTGGGGGTATTAAGAAAGGCTTCCAAGGGTAATTACCAGAAAGGTAGGAATTAGCCAGGCAGGCAGGGGAGGGGTGGTATCCAAGCAAGGGAAACAGGATGTGAAAGCACAGCATGAGCAAAGAAAACAGAGTTCCTTAAGAATATCTTTGAACATTAATGTCCATTTTAAGAGTTTCTTGACCGGGCGCGGTGGCTCACACCTATAATCCCAGCACTTTGGGAGCCCGAGGCAGGTGGATCACCTGAGGTCAGGAGTTTGAGACCAGCCTGGCCAACATAGTGAAACCCCATCTCTACTAAAAATACAAAATAAAATTAGCTGGATGTGGTGGTGGGCGCCTGTAATCCCAGCTACTTCGGAGGCTGAGGCAGGAGAATCGCTTGAACCCAGGAGGCAGAGTTTGCGGTGAGCCGAGATTGCACCATTGCACTCCAGCCTGGATGAGAAGAGTGAAACTCAAAAAGACAGAAAAAAAAAAAAAAGAGTTTCTTTTCCCTCCTCTGCATGCCTATAAGCAGCTTCTGTGAAACCTAACAGACCTAACACAACAGCCTCTTAGAGGAGGTGTCAGTCAACTAACATGTATTTGTTGAGCACCCACTAAGAGCCCTACATAGATGTAGGAGGTGCTAGAAGTCTTGTAGTTTAGTTAGAGGCCACCCAGTTCTGAAACTGGGGCTAGTGAAGTGCAGAAGCCTTGTTTGCCCATGTCCAGTGAGGCCAGCAGGCAACTACAAAGCAAAGAATACCTCTGTCCCCCACTTCCCCTATTATGGTGACACCAATTTTCTAGTTTTTCTGTGAAGGTTCCAAGGTTTTCTGCTCAGAAAGGCACAAGAAATAGGATGAGGGATGGAAAGGATTAGGAAAGAGTTCCCGGCCAGGCACAGTGGCACACACCTGTAATCTCAGCACTTTGGGAGGCTGAAGCAGGAGGATCACTTGAGGCCAGGAGTTTGAGACCAGCCTGGACCAACATAGAGAGGCTCCATCTCTACAAAACAAACAAACAAAAAACAAGGAAAGAGTTTCATCATGCATAAGGCAGGCTCCTCTTTGGAAAGGTCAGCTGAGGCCTCAGAATAACACTTCCCCTCCCCCAGCACTCCACCTCTGGCACCTCTGGAAAAGGGTGGTTCATATCCAACCTCCTGGCAGGGAACTGTAGACTGAGTCAACAACATTCAAATCTTGAAAAAAATAAGCAAGAGTAGTGGGGGGCATAGGTGAAAAATAGTAGAGAGGAAAGCCAGAAACAGTGAGCCAGGGAACAAGGGGACGGAAGACAGGATCCAGGCTGTATCTACGGAGAGACACAGAAGGGAGATGCTGCTGCTGCTGCTGCTGCTACCACTAGTCCTCAGGGTTGCTGCAAGCCGATGTCTACATGATGAGACACAGAAGTCTGTGAGCCTTCTCAGGCCCCCTTTCTCCCAACTCCCCCCAAAATCTCGCTCTTCCTCCCTCACCCTCCCTAGCTCCCGTGATCCTCAACCCCTACGAATCCAAACCTGCTATCTAGGAGATCGTATATCAGATGGAGCTTGGGATCCTGAGGGAGAAGGGACGAAAGGGGGATCCCGAGCCCTGGCCGCAGTGAGAGAGGCCACTCAGCGAATCCAGGCTGTTCTAGCAGGTGAGTGAGGGAACAGAGGTGTCAGGGAGGGTTGAGGAGCAGAGAGGTCCAGGGGAGGAAGATCAACCCAGAAAAAGAATTCCAAGATATGGGGGAAACTGACCTCTTGTCAAGTCCCTCCAGTGCAAGGACCCCTGCTTCTGAGTCGAGACCCTGCACAGTATTGCCACGCTGTCTGGGGAGACCCAGATATCCCAAACTACCACAGGTGAGTTCATGTCATTGACAATATATGTAATTCTTCAGGGATACCTAGAAATGTCCTCAGCTCACCTACAGATATTCATTCTTATAGGTGCAGCCTCTTGAACCCAGGGTACAAAGGAGAGAGTTGCCTGGGGGCAAAGGTGAGATTGAGTCAACGACACTGAAATCTTGAAAAAAATAAGGGTGGTGGGGGGATATGCAGAGAGATAGTAAAGAGAGGAAAACCAGAAATAAGTACACCAGGGAAGAAGAGGATGGAAGACAGGATCCTGACCAGGTGCACCTCTTAGTCTCAGGGATCCGGAGATCTGCAGCCTGCCATGACCATTCCAAGACCACCACCATCAGAGTTGCTTAGTGTGCTTCTTAACGATGTAGATTCCTGAGCTCCTCTCCCTGCTAAAGTTTAAAAAATCAGAGAGTGGGGGTGAAGGCGCAGAACTCTGTATTCTAGCCAGCTGCCTAGATAACACTAAGACAGACCAAAGAGATTCATTCTTCCCTACTCCTCATACCCAGTTTCCTACTGTTCCAGCGCATCTGCTAATGCAACATTTCACTCCCTGCCAGATTCCTGATGCCCATCTTCGCAGTTATGCCTTGTGGCCAGAGCAGGGTCCCCCACAACTGGTCCAGCCAGATGGGCCTGGGGTCCAAAACACTGATTTTCTCCTGTATGTGCGGGTTGCTCACACTTCCAAGTGCCACCAAGAGGTGAAGTTCAAATCAAATCTCCTTTCCCTGCTGTCTCTCTCAATCTTAAATCTTATGAGGAGGGTTAGGGAGCATAAAAGCAGTTTTTGTTTTGTTTTGTTTTGTTTTTGTTTTGAGACAGAGTCTCACTCTGTTGCCCAGGCTGGAGTACAGCGGCCCGATCACAGCTCACTGCAGCCTTGACCTCCTGGGCTCAGGTGATCCTCCCATCTCAGCTTCCTGAGTAGCTAGGATTACAGGCATGCACCACCATGTCCGGCTAATTTTTTGTATTTTTTTTGTAGAGACAGGGTTTTGTCATGTTGCCCAGGCTGTGTCTCAAACTCTTGGGCTCAAGCAATCTGCCCGCCTTGGCTTCCCAAATGTCAGGATTACAGGCGTGAGCCACCACGCCCAGCCAAAAGCAGTTTTTATTAAGTTGTGCTTATTTGGGATAACTCAGGGAATGCTAGTAACGTTTGGGTAAAGGCTACCCCCACCCACAGCCATCTCTCAATACCACTCCTGCAGAGTTCTGCAGAGTCCCCTCGTCCTCCATTTTCAGAGGAGTTCTTCTACTTATGCTACCCTATTTTTCTCCTTTCCGGCCCTACCCTGTCCTGGCCCATCCACAGCCCTCTGTCATAGCCTATGCTGCCTGCTGCCAGCTGGACTCAGAAGACAGGCCCCTCGCTGGCACCATTGTCTACTGTGCCCAACATCTCACCAGCCCCAGCCTCAGCCACAGTGACATTGTCATGGTGACTGCTGCATGATGAATAGGGAGAAGCAAACAGGTTGCAGGGTAGGGGGCCAGGTTACTCATTTTCCCATTAAGTCAAAGAAGCCACAGAGGATGGAATAGAAGGTGCCTCAAACTCTAGGAAAAGCTGATTGGGCAGAGGGGTTATAGAGTGTTTGGTCAATCCTGCTGCAAATTCGGCCCCCTTACTGGGCTGTCATTTGTCCTTAGGCCACACTACATGAATTGCTCCATGCCTTGGGTTTCTCTGGACAGCTCTTCAAGAAATGGCGAGACTGCCCCTCAGGATTCAGTGGTAAATGAGAGGAATGAGGTTAAGGACTTCCCACAATCAACCAGAGGAAATTCACTATCTCATAACCTCCTTCCAATTTTACTTCACCCTTCCTAAGTTTTTCTCTCCTCATATTGCCTTCTTCCCTTTCTGCAGTTAGAGAGAACTGTTCTACAAGGCAACAAGTGACAAGGCAAGATGAGTGGGGACAACTGCTTCTCACCACCCCAGCTGTTAGCCTTAGCCTGGCCAAACACTTGGGAGTGCTGGGGGCTTCACTTGGTGTTCCCTTGGAAGAAGAGGTGAGAATGAGAACACCTTCGGGTGATGGAAGAAAGGAGTAACCAGGTAACAACCAGCCATCTGCCACCTCCTCCAGGAGGGCCTTTTGTCCTCGCACTGGGAGGCCAGACTACTCCAGGGTTCTTTAATGACTGCTACCTTTGATGGAGCCCAGCGCACTCGACTTGACCCAATCACCCTCGCTGCCTTCAAAGACTCAGGCTGGTACCAGGTCAATGACAGCGCTGCAGAGGAGCTGTTGTGGGGCCGGGGTGAGAAGTAAGGGAGACCTGCAGAGAGGCACTCATGACCCAAGTCAGCTCTGGGGGAAGTGGGAGGCTGGAGGGTTGTCTGTTGCTAATGTATAATTGAAGCTGTGAGGATAGCTGGTGCCGAAGGATGTTTGGGCTTCATTTGTTGAGGGCTCTCTTTCCTTCTTTTCTCATCTGTCAAGCAGGATCTGGCCCAGAATTTGGCTTGGTAACCACATGTGGGACTGGCTCTTCAGACTTCTTCTGTACTGGCAGGTGTGTGTGCTGAGTGGATAGGGGACTGTATGGCTGTCAGTGATTCTAGTGTCACTCTACCATCCATTCCACACAGTGGGCTGGGCTGCCACTACCTGCACCTGGACAAGGGAAGCTGCTCCTCAGACCCCATGCTGGAAGGCTGCCGCATGTACAAGCCCTTAGCCAATGGGGTGAGTAGATAAGAGAGCAGACAATGAAACTGAGTGGGTCTGGAAGGCAGTCAACTTCAAAGGCATCAGAACAAACACTTCTACCTTCTGACCTGCCCTTCAGAGTGAATGCTGGAAGAAGGAAAATGGATTCCCTGCTGGGGTGGAGAATCCCCATGGGGAGATCTACCATCCCCAGAGCCGCTGCTTCTTTGCCAACCTCACTTCACAGCTGCTCCCTGGGGATAAGCCCAGGCATCCTTCTCTTACCCCACACCTCAAGGAAGCAGAGCTCATAGGCCGCTGCTACTTACATCAATGCACAGGGAGGGGAGCTTACAAGGTGCAGGTGGAGGGCTCGCCTTGGGTCCCATGCCTTCCTGGAAAGGTTATACAGGTGGGTACCATAAGAGGAATAGTTGCAGCATACTGGCAAAAAGAAGTCGGGAAATACTTGTATGGTGGTACTGTCCAACCTGTTTTGATGTGCATACAGTTTTCCTAAGTACCCACTGAGTCCATGACTCTGATCTAGAATATACATTTTCCTTAGAAGGAAGACTTGAACAGATAAGGCAAAACCATATCCTGCTACATATTTCCTTGCAGATACCCGGGTACTATGGTCTTCTCTTCTGTCCCCGGGGTCGGCTGTGTCAGACTAATGAAGATATCAATGCTGTTACTTCCCCACCTGTGAGTCTTTCAACCCCAGATCCACTATTCCAGCTCTCTTTAGGATTAGCTGGGCCTCCAGGCCACTCTCTGGGGAAGGAACAGCAAGAAGGGCTAGCTGAGGCAGTACTGCAGGCTTTGGCGAGCAGAGGCGGCACTGGCAGGTAAAAGCTTGAGTATTTATACAATGGGCCAAGGAGAATCCTTAAGTCCTTCACTTTATGACTCTCCTCTGAAGACTTCTTGTTCATCCCACTCTTAAGCCTGCACCTGTTTCCATGAGATATACTCTGCCAGGAACTATACCTCTATTAAAAGATTCAAATGTCCGTTTAGGTGCTATTTCCACAGCCCATCAATTACCACTAGCTTGGTGTTTACTGTGCATATGTGGAAGTCCCCTGGCTGCCAAGGGCCTTCAGTTGCTACGCTGCACAAGGCCCTGACTCTGGCTCTCCAGAAAAAACCCCTGGAAGTGTATCACGGAGGAGCCAACTTTACCACACAACCCAGCAAGTAAGATAATATTCCAAGTACTTTTCTTTCAAATCCATGGAGTCCAGATGTTTGAAATTAAATTTATTAAGCACTCACTCATGTGTATATTGTCCTAGGCAGGGTTGCGTTTCAGAGAAAAAAGATCCCTAACTAATACGATCATCCAGTCCCATCACTACCTGGCTCCCTCCTCCCATACAATAACACATTCCCCCATCTCTAGGACATAGGGATCTTAGTTCCCCCCCTTTTTCTTTTTTGAGACAAGGTCTCGCTCTGTCACCCAGGCTGGAATGCAGTGGGGTGATCTCAGCTGTGGCTTCAACCTCCCTAGGCTCAAGTGATTCCCCCACCTCAGCCTCCCAAATAGCTGGGACTACAGGTGCACACCACCACGCCAGCTAATTTTTGTATTTTTGGTAGAGACAGTTTCACCGTGTCGCCCAGGCTTGTCTCCAACTCCTGAGCTAAAGCAACCCACCGGCCTCTGCCTCCCAAAATGCTGGGAGCCACCACTCCCAGCCCCCTTCCTTTCTTAAGCACTGTTAGGGATTGTGTCTATCTACCTAAAGAACATAGACTTACTCTTCCCTTAAGCCACTTCCCCCGCTGCCAAGTTAGGTCTTCTTCCAGTAATTTAAGATGCTAGAAGACTTAGATCTTGATCTTATTTCTACTTTCAGGTTCGATAGTCCCTCTTAACGATTTCCTGTTTAGCTTAATGCTTGGATGAGGCGGGGCTTCATGAGCTCTATCTTTAAGGGTAAAGCCCCTTAGCCAGACGTGGTGGCGCGGCATGCGCCTGTAGTCCCAGCTACTTGGAAGGTTGAGGCAGGAGAATTGCTTGAGCCTAGGAGGCAGAGGTTACGGTGAACCAAGATCATACTACTGCATTCCAGCCTGGGCAACAGACCAAGACCTTGTCTCCAAAAAAAAAAAAAAAAAGGTAATGCCCCTTTATCTACTAAGCCTAGGCATTATTCCATGCCAAATATTACCTTCTATGTTCCTAGGTTGCTGGTTACTTCAGACCATAATCCCTCCATGACCCACCTAAGGCTGTCCATGGGACTCTGCCTAATGCTGCTAATCCTGGTGGGTGTACTGGGAACCACAGCCTACCAGAAAAGAGCCACTCTTCCTGTGAGACCATCTGCCTCTTACCATTCACCAGAGCTCCACAGCACAAGGGTCCCAGTTAGAGGAATAAGGGAGGTGTGATGTTGCCCAGAACATGACAGGGGGTAAGGAAGAGAATAATTTCTTGTGAGACAACTGGATGGAAAATCTATTGTGTATACTTAAGTTCTCCTTTCTTTGGAATGCCTCTTTCCCCAGATATCAATTTTATATAGCCTGACAATGAAAAAAGGGTGAAGTTTTACGGTTCTAAAGACCCATTCTTTATTTTGGTACAAAAATAAACTGTTCAACCTGTAAATTGTCACTTATTTTCATATTGTTGTAAAGCAAACTTACAGAATAGGAACACCTGCTACCAGTTCCAAGAATATCACATACATATGCCTTAGAAATGGGCCAGGTATGATGGTTCATGCCTGTAATCCCAGCACTTTGGGAGGCCAAGGTGAGAATGGATTGCTTGAGGCCAGCAGTTCAAGACCAGACTAGAAAATGTAGCAAGACCCCCATATCTACAAAATAATTTAAAAATTAGCCAGATATTGTGGTGTGGGCCTGTAGTCCTAGATACTCAGAAGACTGAGGCAGAAAGATTACTTGAGCCTAGAATTTGAGGTTACAGTGATCTCACGTTCACTGATGATCATGCCACTGCACTCCAAACTTGAGTGACAAACCCATGTCTTTTAAAAAAAAAAAAAGTCACTGCAATTTGGATTCAAACAGTGTGAAGGAGGAAGCAACTAATTATCTCTCTCTCCTGATTTTTCATAATTTTATTAAATCATCACTGGGAAAACTAACGGTTTGGGTATCACACAGTTACACTAGAATCTGATAGGAGTTTGGTAAAACCAGCCAATGGAATCCAGGTAAAGTATAAAAACACCACCTTTTATTGTCCTGTCTTATTTCTCGGGAAGGAGGGTTCTACTTTACACATTTCATGAGCCAGCAGTGGACTTGAGTTATAATGTGTAGGTTCCTTGTGGTTATAGCTGCAGAAGAAGCCATCAAATTCTTGAGGATTTGACATCTCTGGAAAGAAGCAAACTAGTAGACTGATGAGCTGGATTGCTTAGATTGATAACATTTACAAATAGGAGTCCAGTTGACATGCTATTAATGTTGAAATAACCATGCCTGTACTGGTCAGTGAGTTCAGTCAGCTGGTCGGAATACCAGTTCCAGAGCTTTAGGCGACACATTTGAATTGAGTTATCATTGTAGAGAGTCATGGCTCCATCAGCTATGGTTATCTTCTTTGGTCTGAATGCCTATCAGTCCTTACCAGCTGTAGCAGCCACTGCTTGGTAAAACTTTGCCACGAAGTCTGGCTCACTGAACTCCAGCTGTCTGACAAATTCATTGCGCTCCTGCTCAGCCCAGCCTCGAAACCACTGATCCCAAAGATGTAGCTGGCACTCAAAGATAGAAGGTGGTCGGTCTGCCCTAGACACACTAAGCTGCTCCAGACTATCCAGCAGTGGCTGTAATTTTTCTGGCACTGCCTTAGCTACCAGGTCCTCTAGGAAACGTTCACGCTGGGGACCTGACCAATTGGCAAACCAGTGAAGAATACACTTCATCTCCTGGGAGGTGATGTAAGACATCAGAGGAGGGGAAGGGTTAGTATTGTGTGGTACTGAGGGTAAGAGGGATGGGAAGGACAGTGGCATTGAAGAGGATGACTCCAGTGGCATCCTGAAACATAAAAGCACTGTTATATGCTCTCCAGGTAGAGCAACGAAAATACAACTTTTATGCAACAAGACATCTTACCACACTCAATTAGCATCTACAGAGAAAATTACTTTTTATGAATTCAAAGACCCCAAATAATAGTCCTTTATTTAGATTATTATCCAACTACCTTAGAGAAATCACCAAAAATAACTTCGTTTCCTATTTGCCTGCCTTTTTCAAATCCATTCTTCCCTACCCACTGTCTCCCTCCATCTTTCTTATAAAGAACCTAAAAATAACTAATATATTTCTTGTTCGTTCTCTTCCTCTTAATTCTATGTGCCAGGGTGGGTAAAGAAAAAAACAATGATTAATGTTGGTCCATCACATCTTCTCCAAAATGAAAAAAGACACATTTTAAAATCTAGTTCGTGCAGCTGGTCAAGGCTGACGCTAATTGTTTTGCAGCTATCAACAGTGGGGGAAGAAAGAAAAAATGTTATTTATGATGAAAGAGCCTTCAATGTGCACATAAGCCTCTGAAATATGCCAAGAACTCCATAACATCCGTTACCTCCTTACATTTCCTGTAAAGCACCAGGAAAAGTTAAAGAGCAGAGTAAGGACCTTGCTCAAAATAAGGTAACGCATGAAAGAACCAGAAGCCCGGGTGTTTGAGACTTTTTTGAAAAAGAGTCCAGTTGGTTTGTTGGCTTAGAGATCTAACAAGTGTTACACTATTTTATGACAATCCATGTCTTTAAACAATTGTCCTTAATATTTAGTATGGGCCAGACGCGGTGGTTCTTGCACTTCCAAAGTAATCTCAGCACTTTGGGAGGCCGAGGCAAGAGGATCGCTTGAACCCAGGTGTTCGAGACCAGCCTGGGCAACATGACAAAACCTCATCTCTACAAGAAATAAAAAAATTAGTTGGGCGTAGAGGTGCCTACCTGTAGTCCTAGCTACTTAGGAGACTGAGGTAGGAGGATCACCTGAGCCCGGGAGGTTGAGACTGCAGTCAGCCCTGATCGCGTCACTGCACTCCAGCCTGGGTCAGAGTGGAGTGACAAAAAAAAAAAAACTTTTTTTTTTTAGTATGGTATCTATTGGTGCCTTGCCGTTAATTTTTTTTTTTTTTTTTTTTTTTTTTTTTTTGAGACGGAGTCTTGCTCTGTCACCCAGGCTGGAGTGCAATGGTGTGATCTCAACTTCTGCTTCCTGGGTTCAAGCGATTCTCCTGCCTCAAGTAGCTGGGACTATAGGCGTACGCCACCACGCCCGGCTAATTTGTTTGTATTTTTAGTAGAGAGGGGTTTCACCATGTTGGCCAGACTGGTCTCCAACTCCTGACCTCAAGTGATCCGCCCGCCTCGGCCTCCCAAAGTGCTGGGATTATAGGCGCAAGCCACTGCGCCCGGCGCCTTACCATTAATTTTGCATCATGAATGCAATGGAAAGATCAGCCAATTTGACTTTAATAGTTTTCAGTCTCTTAAATCTCTAACGTATCTCTTAAATCTCTAAACTATTTGTCTGTGACCTATTTTACTGTTTGTGTTTCTTCTGCATCAAGTTGGAGGATTGGTAGTGACAAAGAAAGAAGCCCCTAAACAATTAATATTAGTTCAAGTACCAAAAAAGTTCAGGGCGCTTGCATTTTTCAGTTCTTGCCCTACAGGAAGCAGTTCCTCCAAGGGAACTTACTCTCTTCTGCGGAGCAAGGAAGAACTTTCCCAGAATCTTGCCACATGGCTTCCAAGGCAAACTCAAACTAAAGTTCAGCGTCATAGATCAGTTCATAGTCTGGGTCCGAAGACACGGCGATGCCTCTTACCCACTTTGGAGGCCACGGAGCTTGTTATTCTGATTCCGCACCAGCCCCCCGCCCCTCCCCAAAAAAAGCCTAAGATGGGTGGGAGTGGCTAGGATTCAGAGGACAGAGGGCAGAAGCTCTTTGCGTTAAGGAGTAGGAGGCTTGCCCTATTAGGGTAATCCGCAAACACCGAGTCTGACCCGGCCCATAGAGGTACTTCTACCCCGCTTACCTCCCCTTTTCTCTCGGAGGGCACCCGAAGATTGTCACGAGTCCTTAGACTCCAACTACCGCAGCAGCTTCCAAATTTCCTGAAAACCCTAAGCTGGGCCAGCCCGAGAGCCCACGCACTTCCGGCCTCGGACCCGCCCCAAACACCCAAGCGCCCCAGCGCCTCATCTCTAGGTCCGGAGATAAACGAACATCTCCGATTATGGTTATACCAGAGTCGAGGGCTTCCGAATATATTCGATTCAAAGCTTCGGCAAGACGAAGAAAACCGAGCCTGAAAGCAGGACGAGAAAAGGGGCGCTGCAGGGCGGATGGAAAGAATTGATTGGTGCCGATGTGGAGACGGAAACATCCGAGGACATCCGGAGGAACCCGGGGAGTTCTGAGTGGTAATCGAGGGGTAGAGTATGGCAGTGGGCGGGGTCATCTCGGTACGTTCGAAGGGCGTTGGCGGAAATTACCGAAGATGCCCGAAGCCGTCGGGACGGACCCGAGTACCTCACGCAAGATGGCGGAGCTGGAGGAGGTGACTCTGGACGGGAAGCCTCTTCAGGCGCTGCGGGTGACCGACCTGAAGGCCGCACTGGAGCAGCGAGGCCTAGCCAAGAGCGGGCAGAAGAGTGCCCTGGTCAAGCGGCTCAAAGGGGTGAGGAGTCGGCGTTGCTGGGGTGTCGGAGGAGAGCGGACCCGGTAGAGACGAGCCTCTGCCGCGGCGCAGGCGCAGTATCCGGGCTCGGCGCGAGCTCGCTCAGGCCGCCAGCGCGAGCCTCTGGATCCGCGCGCACGGTGGTTGATGAGATTCGCGCTGGAATGGAGATCGCGCCGGTTCCCGCCTTAACGGCAGCAGCGCGAGCCCAAATGGGAGGGTGTGCACTACTCTCCAGGAGTGTCTTAAGCTCCTTCCTCCTTCCCCCACCCCCTCCTTGTTTGTATCTGTGGTTTCGGCGCATGCGCTGCAGAAGGAGTTAAATCCCACTACCTACGGCGTTGCTGGCCTGAGGGGGGCGAGTTGGGCTGGGTCGGAGTTAGGGGTATAGTTGCGCGGAGGGGTGGATGGGATTGGTATCGCTATCCGCAGGAATGGGATTGGGGTAGTGTAAAATGTCTGCACGATTAGATGAGGAGGTGAGATGAAGAGAGACCTTTATTTGAAGGGACTTGATGAGAGAGAGGTCTCTAATTTATAGGGCATCTAGTGGCAATTTGGGTGGTTCAGAATTTGGTGAATATTGGTGAGAGAGGCGAGGCAGGTTGATAGATATTGGGGATTTTGAATCGGTTTGAGTAGATTAAGGTGGGATTGTCATGAGGTAGGTGTAGCTCAATTCGAGTGTATAGGTTTGGTTTAAAGAAGGGAAAATGAGGATGTCTTGGTTTTCATTAGAGTTCAATAGGATACGTGGCAGGTAGTGCAGATTAGGTCTGGGTTGGCTCGAGGGTTGAGTTGGCAGACCGTTGCTTATACAGAAGCTGATAGTTTTTTGTGTGTGTGTGTTTGTGTGTGTGTGTGTAGATGGACTAGGTTAGACCACAGTTTACAGGGTCTGTGGTCATTTTTTTCTGTAGCTTCCTCTTTGAAAGTTTTATAAATTTGATAGATCTAGGTGCCACAGTACTGGAAATTATACAAATTGACTCTAGTCCTGGGTGACCCTTTGACCAAGTAATTCCGTCAGGCAAAAACCAGGAGCCCCACGGTTGGTTTGAGTATTTTAAGTAATTTTACTTGCATGATCAGATTTAGAAGGGGCACTTGGCAAAAGTGCAGAAGATAATAGGGATTTTAGTACTGGTTCTATTACTGATATTATGACATAGCCAGGTCACTGATTCTGTGTGCCTGCATTTTATATCTGTACATTTAGTAACAGTAACCATGGCTACCTTTAAGGGTCTTCTGAAGATGAATGAGAACAGTGTTAGTAAAGGGTTTTCAGGTCCCTGAAAAAGGAATACAGTTTAATTGTGTGTATTTAAATCATTGCATTTAATTAAGAGGTTGTGGTAGAGGTTGGGGTTTTTCTTTTTTTTTCCTCATCATTTCTGACTTTTACCCTTCTCTATACCAGGCTCTAATGCTAGAAAATTTACAGAAACACTCAACACCCCATGCTGCATTCCAGCCAAATTCCCAGGTGAGAAAGAAGGTGTATTCAATGGAGTGTGCTCTTTGGATATACAGACACATGGAAGGACGTGGTGTTGTATATTTGATGCTTAATTCCTCATGACTATTTTCCTAAGTTCTCTTGGTCAGAAATGTTCTCAAACCAGGACAGTTGAATTCTAATCAACCCAGTTGTATACAAGGGCCTGGAGTAAAGAACAGAATCAGAGGCGCTATTAGTTTATAATAATTGAAATGGCATGTGCAGAAAGGTGTGGCTTCCATTAATTACGTGTAGTACAGAGATCTGAAGTCATTTATCTGCCATGAATTTAGGAAAGGTAGTTGATGTCTTTGAGTATAGATGTGAAGTAGACCACCAATATGGCAGTGTAGGGAAATAGTTGCTGATTAAGAACTCTTGTTGATGTAGATTTTCCAAGGGTTCAGTCCTGTGTAAGTCACCCACCACTACTAGTGTTAACTACTAACTCAATGCACTTACTCGTAAACATTACTAATACCTCCTTTACTTAGGATAAGAAACAACCTTTGGAGACCTTGGTTTCCTCCATTTCCTTATCTGTAATATGAGAAACAGACTAAACCCATGGGTTTATAACTGCCCTCTTGGGGTTTTGTGGAGCTGCTTTGGAGAGCTTCCCAGGGGAAATACCTTTTTCCCAAGTAAGCAAGGCTCATACTCCTCCCTTAAACTAGATTAGATCTACTTTTATCTGCTTTAACTATTGAGTTTCTGCATAAGATTTTTAAATTATTCCATAGTTAAAATCCAAAAATCATTAGGCTGCACAGTCTCTTAAAGTTTCTTTCAGCTTTTAAAAATCCCCTCATTATAATGTGTCATATACTTAAAGGAAAAATCCAAGTCTTTGTTAAAACAACGGTGTGCAGCCTCAGTACTAGATGAAGTCTCAGGATACTGTGGAAAACAAGAGAGCCCTCCTACTCCCTTGTTATCACCTCATTAAGCTGTAAGTATCATAATCTAGCCAGCTTTCAGAGATTCAATTAAGTAACAAGCATAAGAAACTGCATAGTTAATCAGCTTAATTGTATTCCTTTTACCCATTGCATTTTAGTCTTTGAAGCTTTGCTTTTATTAACACAGGGGTTGTGCAGCAAACATGCCTATTCTGTAATACACATGCAACCCACCCTTCAGCAATGTCCATTGAGTGCCAAGAGACTCATTTCTACTTCAGGTGAAAATAAACATTTACTATGTTTAGGAAACATGACTAATAACATAGAAAGTATTCAGGTTTTTTGCTTTTTCAGTTCTAAATAGGACTTGCTAAGCAAGAAGGTTCTAGGGAGGAGAACTTGTGAAGAGAAAGCTGGAGGTCAGAAGAGCAACTTGGGAATCTGTATTACAGAAAAAAAAAATAGGAAAAGGCATAAGCTCCTGTTACCAAGGATTTCCTTTCACCCAGACAAAATGGAGTTATAACTTTGTCTAAGTGCTGAATGGATATCCCTTTTCTTAGTCTCTTGATTTCATACTTTTAAATACTATACTTGAATTTTGGAGATGTTTGATAACATGTTTCCTGGATATGAGGCCGGGCATTGTGGCTCACGCCTGTAATGCTAGCACTTTGCGAGGCCAAGGTGGGTGGATCACCTGAGGTCAGAAGTTTGAGACCAGCCTGGCCAACATGGCAAAACCCCATCTATACTAAAAATGCAGAAATGAGCTGGGTGTAGTGG
The DNA here is from genome assembly GCF_009828535.3 of Hylobates moloch. Classification (NCBI taxonomy): domain Eukaryota; kingdom Metazoa; phylum Chordata; class Mammalia; order Primates; family Hylobatidae; genus Hylobates; species Hylobates moloch. The sequence goes on along the minus strand of NW_026652291.1, from coordinate 60,124,072 downwards.
CACATGTCTGTAATCCCAGCTACTCAGGAGACTGAGGCAGGAGAATGTCTTGAACCCAGGAGGCGGAGGTTGCAGCAAGCCGAGATCACGCCATTGCTCTCCAGCCTGGGTGACAAAGTGATACTCTGTCTCAAAAAAAAAAAAAAAAAAAATTTCCTGGATAGGTAACGGTTGATCTTTTGGAGGAACTGGCTTTTTTTTTTTTTCTTGAGATGGAGTCTTGCTCTTTAACCCAGGCTGGAGTGCAGTGGCACAATCTCGGCTTACTGCATCCACCACCTCCTGAGTAGCCAGGATGACAAACTCACACCACAATATGCCCAGCTTTTTGTATTTTTAGTAGAGACGGGTTTCGCCATGTTGCTGAGACTGGTCTTGAACTCCTGAGCTCAAGCAGTCTTCCCACTTCAGCCTCCCAAAGTACTGGGATTACAGATGTGAGCCACCATGTTTCAGTCTTGATACTACCAAAAGGAAATTTTAGATTACCCTTTAGATAATCTTCCACGTAATCTAGGAATTTAGCCTAAGAGGTATAATTACAGGAATTTTAATTTAAGGTTATTTGTGGCTGGGCACGGTGGCTCAAGCATGTAATGCCAGCACTTTGGGAGGCTGAGGCAGGTGGATCACTTGAGGTCAGGAGTTTTGAGACCGGTCTGATCAACATAGTGACACCCCGTCTCTACTAAAAATAAAAATTAGCCAAGTGTGGTGGTGCACACCTGTAATCCTAGCTACTCAGGAGGCTGAGGCAGGAGAATCATTTGAAGCCAGAAGGCAGAGGTTGCAGTGAGCCAAGGTCACGCCACTGCACTCCAACCTGGGCAACAGAGTGAAACTCTGTCTCAAAAAATAAAAATAAAAGTAATTTGTATACCAGTATCACTCTTTGGGAACTGAATATTTAAAACAAAAAATTTAAAACAAAAAAATTATCTTCTTTTTGCCCTTTTTTTTTTTTGTGACTCAGGCTATTCTGTTCTTCAATATAGAACTGACTTAAAAAAAAGCCTTCCAACATTTTAGTTATCTTTCGTGGGTCCAACTATAAGGAGTGGACCTTTGCTCCATGGAATGTTGTTCTTTGCATTCTCCTGGTTTGTTTTCCTAGACCCTCTTTTTTCATTTCCTCTACACAGATTGGTGAGGAAATGAGCCAGAACAGTTTCATAAAACAGTATCTGGAAAAGCAGCAGGAGCTACTTAGGCAGCGTCTGGAACGGGAAGCTCGAGAAGCTGCAGAACTTGAAGGTAAGCCCAGATTGTCACTTTTAACAAGGAGTTCGTCATTCTTATCCCTGTCACCAAGTAGATAGGCCTGTGTGACTAGACAATTTCAGAAATAAGTGAGGCTGAGACTGCTACTTACTTGCTTTCATAGCCCATGAAGCCAAGTGATTTACTATTTACTTTTGTCAGGGAAGAGGACACTTAATTTGACTGTCTTGTTAGAAGAGGATTCCTGCCAACAGGAAGAGTTATAAGTAAATTAAGCTACCATTTAGATGAAGTAGAGCTGAATCCCAGGGAGTTTTTTTCTTTGTATACGGTGCTCTTTTTGGTATGTAACTCTGTATCTGTGACTTTGCCTGACCTCCTTCACTCCTCTACATATTCCTACATGCTGAGTCCTTCACTCCCTCCCTGCCCCGACCCGATCTGTACTTTGCAGAAGCTTCAGCTGAGTCGGAGGACGAGATGATCCATCCTGAGGGAGTGGCTTCCCTGCTGCCTCCTGACTTTCAGAGCAGCCTGGAGAGACCAGAGCTGGAGCTCAGCAGACATTCGCCCAGTACGTATCTCCCTCCCCACTGCGCTGTTTTGTCAATCCTGCGTAGTTGGTGGGGGGAGGTAGTTACACCTCCTTTCATGCTAAGCCTCCATGAAAGTCCCAGGGAAATTCTGTGACATTAATATTTGACATCTGTTTCTCATGGAAAGTATACCCTTTTTGAAGTCTGCTTTCACCCATATATTGTGTTACCTTCTCAGTGTTTTACGAAGCAGTGTGATTTTTCTTCTCATCTGTACCTCTTCAACTCTTCTACCTCTGAATTTGGCAACAGTCAACTCTTTTTCATCTCTTCACCAATTGTGTATATTACGTGTTAACACATTCAGTCACCCTCTCGAATTGGGTATCTGCTGTGGTTTAATCAACAGATTTTCATTGTGTACTTGCTGTATACCAGGCACATGGTAGGCACTAGGAATATAGTAAAGAAAGAAACAAGTCTCAGCCCCAAGAAACTTAGTCTAGTGAGGAGATGGACATTAGTTACAGTTGTATTGGCCACTGTGCAAGGCAACGCAGAGTATTATGTGAGCATATTATAATAGGGAGCTCTAACCTAGTATATGGGATTGGTTCAGGCAAGATTAATTAATTTCTTCACATTATAGAAAATATTAAGCACCCATGCTGTGTGCGGTCGCTCACGCCTCTGATCCCAGCACTTTGTGAGGCCGAGGCAGATGGATCACCTGAGGTCAGGAGTGCCAGACCAGCCTAGAAAAACCGTGAAAAAGCCATGGCAAAACCCTGTCCCTACTAAAAATATAAAAATTAGCCAGGTATGGTGGCAGGCACCTGTAATCCCAGTGACTCGGGAGGCTAAGGCAGGAGAATCGCTTGAACCCGGGAGGCAGAGGTTGCAGTGGGCCAAGATTGCACCATTGCACTTCAGCCTGGACAATAGAGTGAGACTGTGTCTCAAAAAATGTATATAATCATAATAAGCACCCAATTTTGCATAATATCTCAAGCAAAAGTCTATAAATATAGCCTTTGTCTTTTGGGAACTACCTGTCTAAGTCAGTATACTTTGAGGAGAGCATGTATAGGTTGAGCATGCCTAATCCAAAGACCCAAAACTTTCTGAGCATTCACATGACACTCAAAGGAAATGCTCATCAGAGCATTTCAGATTTTGGGTTTTCAGATTAGGGATGCTGAATCAGAAAGTATAATGCAAATATTCAAAAATCCAAAATCTAAAACACTTGTGATCCCAAGCATTTTGGAAAAGGGATACTTAATATGTATATAAGACGTGGATTGTTAGTAGATACATTAAACCAATGTGTAACTTAACAAGTATTTTGAATAATTAGTAATGTTGAGGGGGGTGCGGAATCCACCGTAATCAGTGTTTTTAGGATGTATGGAAGTTTCCAGCTCTTCTGATTAATATAGAATTCCTTCATGGACTACGCTTGATTTTAGTTAAAAGGCTGAGCAGCGATAGACTCTTCATGGAAATAGATTTTTTAGGAGATATTTAATGGTGGGAAAGAAATTTTCCAAAAGGCTAGAGAAAATAGCCTTTGAGTCTAGTTTTAAGGTCCTGTTTTACTCAGTCCCTGTTTTTCTTGGTCCTAGTCTTAGACCCAGAAAGACATTTTTAGAAATCTTTTAGTAAGAAAATACTGGCCAATACTTTGGAATTATTGAGTTCCTTAGGGACCTCTTTTCTCCTGAAATATGAGAATAGTAGACCCTCAGCTGATCCACTTTGCTCCCTGCGCCCTTTCCCCCCTGATTTTAAAGCCAAGAGGAAAGAGAAATCTCTTCTAAAATTGTCAGTATTTCTTCTCACATAAAACTAAAAATATATATTTATTGAATTCCTACTGCATACATATCTCTGTGTGAGAGTATGTTGGGAGTTAGCACAGCATAAAGTCTGTTAGGAAGAGAGAACAATTACACATAAATCGAACAACAGAAGATAGTATGTGACAATGATACAGACAAAAGAGTGGAAGAGCTCTGAGGACTACAGTGATTAGAGAAAGCCTCATACGGAGATACAGGATTTGAGCTGAGCCTTAGAAATGGTTTGGCAGAGAGGATGCAAGAAGATATTTTTAGGAAGGAACAAAGGCAGAGAGGTAGGAATGAATATGGTATTTTTAAAGGAGAGGTAGTAGACTAATCTAGCCAGAGTAGAGTATTTCACATTCAAGAATAGTCAGCAAAACAATTTAAAAGGTAGAAGAGGGTGATATACAGAGGGCTTTAAATGCCAGGCCAATAAGTATGAGGGTTTTTTTTTTAGTTCTATAGGTAATGGGGGAACCATTGAAAATTCTTAATAGGACCATGATTTGATAAGGACCTCTCTTTAAAAAGAGAGGCTGTCAGTTCTTAATATAATTTGAAATGAAAAAGAGAAATGATTTCTGAAATAGATTTCAAAAGCAAAGATTTAGAGTAAGGGTAGCCAGTCTTTTCAGTGCTTTATGTCATCAGTAAGACCCTGCCCATGGCTAGTAATTGATGGAGAAACCCAGAGGTTAAAAAAATAAAAAGGTGAAAAATAAATTGGAAAGTGTGAATGTAGTAAATTGTAGAGTACTGCTCATAATTGCTGTAAATGCTCTTCAGTGTCCTTTATGCCATAAATTTTCCTACCTCTGATCTTGGCTTAGATAAGAATCCCATTATAGATGTGGTACAAAATTTAGTTAAGGTCCTGAATGGAGTGGCCGTTTGGAGTTCTATCAGTGCTTAGTTGAATCAGCATTAACCCTAGTGTTTGCCCAGAAATCAGATTCTTCCAGGTGTAGAATCTCAGTCTGCCATATGCCAGTATGCCATTGCAATGGCAGCTTATTTGTTGGCTTTGAATGTTTTGGGGTTCTCTCTTGAATAACAAATTTTGATTAAGTTTCCTACTAACATTTTTCTAAACGCTACTGGCACCTGCGGGAGATTTTGTATTTGTTTTAATATTACTATGTTTAAGAATATGGATTCCTGGCCCCTACCCAAAGAATCTCAAGGAATGGGAGTCCTGGGACTCTACATTTTTTAAAAAGTCCCTGAGTGGTTCAGTTGACCAATTCATTTTATGAATGACTAACTGAAGGAAGAGTTTTTCAGTGTTATAATTTATCAAGATCTTTGGTTTATATTCCAGCATCCTCCTGTTTATGTGCTATTGGCAAAATCCCAAATAGGAAGGAAGAATTGGTTTGTCCAGGTGTGGTGTCTCACACCTGTAATCCTAGCACTTTGGGAGGCTGAGGTGGGAGGATCTCCCAGGAGATTGGCCTCAGCAACATAGTGAGTCCTATCTGTACAAAAAAATAGAAAACATTAGCTGACTGTGATGGCAGATGCCTATGGTCCCAACTACTCGGGAGGCTGAGGTGGGAAGATTGCTTGGGCCCTAGTGGTCAAGGTGGCAGACAACAGAGTGAAACCCTGTCTCAAAGAGATAATTGATTTATAAAATCCTATCTGACTTCCCTCTTACGTCTCCATCACTTTCTTCAGATATTTCTAAGGTGTTGGGACTCATTATCCACCTACCATAGTCATAAATTGTCTGAATTTCCTTCTATATCATGACTGTGTGTACAGAAATTCTTACTGTCCTTAATTTTTTCAAAAAGAGCTCAAACTAACAAAATACATTTTAAAATGGATAATCAGAATATTGATTCTTTAACAAAGGTGATTTTAGCCAGCCTTTGGCTTATAGAGTATGCCCCTCATTCCTTTTTCTCCATATTAAAACCTGGATGCTGAAATTTTAGAGAAATGCTAGGTAACTTACAGGTCTAACATGAGTCAGATTTAGGTTTGGCATTGTTTCCAGGTCTGTATTCTCTTCATTCCTGCTTCTCATTCACACCTAAGGTTACCTTTTAGCCACAGGCTTTTCTTTGATCTCTGGCTACCTTACTTTGGTCCCACAAATCCTGCCCAGGAATTTGTTTTCTAGGATGAAGAACTATTTCCTCTATAACCCTTAAACATTCTGCACTTTAATATATCCTGCATTGTCTAGCAACTGCCTTTTCCTTTCTGTGAAGACTTCTGGCTTTGGACTCTTGGAAATCTAGTATTTACCCTAACTTGTTTTTCGAATCCTGAAATGTATTTATTAGCCTGTTATCAGTATCAGCTCCACCCTTAGCTAAAGCGCTCACTGTCTACACATGTTACTAACATCTGGCCTAAGACATTCAGTGTGGCCATGTTCTTATAATAGAAGGTATCACCTTTTTCAGAAGTTTGTCTGCATCACATTAGCTCTTTCCAAGGAATTAGAGATTCCTCATCTCTTTATATTTTGCATTGCTGACTAATTTCTTGTTTCATGTCTGAGGCCCCTCCAGTTTCTGCTTTTATTGCAAAACAGTGATGACCAGAACTTTCTGAACAGCCCTGCTCATTTCTCCAGATCTCTTTGATGACTTACTATGAGTTCTTCCAGAGGAGTAATCATCCAGAAATCCTATCACTGCAGTTTTACAGTATCAAAAATAACATTATAATTCAATAAATAGCATATAATTCACAGTAGGTAGGTAAAGAAGCTGTTTTGCTTGTACATACTAATTTTAAAATTGCAACTCAGTTATTTGACTTTCTTGTTTTTTTGTTGTTGTTGTTGTTGTTTTTGAGATGGAGTCTTGCTCTGTCGCCCAGGCTGGAGTGCAGTGGTGCGATCTCTGCTCACTGCAAGCTCTGCCTTCCGGGTTCACACCATTCTTCTGCCTCAGCCTCCCGAGTAGCTGGGACTACAGGCGCCTGCCACCATGCCCGGCTAATTTTTTTTTTTTTTCTTTTTTGTATTTTTAGTAGGGACGGGGTTTCACCATGGTCTCGATCTCCTGACCTCGTGATCTGCCCGCCTCGGCCTCCCAAAGTGCTGGGATTACTGGCGTGAGCCACTGCACCCAGCCTTGACTTTAACACATTTATCTCTGACCAACCTTGTACATGCCTTTTTTTTTTTTTTTGGTGTGTGTGAGATAAATCAGCTTCTTTCACTGATACTTGCAAAGGAACTTTGCCTAACATTTATGAAAACTTTTTATTTTGGTTTTACTTATTTTATAACTTAGGCTATTTCAGATCACTGAATTATGAAATGATTATTTCATTTCACTGCACTACTGTCTTACAGATATATTCAAATGTTTGCTAAAGAGTCTGGCCTATTCCTATATATTCTAACCATATATCCTGTATGAACAACCATAACACAAATCTTTCTTCACTTACCCAGATATGAAATGGTATATACTCAGAGGTCCTTTTAATCAAATGATCATGAAGTAAAGTTTTACAAAATATATGTAGTCTTCTAATTGATTTCATTAGTTTCATTTTGGGTTTTTTTTTCTTTTTTTTTTTTGAGATGGCGTCTCGCTCTGTCACCCAGGCTGGAGTGCAATAGCGCCATCTCGGCTCACTACACCCTCTGCCTCCGAGGTTCAAGCGATTCTTCTGCCTCAGCCCCCTGAGTAGCTGGGACTACAGGCGTGCGCCACCACGCCCAGCTAAAATTTTTTTTTGTATTTTTAGTAGAGATGAGGTTTTACCTTATTGGGCAGGCTAGTCTCGAACTCCTGATCTCGTGATCTGCCCGCCTCAGCCTCTCAAAGTGCTGGGATTACAGTGTGAGCCACCGCGCCCAGCCTCATTTTGATTTTTTAATTATTATTACAGAAGCATTCGCCTAGTTCATTTTAGATTGTAAGGATATAGAAATAAGAGAGAAGGCCGGGCACTGTGGCTTACACCCGGGAGGCGGAGGTTGCAGTGAGCCTAGGTCATGCCATTGCACTCCATCCTGGGCAACAAGAGCAAAACTCTTAAACCTGTAATCCCAGCACTTTGGGAGGCCAAGCGGGGGGAGGGGGCGGGGATCACGAGGTCAGGAGTTCGAGACCAGCCTGGCCAACATGGCAAAACCCCATCTGTACTAAAAATACAAAAGTTAGCCAGGCGTGGTGGCGGGCGCCCGTAATCCCAGTTACTCAGGATGCTGAGGCAGGAGAATTGCTTGAACCCAGGAGGTGGAGGTTGCAGTGAACCGAAATCATGCCATTGCACTCCAGCCTGGGTGACGAGCAAGACTCCGTCTCAGAAAAAAAAAAAAAGAAATAAGAGAGAAGATCTTGGGTTAGAGCTGCATACCATCTGCTTTATTTGCACTATTACAATACAACATGGTTTTGTAGATCATTTAAACCTTTTGTACTGTATTAACATTGAGTCCAATCTAGCTGATTAAGTATCTGGAATATAATTATCTTCCTGCTATTTTCTAAACTGGTTCTCATTGATGTTAGTATTGCTACTCTACATAGTTGATCTTTTTTTTTTTTTTTTGAGACGGAGTCTCGCTCTGTCGCCCAGGCTGGAGTGCAGTGGTGCAATTTTGACTCACTGCAAGCTCCACCTCCCAGGTTCACGCTGTTCTCCTGCCTCAGCCTCCCGAGTAGCTGGGACTACAGGTGCCTGCCGCCACGCCTGGCTAATTTTTTGTATTTTTAGTAGAGACGGGGTTTCACCATGTTAGCCAGGATGGTCTTGATCTCCTGACCTCGTGATCCCCCTGCCTTGACCTCTCAAAGTGCTGGGATTACAGGCGTGAGCCACCGTGCCTGGCCGCCTAGTTGATCTTAATTCTGGTAGGAGATTTAGAAATCATCTAATACAGCCCCTCCTTTTTCTCAATTGTGACATTTGAGACTCGGGCACAGTGGTTTAGACCTTAATCTCAGCACTTTGGGAAGACCGGGGTGGGAGGATTACTTGAGCCCTGGAGGCTGAGGCTGCAGTGAGCCATGATCATGCCACTGCACTCCAGCCTGGGTGACAGAGTAAAACGCTGTATAAAAAGAAAGATATTGAGACCCAAATTACTTAAGTGATTTACCCACTTACCTTCCTTCATGGAATTTGAGTGAAACTTTCTTTCAGTTTTACATAGATTTATTATTCAGGATAACCTAGATTGGTGGTTTCCAAGCTTTCTTTTAATAGAACTTTTTTTTTCTTAAAAACAAAAAAAAAACAACCTTACCTAGTCCAGGTGCGGTGGCTCACGCCTGTAATTCCAGAACTTTAGGAGGCCAACGCGGGTGGATTGCTTGAGCCCAGGAGTTCGAACCAGCCTAGGCAACATGATGAAACCCCGTCTCTGTAAAAAATACCAAAATTAGCAAGGTATGGTGGCGTGCGCCTGCAGTCCCAGCTGTCCAGTAGGCGGAAGCAGGACAATCGCTTGAACCCAGGACGTGGAGGTTGTCTTGAGCCTAGATCATGCCATTGCACTGCATCCTGGGCAACAAGAGCAAAACTCTGTCTCAAAAAAAAAAAAAAAAAAGAAAAAAAGAAAAACCTGAGCTCATGCCTGTAATCCCAGCACTTTGGGAGGCCAAGGCGGGCAGATACTTGAGGTCAGGAGTTTGAGAGCAGCCTGTCCAACAGGGTGAAACCCCATATCTACTAAAAATACGAAAATTAGCTAAGCATGGTGGTAGGCACCTGTAATCCCAGCTATTCAGGAGGCTGGGGCATGAGACTGGTTTGAAGCCAGGGGGCAGAGGTCGCAGTAAGGCAAGATTGCACCACTGCATCCAGCCTGGGTGACAGAGTGAGACTCCATCTCAGAAAAAAAAAAAAATCTCGAGTTCTAATACATAAAACCTAATAGACAGGACCCGATTCTGAAACCCCATCCAGTTGGCTTGAAGTAATTTCAGGAACTTTAGGGCGCTGAAAAACATTCCTCTAAGTATTTATTTCTTGAGTCTGTTATTGTGCAAATTCATATATTTAATCGTAATATTTTGGTTGAAATTAGAAAGTAGTAATAGGCAATCCAAAAAAATGGATACAGAACATAATGAAGGCTTAAACTTTATTCAGAGTAAGAACACTTTGTAGAAATAAGTACACTTTGTATTTGTACATCCTGCTAGACAGTTTGAAGCCCCTGGAAATTATTTTACATTTATTTGAGTTATTTATAATATGTGAATTGGCTTTGAGGCGTTGAAAATATTCTAGACGTGCACACCAAGAATTACCAATAAGACCCTTACCTTAGGGCTTTTTGTAGTCTTTTCTTTAGTGTAGAAGTCAAAGAAACCGATACAGATATGTCTTGATAGGCTCATATGCTATAATTGGTTGGATATTAGAAAGCCTGATTTTTAAAAAGCCATGAATGAGTCTTCACTTCATGAATCTGACTTGATTCTTTTTCATTCAATAGGAAAAAGCTCCTCAGTTTCTGAAGAGAAAGGTGACTCTGATGATGAGAAACCAAGGAAAGGAGAAAGACGATCATCTAGGGTCAGACAGGTAACTCAGATACCTCCTAAAGATCACCTCTTTAGTAATGCTTTGGATATCTTCTCTTCTTCAGACTTTTTTCGAGTTCGTATGTCTCTACATTTAGGGGTTTTGTTTTTCTTTTTTGGGACAGAGTCTGGCTCTCTCGCCTAGGCTGCAGTGCAGTGGCGCAATCACAGCTCACTACAGCCTCGACCTCCTAGGCTTACGCAGTCCTTCCACCTCAGCCTCCCAAAGGGTTGGGATTACAGGCATGAGCCACTGCCTGGCCTCTAGATTTCTTTGCAGTTATCTTCCTTCTCCTCTTTGTCATGTTTTTGTTGTTCGTTTTGTCTTTTTATTTAGATCTGCTCTGCCTTTCAGATTTCTAAGTGAATATTTTTTAAAAGTTTAAATTTGAAAATTAGCAGGCTGCTCTATATTCTTAAAGCACATTGTTAGACAAGATATGACATAATTAACCATTCAATTAAAGCCTTAAGGTTATATGATATAACACTAAGTGGGCAGAATACAAAAGTGTTATGTGTAGTGTAATTATGACTGTACAAAGGAAATGATTAGAGGAAAGAACAAAAAGAAATATACCAAAATGACAAAAAGATAATCGTATTAATTGATAGTAGGTTAGTTCTCCTCAGCCCTCTATCCACCCTTTTACTTTCTAGATGCTTTGCTAATATTTTACTGAAAAAAAAAAAAAAAGGGTGCTTGAAGCTAAAATTTAAACTACAAGGCCGGTCACAGTGGCTCACGCTTGTAATCCTAGCACTTTGGGAGGCCGAGGCGGGCAGGTCACGAGGTCAGGAGATCGAGACCACAGTGAAACCCCGTCTCTACTAAAAATACAAAAAATTGGCTGGGCGTGGTGGCGGGCGCCTGTAGTCCCAGCTACTCGGAGGCTGAGGCAGGAGAATGGCGTGAACCTGGGAGGCGGAGCTTGCAGTGAGCCGAGATTGCGCCACTGCACTCCAGCCTGGGCAACAGAGCGAGACTCCGTCTCAAAAAATAAATAAATAAAAAATAAATAAACTACATAGAAGTAGCTTCATTGTATTTCTTTTGGTCACTCTATTTTGATTCCGGTAAGGGCCATGTTAGTCGTGATTGTCTCCTGTCTCTCCTGTTTCTGTTGCTGAAAGTATATATCATTGAATTTCTCCTTCCTGGGGGTGTCTTCATTAGATACTTTCTCTCCTCTGTTGATTGTGAGCAAATACATTTGGAGCCATTGTGTATCTGTTCTTTCAGGCAAGAGCAGCTAAACTCTCTGAGGGCAGCCAGCCTGCTGAGGAGGAAGAGGATCAAGAAACACCTTCCAGAAACCTAAGGGTCAGAGCAGATCGAAATTTGAAAACAGAGGAGGAAGAAGAGGAGGAGGAGGAGGAGGAGGAAGAAGATGATGAAGAAGAGGAAGATGATGATGAGGGACAAAAATCTAGGGAGGCACCAATCCTGAAAGAGTTTAAGGAAGAAGGGGAAGAGATGCCTAGAGTAAAACCAGAGGAGATGATGGATGAGAGACCCAAAACAAGATCCCAGGAACAGGAGGTGTTAGAGAGAGGAGGCAGAGTTACAAGATCCCAGGAAGAGGCTAGAAAAAGTCATCTGGCCAGACAGCAGCAGGAGAAGGAAATGAAAACAGCATCTCCCCTTGAGGAGGAAGAAAGAGAAATAAAATCTTCACAAAGCTTAAAGGAAAAATCGAAGTCTCCTTCCCCTCCTCGACTGACTGAAGATCTAAAGAAGGCCTCACTTGTAGTGCAGCCAGAGCAAACTGCCAACGAGGAGGAGACTCCTCCACCTTTACTTACGAAGGAAGCATCTTCTCCACCACCTCATACACAACTCCATAGTGAAGAAGAAATAGAGCCCATGGAAGGCCCAGCCCCCCCTGTCCTCATTCAGTTATCTCCTCCTAATACAGTTGCTGAGACCAGGGAGCTATTAGTATCTCAGCATACTGTCCAGTTGGTAGGAGGCCTGTCTCCTTTGTCAAGTCCTTCAGAGACCAAAGCAGAATCTCCAGCAGAGAAAGTGCCAGAGGAAAGTATACTGCCTCTGGTTCAGAAAAGCACACTGGCTGACTACTCAGCCCAGAAGGATCTTGAACCTGAGTCAGACAAATCTGCTCAGCCCCTCCCTCTAAAAATTGAGGAATTAGCACTGGCCAAAGGAATCACTGAAGAATGTCTGAAACAGCCATCTTTGGAACAGAAGGAAGGCAGAAGAGCTTCTCATACCCTTCTCCCAAGCCACAGATTGAAACAGTCAGCTGATTCATCCTCTAGCCGGTCCTCCTCATCTTCCTCCTCCAGTTCTAGATCAAGATCTCGCTCTCCTGACAGTTCAGGTTCTCGGTCTCGTTCACCGCTCAGATCCAAGCAGAGAGATGTAGCCCAGGCACGTACTCATGCCAACCCTCGTGGTAGACCCCAGGTGGGCTCCAGATCAACATCAGAGTCCAGATCAAGGTCACGTTCACGTTCACGTTCTCGTTCAGCATCAAGCAACAGCAGAAAAGTGAGTATGAGAGAATCCCGGGTGTATTAATGTTCTGTCATATTCCAGTGGTTTTCATTTCAGCCCCTGGAGAACCTGTCATGATTTCTGAAAGGAATAGGAAAAGCCTCCTTTAGTCTCCTTCACTGATTACTTTCTCCTCATTTCAGAATCGAATTTTCAATTAATTGATTCCCGAAATGGGGTTCTTTTTCATTTTGAGTCCCTTGATAGAATGTTGAATTTACGTACTCCTCTCCTCCACTAGATGGAAACTTCTTGAGGATATGGGCATGCCCTTTTACGTGTGTGTCCCAGGATCTAGCATCTAGTTAAAACTTAATAATTTGTTAAATAAGTGGTCAAGGAGACCACTAAATGGGAATAAACGCAGACAAAATGGGAGTAAACACAGACAAAAAGGTCCAGAGTATAAAATTTGGTCCATGGAAACTGGAAACCTCAGCAATCTACCGAATATATACCATATACAATAATTTTCCTTGTTATGTGTTCCATTTTGTTTTAGTCTCTGAGCCCTGGAGTCTCCAGGGACAGCAGCACCAGCTATACTGAAACCAAAGATCCCTCTTCTGGTCAGGAGGTTGCAACTCCACCAGTGCCACAACTGCAGGTCTGTGAGCCAAAGGAGAGGACTTCCACCTCCTCATGCTCTGTCCCAGCAAGGCGTCTGAGTCAGCCTGAACCAGCTGAAAAGCATGTGACCCAGAGGTTCCAGCCTGAGCGGGTAGGCTGTTGTGTCCCCTTCCTACACAGAGATGGAGGATTAAGCAAGATCTTCCCTCTTGTCTTTGCTATAAAACTAAAAAGTTAAGTCTGGACAAGGTTCAGTAGAAATGTAGTGGATGCCTGTTAATCCTGCTTCACTCATTTCCAGCTCCCTGGTTCGTAGAAGTTCTCTGCATCAGGCTGAGCAGCAGGGTTATCTCCAGGGCCCCCAGGGTCAATTCTTCCTCATAATTCCTCCTTTTATCTGCCAAAAGGAAGTCAGCCTTTTCTCAGTTCTCTCAAAAAAGAATTGTCAACGGCCGGGCGCGGTGGCTCACGCTTGTAATCCCAGCACTTTGGGAGGCCGAGGCGGGCGGATCACGAGGTCAGGAGATCGAGACCACGGTGAAACCCCGTCTCTACTAAAAATACAAAAAATTAGCCGGGCATGGTGGCGGGCGCCTGTAGTCCCAGCTACTCGGAGAGGCTGAGGCAGAAGAATGGCGTGAACCCGGGAGGCGGAGCTTGCAGTGAGCCGAGATTGCGCCACTGCACTCCAGCCTGGGTGACAGAGCGAGACTCTGTCTCAAAAAAAAAAAAAAAAAAAATTGTCAGAACAAGGATCACTGAGGAAAAGGAAAAAAGTTAAAAATTCTGATAAAATGATAACTGGCATAAATATTCTTGAAGTACCTATTTTTAAGCCATGTTCCATTCCTTATTCTAAAATGAAATAAAGATACAGAGGGCTGTGTGTGGAGCTGGTACTGTGTATGTCCTGCCTTGCCTTTTTCAGGCTCCAGGTAGAAGAAAAGGAACCAAGCAGATTTAAGTATTTTGCTCTGTTTGTTTTTGCTGTCTCCTGACAGGGGAGCCCAAAGAAGTGTGAAGCTGAAGAGGCAGAGCCACCAGCTGCCACACAGCCCCAAACCTCAGAGACTCAGACCTCTCATCTGCCAGAATCAGAAAGAATTCATCACACTGTGTAAGTGATATATCTCGACTGGGGTGTAACAAGGAACTATGAGTGTGCGATAGTTCTTCGCTCCCTAGGGTTCTTTGACTAAGCAGTCCTAGTTTCCTTTTAAAACATAAAGGCAGAGTTTTATCTGGACAAAGGCTAGACTTCAGTTACTATGTTGGGAGCTGCCACCTTTAAGGTAACCTGAAAAGTGGTCATCAGGGCACAAGGAAAACTCACCTGGGATCATCCAGCCAAAATAGTCAACTCCTTTAAGATTTAGGCAATAGAAGCTTCTGCTTCCACACTCAAAACCATGTAAGGGAATTGACTGAGGGCATCTTAATCTTTAACTCATGTTTACCTAGGAACCCAGTTTAATAAAGGATATTGAGGGTCTTAATAAAGGAAGGCACGACTGGGTGCTATTTTTTAGTTTGTGCATTTTCCCTAGTTACTACCTGTCATTAAGCTATCCTAGTTCTGCTAGGATATCCTAGTTCTTACAGCATGCAGTACAGCAAATTATGAAGTTCCTTTCAAGTCAGAAGTTTGTTCCTGGGCCCTTAAGACCATTTGATTGAACTTAAAATTTATACAATTAATGTGAGTTTTTTAAATCTTTATATTAAGTCCTAGAGAAATACTCGTATCAGATTAAATTTGTAATTAAATAGGTATGTCATTCATTCTTCTGAGATAGGTATTATAAATTAAGAAGCCAATGAGCCAGAATTCCTGGCTTCAAAGTCTCATGGGAAATGAAAAAATGAAGCCTTATGGGAATAAGATTGCGTAGCTTTTAGACATTAGGAACCCTGAACTGCTTTGTAGAATGTCCTGTGTAGACTGTTAGCCTAAAGTTATTCTATACTTGTTTTTATGCCATATTAACACTAATGCTACCAGTATGATTTTCCCCTATATGTAACTGTCTAATAATTTACACTCTTCTGAGAGCTTCAAACTGTACTTTGACTTTTGGAGGGTAGTGGGCAGGTGACATGATTTATCTCATTTGCCTGTGACTTTAATGATAGTTTATAGACCTTACTATATAGCTTTTACCTGGGGGTATACCCTTACTGGGGGTATATAGTCTTACCTCTGCTGCCATCTTGTGGCTGTTAACATTTTTTGTTTGGCAGCCAAAAGTTCACTCTACTTCCTTTGAAATTTTTTTGTTTTTCCCTTTTGGAATGGGTACATTATCCTTTGGAAAAGGGTTTTTCTTCTAGGACCATAAAGTGAAAACTCAGCGGATTCTGGAAGGTATTCAGGATTCCCCAGCTACATCATCGATGAGGAAATGGGGTGACATTTTCTCTTCCATATCCCTCAACCAGACATAATACCTGCCCCTCTCCTCCCAATTCCATGGAGGTACATTTTACATTCCATTTTACAAAAGCATGTGCTTTGTGAAATGGCAGTTTTGAAGTGGGTATTGACAGCCTGCTACTAATCGGGCCTGAGGAACTGCTTCCGATGCACCTTGGGAAGAAAGTGATTTTCTGAAAAGCTCTTTGCTAGCCTTAAAATTCTGTGGGTTTATGAGATCCTAGCAACAGAAAGGCATTTTATTTTGTTTTGAAGCAGCTTTTTTTCTGGACATTCCCATGCAATTCCAGGGCACATGAAGCTTGGAGTCATAGAGTTTCCTGTCCCCCCACTCCAGGTAAAGGTGGTTTTGATCTTCATTTTATGACTGAGATAATTTAGTCACATTGATTCTAATAAGATGATAGGCAAGTGGCATCTTGGGCAAATACTTAGATTGTCCATTGTTGCCTAGGCCCGCTTCAGTGGAGTAGTGTATAGAAGGGAACTGCAGTCTTCACTGAGGAGCAGTTCACACACATCACTCGTACCTGCTTTCCTTCTACCTGCCTACCACATGGTTTGTTCAACATCCTAACAAAATGGCATGCCTAGAGGCCTAAACCCATAGGCATTAGATCTGGTAAATAAATCTTTGAGAAGGTTGCATACATTTCTGGAGGCCCTACCACAACTGATTAACAACATCCTTCCTGGTCTCTCACCCCTCCAGAGTGTTAAGTGTGCAGCCTGGCAGCCCTCTAGAGCCCTGGCCAATTTTGAAAGCGGAATCAACAATGCTAAATGGAAAAGACCATTTATGGCATGGCCAGGCGTGGTGACTCATGCCTGTAATCGCAACACTTTGGGAGGCCGAGGCAGGTGGATCACCTGAGGTCAGGAATTCGAGACCAGCCTGACCAACATGGTGAAACCCCGTCTCTACTAAAAATACAAAATTAGCTGGGCGTGGTGTGCATGCCTGTAATCCCAGCTGCTCAGGAGGCTGAGACAGGAGAATCGCCTGAACCCGGGAGGCAGAAGTTGCGGTGAGCTGAGATCACGCCATTGCACTCCAGCCTGGGCAACAAGAGCGAAACTCCGTCTCAAAAAAAAAAAAAAAAGGAAAAGACCATTTATGGCTTAACCTTGGTTTTTCTGTCTGTCTCAACAAGAAGTCATATGACTTTAAAAAACAGAGCAGTAAAGTGTTAAAAAAAAAAAAAACAATTAGACTTCAAGGACCTGTCACCACTTGGAAGAGATTGACTGACTTTTTTGCTGTGTTTGGTTAAATCCATTCTGATTCTGATTGTGCCTGAGGAATTCTTAATTTATGAGGTAAGGTGTCTTTTTCATTGCTTGGAGCAGGAATTTGTGGGTCCTCAGTCCTGTTTCAGTTGAGCCCTGTTCAAAACTCTGGTCTTCTGTCTTCTATGGGTGTAACAAAAATGTTCCCATATAGCAGAAAATAATGGTATTCTCTTTTTACTTAAAAAAAAAAGTGGGGGGAAGAAAGGAAAGGGGATTTGTTTGTGTGGGCATCTGTATCATTCAGCTATAGTTAATTCAGACCTGGATTTCTGTAGATACAACTTTCCTGTATGCACAGACCTAGCAGGCAATAGCAGTTTTAGGCTCTTGGTACAATGCATGTTTGTCTTTCTGCCTGTGTAGGAGGAAGGTAATGCTTCTTTAAGCCAATATGACGGTGTAATTGATATTCCCCGGGGGACATACAATGCCAATATCCCAAATGATGCATGAAAAAGCGGAATTTGTTGTCATCAATAGAGTTTGCTCCACTGAGAAATTATCTAAGGACATATACCCCAAAATCATGCTGTTCTTGGTTATCTTGGGACCAGTATGCTTCTGAGGGTATCTAGTCCCACTGTTTCTTATTAAATTTTCGCGTCAGTTTTTCAGCTCCTCATGAATTTTCTATAATAACTAAAATTTCAACATATATGCCTATAGGAATTTCCTTTTCCATTAGCTTCTCTGAATCTCATATTCACATATGAATTGTAATGTGATATTATTAGCCTCCAAGTAGTCGTATCCTTTTCTTCTGGGCTTCTTTGTGTACTGTTTAATGATGGGTAGATATCCCCACTGCTTATTCTTGCAATTCCACAGACTGTTAAGCTATGTTGGGCTCTGACACATGGTTAAAAGGCTTTGGTACTAGTCCCGCAAGTAGATAGAGTCCATTTTGGGGACAGTTTCAAGGATTCTTCTTTATCTTTTTTTTTTTTTTTTTTTTGGAGACAGAGTCTCACTCTGTCACCCAGGCTGGAGTGCAGTGGCCCGATCTCTGCTCACTGCAACCTCCACCTCCTGGGTTCAAGCAATTATCATGCCTCAGCCTCCTGAGTAGCTGGGACTATAGACGCGGCTGCCACACCCTGCTAATTTTTGTATTTTTAATAGAGATGGGGTTTCACCATGTTGGCCAGGCTGGTCTCAAACTCCTGGCCTCAGTCAGTCCTCCTGCCTCAGTCTCCCAAAGTGTTGGTATTAACAGGCATGAGCCACCACGCCCGGCCCTCATTATTGTCTGAAAATAAAATGTTCGGAATTGTTGGGTCCCACAGAATTGATCATGGGAAAATAGAAAACACACGCCTCTTGTGTCTTAAGAGGGTAAAGGAGAACATGGTAAGATTCTTATTCTTAAAAACAGAAATTTTCAGCCGGGCGCGGTGGCTCACGCCTGTAATCCCAGCACTTTGGGAGGCGGAGGCGGGCAGATCACGAGGTCAGGAGATCGAGACCATCCTGGCTGACACAGTGAAACCCCGTCTCTACTAAAAATACAAAAAATTAGCCAGGTGTAGTGGCGCGTGCCTGTAGTCCCAGCTACTCAGGAGGCTGAGGCAGGAGAATGGCGTGAACCCGGGAGGCGGAGCTTGCAGTGAGCTGAGATTGTGCCACTGCACTCCAGCCTGGGCGACAGAGTGAGACTCCGTCTCAAAAAAAAAAAAAAGGAATTTTCGATAACAAAATCTCTCAAAATCAGCCACTTCTGGAGAGGCATATTAGCAGCTGAGAGTATTTTAGGACAGTGGATAAATGGAGCATTTTATTTGAGGATGGCTGAAGGTAACATTTTCTGTGGTGTAACATTCTTTATGGGGATTCTATTAAAAAAAGTTTTTCTCTTTTTTGAGATGGAATTTTGCTCTTGTTGCCCAGGCTGGAGTGCAATGGCACGATCTCGGCTCACCACAACCCCTGCATCCTGGGTTCAAGCGATTCTCCTGCCTCAGCTTCCCGAGTAGCTGGGATTACAGGCATGCGCCGCCACGCCCAGCCAATTTTGTGTTTTTAGTAGAGACAGGGTTTCTCCATGTTGGTCAGGCTGGTGATCCGCCCACCTCAGCCTCCCAAAGTGCTGGGATTACAGGCGTGAGCCACCATGCCCAGCCAAAATTTTTTTTTCAATAAGAAAACTTTTAGGTTAGCAAGCATTTAGTAAGTGTCCACTTGGTACCCACAATGACACCCTAATTCAGAAATAGTTAGGGAACATTACTTTGTGTTAGACTCTGGGCTAGGGGCCTAGAGATACAATCCCTACCCTTGAGGAATTATGCAGGGTAGAGACCGGGGGCAGGTAAAGTAGCAGTTATTATACAGAGTGATAAGGGCATTGCTGAAAACCTGTCATGCCAATCACTGAATGGCTTTGCCTCGGAGAACAAGCAGTCTACTCTTTTGAGGAAACTCAAACCCCCAGAGGTGGCATCAGCTGAGATAATGGCCTATTAAGTGTGCATGTATATTACATGTGTCTGTACCTTCACTTGGGGCATCCTCCAAGCCAGACTCTTAAGAGCTAACACTTACTACACTGTTCTATGAAATAGGTATTGTCACTATGCCCACTTTGCAGATTACAAAACAGATATACAGAACCAGGAACTTGCCTACTATCACACAACTTTTAACAGAGTGGGGCTAGCCAGTCTGACTCCAAACTTTTCACTCTTACCCTGAGCAAACAGGGACCACTATGTGAAAGGAAACATTTAAAGTAATGTATAAATATGGCCACTTTAGCATGCAGTTGGCATTGTAAGTGTAAGATTTTAAGCAGCGGGGAGAAAATTTCATTCCTAGCTAAAAGCTCAAATGTTACACGAGACACTGAGCTTTGGTTCTCAGAAGTTTATCTTAGTGTAAACTTCTGCTGCCACTAGGATACAAAAGGAACATCTCTGCAGTCAACAAATAAGCATTTTGAGTATCTACAGAGCACTTTTTGAATTATTAGCATCTGTTTCCCACTTTGGTCTAGTGAGGATTCTCATGATTAATATTTTCTGCTTAGTTCCCAGCTTTCTGCCCAGCTGATCTCCCCTGCCCCATATAGCAGCACTCTCACTTCACTGTCTTATCTACTTCAGATCTTCACCTTGGAGCCCTTGCTTCAAGAAGTGGCCTTCAAGCTTCAGCCACCCAAGGTCCCCTTGCCCTGTTTATCCTTTTCTTTTTCTGGCCCCAGTGGACCCTGGGGCAGGGTGACCTTATTAAAGACTCTATAAAACAAAGTTGTCTGTCATCTCTTCAGAGACACCAACCCTGCCCCCCTTCTACTGATAATTGAAAAAAGAACTCTCCCTGCTATCCACTTCCCTCTACCATCCCTGGGAAAAGGACATGCTGGAGTAGTAACACGTGGTCATTGCCGGGGTGAGCCGCCAGTTACTGTAGTGATTGGATAGTGACAATTCCCATCCCACCTCCCTACCTGCAGCATCTGACTGGTTGGTCTGGTTTCAGTGTTCCATGCCTAGATTACTGGATAGAGTATGGTAGGCACATAAAATATTGCTCATGCCCCACCCTCTATCCAGCTTTCATTACCATCCTTCTTTAATCACTTTTCAACTTTGGCTTTATCATTCTTATTTAATCCTTTTTCACTCCCACCTCTACTGTTTGCCTGCCTTCTATTCTCTAGAATCTTCCAATCAAGCAGCTGTAACTTTACATGTCCTCCACCCAGCCCCCTCCCCTGCCCCCTGGGAAGACCAGGAGGGAGCACTCCAGCCCTGGGGGGTTAAGCCTCTGTAGCTGCTGTAACCTGAGAAAAGAAGGCCAGGCCTCTGGAGCCAGCAGTCAGCTCCCTGTGGCCTGCCAAAGGATAAGAACCTTGCTCACTCAGCTCCCTCCCTCTTTTCTTTCCCCTCCCCTGCTGCAGCAAGGCCCTCCCCCATCCGCACACACAGGCTGCTGGGTAAGTGGCAAGATGGCTCCCCTGCATGTCTCCGGCTGATCGCTGCCGCTCCGCCAATACAATAGAGCCAGCCACTACCAGCAGCCTGGCCCTCTTCCTCCTTCTCCAGAGAGACCAATCCAGCCGAACTCGGGGTTTGCCGTGAGGACTTAACGCTTATCTCTTAAAAGCCAGATCTGTTTTAGCCTCCCCGCACCACCACCACCTCCCCTTCCATTTACCATTTTTTGGATCCCCGGTTGCTACATCTCAATTTTCTCTCTCTGGATCGGGTGGCTGGGGAGGAGGTGGTGGGATCTTGGGACAAGGAAGGTGTGTGTTTTTTTTCTTTATTTTTTTTAGGATTTTTTTTGTTTGGTTTTTGTTATTTCTTCCATTCCAGAAAGGGATAAACAGCACTTCCAGGGGGAGAAAAAAAATCATGTTATCAGAAAGCAAAGAAGGGTGAGAGCTTCACATTTCCATGTATGCCTTTTCCCCACCGCTCTAGCTCCCTTCATCTTCTCTTCCTCATGGCTTTCACTCCGCCTTTCGTTTTGGTTTTCAGTCATTCTGCTTTCCCCCTTTGTCCTTCCTGCCCAGTTTCTAATTGGCCCCACTTGCCCTTTCTGTATGGGAAATAGATATTTTTTTTGTATAAGCCTTTTCTCGATGTAAGCAGCTCAATCTCGTGTTTCTGTGGGGGCCTGTTAGCTGGGGGCACAGTTCCGATTTTCCCCTCCCCCTAGCCCCCTAGTGCATCCCTCCTTGACTGCTCTAGGGAGGTTCTTCTGACCTCTGAGTGTCAGTTAGCCTGTTGGGAATGCTGACTTTTCTGGTGGTGGTTATCGACCTGGGAGGCTTGGTTTCCCCTCTCCTGAGCCGTAGGCCTCTGATCATCTTGATTTGATTTTTTTTGCTTGGTGTTTGGGTGGTAGAGGGGGTGAGATTTGAGATAGAAGTTGGGGATGAAAACAGAAAACAAAGGTGGAAAGATAGTTTATCTGAAGTGAATCTCTGGGATTCTTTGCCTGAAATGGGAGCTAACTTGTGAGATTAAGAGTGGGAGAGTGGGTTTGGTGTTCGTGGGGGAAGCTGCCTGTGTGGGGGAGGGTGTGTCCTGACTAGGAGGCCTGCTGTCTTTATCTCTTGGAAGTTGGAATGAGGGAGTGGGAGAAACTGGGTGAAAGCCGAATGTAGGAACAGTTTCTACACCTCTGAGCAGGTAAAAGTGGCCCTAATCTTCTCTGAGCTCTCATATTCAATTCACCAGTTTTAATTTTTCCTTTTGAATGAGAGAGGGTCCTTGAAGCCTGAACCTTCACCAGGCCTGCTTCTTCCCTGCAGCTCCCACCCCCACCCCCACCATTTTCTCCGTGCTGGCGTCTCCAGATCCTGAGGATCAGCAGGCCTTTACTTATTAAGCAGTTGATTAAACACAGGTCAGGCTTTTTTGCCAAAGCTGTGGCCATTCTTTCTTGTCTTTTTAAGGGAATCGGGCTTCCCTTCGTTTCTCATGCAATTTTGCCATATAAAGGTGCCTTTGGCCAGGGAGACGGAGGCCACAGGGTTGTGGGCAAATGACAGTCACTTTTGTGGGACTATTTTCAGAGGAGGGTTTTTCTCCTTTCATCTAAGAGTACTCTGGTGAGTTATTACCTGAGAATAGTTGGAGTCCTAACCCCACAAATGACAACTTTAACTCATCTGGGCAATGGGTGGATGTGGTTGCTGTGATCCATGCTCTTTCCCCAAGGAAAATCTATTTCCCACTTTTCCCACTGGGACAAGGTCTCTAACCTTGATCAGAAAAGCAGCCCTCCTAATCCCACCCAAGTGATGAGGCAGGAGGGTTTCCTGACCCAGTAACTAACATCTTGCTCTCTCTTCCCCTTGGTTCTTTTCTGCCCCCCCCCCCACCACTCCCCCCTCCTGTCAGTGAGGAGAAGGAGGAAGTGACCATGGACACAAGTGAAAACAGACCTGAAAATGATGTTCCAGAACCTCCCATGCCTATTGCAGACCAAGTCAGCAATGATGACCGCCCGGAGGGCAGTGTTGAAGATGAGGAGAAGAAAGAGGTAAACATCCAAGCCACCTGTTGGGGCGGATGGGCAGGAATGGACCTAGGGGAAAGAGTAGACCACTCTAGTGATCCCTCTTACACAGTGGGTTAACTTTAAGGAGGGATGAGGCAGGGACTTGGATCAGAATAGGGCCAAGGGAGAATTCGCTGGTTTAGCAAGGGAGACCCCTTGTGATGGGGACAGGGCTCATTCATTTTCCTTTCCTTGTTGGGGAAGTAGTGCCCAGACTAGACGTTTGTGACTAACTGGAAAGTCTGATAATGGCCCTTTATCTAAGATTTATGTTCAGCTTTTCCTGCTGTCTTCCCAAGCTTCTCCGGGTGGTAACTCCTTTAGCTTTCCCTCCTTTTTAAAAGCCTGATGGAGCCCAACGCCATCTAGTGGACATTGGTGGTTCTCACCAGACCAGCCATGCTGAGAAATTTTTGTTCCTCCTCTGCCCCCCAGTGGTCTCACTGCAGAGATGTAGCTACTTAGAAGCCAGCACTTGTGATCCAGAAGGCCCCTTCTCAGTTACCTGTGACCCCTCTACCTCCTTTTTTGGCATATGTTATCTTGTGTCCTGCACCCAATTCAGGGGGCTTCCCCCATCAGAGCCAGCGAAGTCTTCTTGGCTCTTAAAGTAATTGAGAAAGAATGAGCTGGGTTTAGGAGAGGGGTAACAAGGTGGGAGGGACTGTTGTGTGTGTAGCCTTTTTCTGGTGTGTGTTGCGGGGGTGGGGGCCGGTGAAAGTGATTTGATGTGCAGAATATTATTTATTACAAGGTCCTTCTTCCCCGTAAAACTTTGTCCAAGTACCTCATGTACGGTAATCCGCCCGTAAAATATAACCCTGCCCAACTGGCCAATCGCTGATGCCGCCTCTTCCTCTGGACCCACCCGCTGCTACTGAGCTGCCCAATCAGAGCCAAGTCTGCTATCCAGGTGTCTTGGCCAGAGGGGGGCATGTATATGGGCTCCTGTGATGGGCCCCCTTTTGCCTCCCTGTCTTGCTTACATCAGGGGGCCAAGAAGAACACTGTTCTGGAGAGACTTGTATTGAGCAAGCAAAAAACATTTGGAAAGGGGTGGACTTGCATCATCTCCCTATTTGGGACACCCCAAGAAGAGCTTGTGCCAGTGCTGGGGCGCCTGCCCACATGCCCTTGCCCTTTTGAGGACTGTGGGTTGCCTTGTTTGCTACAGACTGTTGGGATCCCCATCTAGGGCACCAAGACCTCCTAAAGTTTGTGATCGCAGTGCCATGCTGTAAAACACTGAGTGGGACCCTCTACTTAAGCTGTGACGACTAGGAACCATGCAGAGGAGTCTAGGGTCTGAGCCCCCGGGGATTTAATGCTGATGACAGCCCAGCCCATGTGTCACCACTTGCTCATCAGATGGACTTTCCTTTGGTCCCTGTTGTCCATGGTGAAGGGCAGCATGTTGGTTGCTCCAACTTCTCCTCCATCCCTGGAGGCAGGGACTCATTTCATCCACCTGACTGGAACCACTGTCTCAGCTGGAGTCCCTGAGGAGATGCCAGCCACAACTCTCCGAAGAGAAGTATTCTGACCTTGCTGCTGAATGTGTGCCAGGTCCTGGGGATATTCACCTACTACCCCCAGGCTACCTTCATCAGAGGCTCCATGATCCCACTCGGTGAGAGGACCCCCTCCCCAGTTACAGGCAGAGGAGAAAGGGACTCTGGAGTCATCACCTGGATTCCAAGTATTGGGTGGTGTTATTGCTGCAGCTTGCCACTGGTGGACATAGGGTCCTGCCTGCCTCTCACGATAAAAGGCAAGGATCATTCCTGCTACTTACTGGCCATCTCATCAGGGACTGCAAGATGATGTCCCTACAGGGCCAGGACTGATGTCTCTGCCCCTTTCCCCCCTCTATCCCTCGCTGAGCCTGGCCACCGCCAGTGAACTGTCTTGACATCATGGAAACTGGGCAGCGTCCCCCCACACGTTTCCCTCCCGCCCCCCCTGCGCCCCTGGGAGGACTCTGGCAGTGCCGTGCTGACTACCACGCCGTGCGCCCACCTTTTTTGCCAACCCAACCCCCCACCAATTGCACAGCGCCTAGCAGGGAGGGCTCATTCTGATTGGACCGGCGGTTGACTAGATACAGTACACAGTGAGGTGCGATTGGCTGAACTGAAGATCCCAGGTGTGAGATGGTACCTGGAACATTTGTCATATTCCTAGTTTATTTTCTTCTTTATTTTCTTCTTCTTTTTTTTAATATTTTATTTTATTTTTTTCTATATCTTTATTTTTTCTGATTTCTTTTATTTATTTATTTGGTTCATGTTTTTCCTGTTTTAATTAAGACCTTTTTTTTTGTTTTGTTTTCCTCACTAACTTACCCATCGAGAGCGGCCCAGCTAGGGGTCAGGCTGGCCCTTAACAGAGACCAAGGAGACTTGGTTAGACGACACAAACGGGGCTGCGGGCGGGGGTGGATGGGAAAGGGATTTCTTCACGAGGTTTCTGCCCTACCCTTTAGAAGAGTGGTAGAGTGGTCTTAGTTTTTCCAGAAATAAGCACCTACATTTAAAAATACTCTATTCCCTTTTTCTCTCTTGCTTTTTTTCTCCCCCGCTCTCTCCATAGTCTTTCGTCGTTCACCCACTGAGTGTTTGGGGTAGAAACTTGTCCCAAAGATGTCTTCTGGTCTTTGGCAGAGCCCCTAAGGCTGGAGCCCTGGTTGGAGAGGAAACAGACTCTGCTGGCGCTCCCTGCAGTGGCTGGAAAGTCTAAGGATCTCCTTGGGGACGATCTGCCCTTCATAAAAACCTTCCTTTACCAAAGACACCTCTGAGTTCTTTTTGCTAGCACTTGGCTCAAGAGCCTCATCTCCAGTGGGTCTGTGCTGCCCTTTTCCACAGCGTGGTGGGGGTCTGGGCAGTCTTGACATGACAGTCTGCTGTCCAGGCATCTCAAAGCCATTGTCAGTGGGCATCAGTCTGGCCATTGAAGAAAGGAGGGTTACCTTGTTGAAGTTGCCATCCAAAGTTGGTTTTCCTTGTTTCCTCGAGTTAGCAAGGAAGGACCCGGGAGAACTAGATGACCCAGTTTGGGGCACAGTTTGTTTGGCTTGGTGTCCTCTCGACTCAGACAGTGAAAGAGAGGGCATGACCAACATCTTTAAGGGGCTGAGAGGCTACGGAACTCCTCTTCCAGCTTATTTCTGGTTAAGCTAATACACAGGTGTGATACGGAGTAGATGACTTTCCCTGCTCTGATGTTTAGTTTTATTTTTTTCTCTAACTTGCATTGATTCTGCTTCGTTTTTGCCGTTTGCCGCTTCTGTTTTGGTCTCTGTCTGTCTCTGTGTCTCTCTCTGTCTCTCTCTCACTCTCTCTGTGTCTTTGGAGGCTAAGCTAAGACTGCCCCATCTAACCTCCTTCCCCCCTCTCTGTGGGGTGTCTCTCTTTCTCTTTTTTTTTTCCCTTTTTCTTCTTTATACAGAGCTCGCTGCCCAAATCATTCAAGAGGAAGATCTCCGTTGTCTGTAAGTCTAGCCCCAAATCCCTGATAAAAGTCAGGAATACCATAAAAACCAGCATTCATTGAGAACCAGAATTTCATTCTCAATGGCATTCTTGGGTTGCTCCCTCCTGCCCCACCCCTTGTGCCTAGCAAATCTGAATCCTTTTCTATGTAGGGTTTCATTTTGAAATTCAAAACTTGAGACAATCCCCAACATATTTCTCCAGTCACATTTTAATGAGATACAGTGTGACGGGTCTGAGACCATGTCCCATTTAGCCTTAGAGGCATTTATTGTTTCAGATACCTGAATACTCAGTAAGGAATGAGTTTCAGGGACTCCTATATGATGCTTAGCAGTTTATGAATTATTCTGGGTATTTTTTTGTTGTTTTTTTGAGATGGAGTCTCCCTCTGTAGTACCCTATGCTGGAGTGCAGTGGTGCGATCTTGGCTCACTGCAACCTCAGCCTCCTGAGTAGCTGGGATTAGAGGCATGCGCCACCATGCCCAGCTAATTTTTGTATTTTTAGTAGAGATGGGGTTTCACCATGTTGGCCAGGCTGGTCTTGAACTCCTGACCTTGTGATCCACCTGCCTTGGCCTCCCAAAGTGTTGGGATTACAGGCGTGAGCCATCGTGCCTGACCTTGTTTATGCGTTATTCTAAGAGCACCCAAGGAAATGAAAGTGCCCCACACCTCAAACAGTAACAATTTTAACATTTTCCCCAATGAGGAACTCTAGATTACAAAAGTATAATAGATGTTTATAACTTAAATATCAATCTGTAGTGTGAAAATTAAAGGAAGACCAGATCCCATCACGATCTTAGTTCTGCTTAGATGTTAGTATCACATAGTGTTCTTGTTTCTTCTGCATTTACATGTCCTTCTCAGTTTTTCTTCCACACTACTGAAGATATTACTGTCTACCATTAAAAGTTTAAACGGCTCATCAAACTAGCTACCCCTCCCTTACTGCTTTTAGATCAGTAGTTTCTATCAGGAAGGGACCTCAGCCCTTTTAGTGTTCAGTCTGAATTCATGGTTTCCCCAAGTCCCAAATATGATTTCTTTTCTTTTTCTTTTTCTTTTTTTTTTTTTTTTTTTTTTTTTGAGACCGAGTCTCGCTCTGTCACCAGGCTGGAGTGCAGTCAGTGGCACGATCTCAGCTCACTGCAGCCTCCGCCTCCCAGGTTCCAGCAATTCTCCTGCCTCAGCACCCTGAGTAGGTGGGATTACAGGCGTGCACCACAACGCCTGGCTAATTTTTGTATTTTTAGTAGAGATGGGGTTTCACCATGTTGGTCAGGCTGGTGTCAAACTCCTGACCTCGTGATCCACCCGCCTCGGCCTCCCAAAGTGTTGGGATTACAGGCGTGAGCCACCACACCCAGCCTCCAAATATGATTTAAGTTAACCTTTTACCAAAACTCCAGCCAGAGGTAACCTGTAGGTATTATGGTTTGAACTAGCAGAGGTCCTGAGCCCATCTAACTGTTGGGTCTATTTCTTGGGGACAGCAGCTACCAAGGGGGTGCCAGCTGGAAACAGTGACACAGAGGGGGGCCAGCCTGGTCGGAAACGACGCTGGGGAGCCAGCACAGCCACCACACAGAAGAAACCTTCCATCAGTATCACCACTGAATCACTAAAGGTGAGGTGGGAGGAGCCAGGGAAGGGAGGATGAGACCTGTTAAGGTGGGAGTAGACATGGGCCCAGTGTAACGGGGTGGGGGGTATCTGTGTCCCAGAGCCTCATCCCCGACATCAAACCCCTGGCGGGGCAGGAGGCTGTTGTGGATCTTCATGCTGATGACTCTCGCATCTCTGAGGATGAGACAGAGCGTAATGGCGATGATGGGACCCATGACAAGGGGCTGAAAATATGCCGGACAGTCACTCAGGTAAGGCTTCTGCACCCCCATGTCAGGGGAGAGGTGGGAGCAGTAGATGCAGAGCAGCTAGCTGAGGAACTGAGATAAAGTATTTGGAGGGAACTTCCCTGTCTGTGCAGAGGGTTGGGTTGATTGACACTTTCAGGGGTCAGACTACCAAATCCAGCTGGCTAAGTGTTACAAATAAAGTTTTATTGGAACACAACCTCACGAGTTCATTCACATTTGTCTGTGGCTGTTTATTCAATACAACATCACCGGAGTTGAGTAGTTGCAACAAACTATGTGGCCTGCAAAACCTGAAGTACTGCTTTGCTCTACAGAAAAAAATTACCAACTCCTGCCTTAGTTTTCCTCAAGGCAGAGTTGAGGCACTAACAATCCCAGGATCTGGTAGAAGTGAGCTGATAACAAAATACCCCTAGCGGAAGGAACATGCTAGGTTGACTGCTACTCTCACCAGGGAACCAGAGGCTGAAAAGAATATGCCAGTTTGGTGTTTAACAGACCTGCTGTGTTCTCTGACACCTTGATAGGTAGTACCTGCAGAGGGTCAGGAGAATGGGCAGAGGGAAGAAGAGGAAGAAGAGAAGGAACCTGAAGCAGAACCTCCTGTACCTCCCCAGGTGTCAGTAGAGGTGGCCTTGCCCCCACCTGCAGAGCATGAAGTAAAGAAAGGTGAGTGACGTATTGTGAGAAATGTAATGCGACTCCCTGAATTCTCAGTACCTCATTTGGATCGCTGAAAGCTTTTAGTTTCCTGCCTTTCGTTACATTTTTTTCGTATATCCTATCTTTCTCCTGCATATTAAGTAAGCTACTTGAGGGCGAGATTTGACTGTTTTTAATCTTTGAATCTCCATGATGAGGTTAGCCTAGCACAGTACTTTGCAGATTATAGGTGCTCTGCACGTTTAGATTAAGGAGTGGCTGCTTGATATGATAGAAAGGGAACCGTGAGAGTTACATTGAAGGTGAAAAGAGCCAGTATTGCTTTCTACCAAAAGCTGTTCTTGTGGTCTTCTTGATAGTGACTTTAGGAGATACCTTAACTCGACGTTCCATTAGCCAGCAGAAGTCCGGAGTTTCCATTACAATTGATGACCCAGTCCGAACTGCCCAGGTGCCCTCCCCACCCCGGGGCAAGATTAGCAACATTGTCCATATCTCCAATTTGGTAAGTCATTGTTTCTCACCATCCCAGCTTGCTTAGTGGTTAAGTTTGAACTTTAGGCTTATGCTTCGTAGTTTCCACTCATAGTTGAACTGGTCTACCAATAGATTAAGTTACTCATTGATCTTGAGTGAGTTACTTAACCTATTTACCTATCTAAAAATGTGGGGGAAAAGCTGTCGCCCTGCAGGGTTGTTTTGAGGACTTGCAGAAGGCCTCACATACAACGTCTCAATTAGTGCTGGGAAGCACCACTACTCCTCTCATATTCTTACTGCAAGGTTCCTAAACTCTGCCCTCACCCAAACCTTGAAACTATACTCCTGTGACAGCAGCTCGGGAAATCTAAAGATTGGGTGGTGGTCTTGCCTTCTTCAAGACCCTGAAAGTCTATTTTCATTGGCAGGTCCGTCCTTTCACTTTAGGCCAGCTAAAGGAGTTGTTGGGGCGCACAGGAACCTTGGTGGAAGAGGCCTTCTGGATTGACAAGATCAAATCTCATTGCTTTGTAACGGTGAGGGGAAGAAGCTGATTCTATAGGTCATGGCATGTGTTTCCTTTTGTGACCAGTGTGGGCAGGTTTAAGGGTGTTGCAGCCAAGTGGGAAAGGTTGCAGACACACTGTGACCCTCCATCTTCTCCCTTCCTCCACCAGTACTCAACAGTAGAGGAAGCTGTTGCCACCCGCACAGCTCTGCATGGGGTCAAATGGCCCCAGTCCAATCCCAAATTCCTTTGTGCTGACTATGCCGAGCAAGATGAGGTAAGAAACCTAGGGAGAGGAGGGGCAGGGGAAGCCATTCTGCTAGATTTCAGCTGAGATCCTTGCCAGACCTGCAGTCTGAGATTCTTTTCTCTTCTTCCCTGGCTTTGGTTCCTTTAATTGTACCATGGGGCTTCAAAGTGGTACCTGGGCTCCTTTTTTTTTTTTTTTTTTTTTTTTTTTTTTTTATTTGAGACGGAATCTCGCTCTGTCGCCCAGGCTGGAGTGCAGTGGCGCGATCTCAGCTTGCTGTAAGCTCCGCCGCCAGGGTTCACGCCATTCTCCTGCCTCAGCCTCCCAAATAGCTGGGACTACAGGCGCCTGCCACCACGCCTGGCTAATTTTTTTGTATTTTCAGTAGAGACGAGGTTTCACCGTGTCAGCCAGGATGGTCTCGATCTCTTGACCTCGTGATCCGCCCGCCTCAGCCTCCCAAAGTGCTGGGATTACAGGCATGAGCCACCGCGCCCGGCCATCCTGGGCTCCTTGAGTGGGAGTGATATGGCCTCTATCCTAACTGTCCTTGTCCCTCTTCTCCCCACAGCTGGATTATCACCGAGGCCTCTTGGTGGACCGTCCCTCTGAAACTAAGACAGAGGAGCAGGGGATACCACGGCCCCTGCACCCCCCACCCCCACCGCCAGTCCAGCCACCACAGCACCCCAGGGCAGAGCAGCGGGAGCAGGAACGGGCAGTGCGGGAACAGTGGGCAGAACGGGAACGGGAAATGGAGCGGCGGGAGCGGACTCGATCAGAGCGTGAATGGGATCGGGACAAAGTTCGAGAAGGGCCCCGTTCCCGATCAAGGTCCCGTGACCGCCGCCGCAAGGAACGTGCGAAGTCTAAAGAAAAGAAGAGTGAGAAGAAAGGTAGGTACTTAGCTATGGGGTACGCATACCCACTAGTAGGTGGGAAAGGGACCCAGATGGGATGGGAGAGAGGGTCAGATGCATCAAATCTGGTTCACTTTTTTCCACCTCAGAGAAAGCCCAGGAGGAACCACCTGCCAAGCTGTTGGATGACCTTTTCCGAAAGACCAAGGCAGCTCCCTGCATCTATTGGCTCCCACTGACTGACAGCCAGGTGAGTGCTATTCTTCGTGTCCTGCTCCCTAGTGGCACCGAGGCTTGAGGTCAGGGTGAGGGGAGATTACCCTGCGAGAGTGAGTCGGCCCAAGTACTTCCTGGCTTTAGGCTAAAGGGGAAAAAACAGCATCACAAAAAGGCAGTTTTCAGTTAATTGGTATAACATGAAGAAACCAGACCCAGGAGGGTAAAGATGGACACACAGACAGCAGCTGAAGTTTGTGTATGTCTGGGAAGCTGGCTGTGCCGACCAAACTTAGAACTTGATTTTAGGCTGTGCGTGGTGGCTCACACCTGTAATGCCAGCACTTTGGGAGGCCGAGTCGGGTGGATCACCTCAGGTCAGGAGTTGCAGACCAGTCTGGCCAACATGGAAACCCTGTCTCTACTAAAAATAACAAAAATTAGCCGGGTGCAGTGGCAGGCGCCTGTAATCCCAGCTACTTGGGAGGCTGAGGAGGAGAATTTCTTGAACCCAGGAGGCAGAGGTTGCAGTGAGCAGAGACTGTGCCATTGCATTCCAGCCTGGGCAACAAGAACAAAACTCAGACAATTGTCTCAGACAATTAAAAAAAAACAACACTTGATTTTATTTAGCTGAGAAATCGTGTTTTATAAATTAATTTCCCTGCTTTTTAAGAGTTTTTGCATTTTTAATTTAGTTTCTTAGTAATGGGCCTTTTGGGAATTTTAGGCTTACGCTACTCAAAAAAGAGATTTGTTCGTATCTATGCTGACGGTAAGGAGCTAGAGAAATACCAAGGGCCAGGCATGGATGGTGCCAGTACCTGTCAATGTGTGTAAAAGTTGAAACTTGGTGGCCAGGCATGGTGGCTCATGCCTGTAATCCCAGCACTTTGGGAGGCTGAGGTGGGCGGATCATCTAAGGTCAGGAGTTTGATACCAGCCTGGCCAACATGGTGAAACTCCGTCTCTACTAAAAATACAAAACTTAGTGGGGCATGGTGGCAGACACCTGTAATCTCAGCTACTAGGGAGGCTGAGGCAGAAGAATCACTTGAATCTGGGAGTCGAAGGCCGCAGGAGCCAAGATAGCACCACTGCACTCCAGCCTGGGTGACAGAGTGAGACTCTTGTCTCAAAAAAACAAACAAACAAACAAAAAAGGCTGGCTGGGCGCGGTGGCTCACGCCTGTAATCCCAGCACTTTGGGAGCCCTTGGCGGGTGGATCACGAGGTCAGGAGATCGAGACCATCCTGGCTAACACGGTGAAACCCCGTCTCTACTAAAAATACAAAAAAATCAGCCGGGTGTGGTGGTGGGCCCCTGTGGTCCCAGCTGCTGGGGAGGCTGAGGCAGGAGAATGGTGTGAACCCGGGAGGCGGAGCTAGCAGTGAGCCGAGATCACGCCACTGCACTCCAGCTGGGCGACAGAGCAAGACTCCGTCTGGAAAAAAAAAAAAAAGCTGAAACTTGGAGGGAGAGAGGTGCTCTAAGAAAGACAGGATGCAGTTGCTGAGCCCCCAACCCCTTCCTGCTTAACTGAAAAGCTGACCCTGAGCTAGGAGGCAGGGTCCAGGCACAAATTGAGGCTGTGACCAGGACTGAGCTGCCTACCCTCTGCCTTTCCTACCTGGCTACAGATCGTTCAGAAGGAGGCAGAGCGGGCCGAACGGGCCAAGGAGCGGGAGAAGCGGCGAAAGGAGCAAGAAGAAGAAGAGCAAAAGGAGCGGGAGAAGGAAGCCGAGCGGGAACGGAACCGACAGCTGGAGCGAGAGAAACGTCGGGAGCACAGTCGGGAGAGGGACAGGGAGAGAGAGAGAGAAAGGGAGCGGGACAGGGGGGACCGAGATCGGGATAGGGAAAGGGACCGAGAACGGGGCAGGGAAAGGGATCGCAGGGACACCAAGCGCCACAGCAGAAGCCGGAGTCGGAGCACACCTGTGCGGGACCGGGGTGGGCGCCGCTAGCTGGGAAAACACTAGAGCTGCAGGTACCAGCCACTCGGCCCCAGGGGGTTCTGGCCACAGAGGGATGGGCACAGTCTCCACCACCCTGGAGCCAAAGGTCTTTCACATCACCTATCCCTACATACATACCAAATGGAAAAGTGGCCATCCTTTTCCCCCCAAACACACCCCCTTAACCTATCTCTTGGGACTTAGCCCAACCCTCACTCTCATTTCCCATTAAGTCTGAGAGGCAGAGCTAGGTTAGGCAAGGAGGTGGTTGGCCAGAGATGGGGAACAGCCAGGTGCCCTAGTCGTCTGATTTTTCCTCCATCCTGCTTACCACCTCCCTGGGTACTTACAGCCTTCTCTTGGGAACAGCTGGGGCCAGGACTGGGTCACCTATGAGCTGAATCAGCATCTCCTCCTGAGTCCCAGGGCCCCTGCAGTTCCCAGTCTCTTCTGTCCTGCAGCCCTTGCTTCTTTCCCACAGGTTCCACTTTATATCCACCTTTTCCTTTTGTTCAATTTTTATTTTTATTTTTTTTATTATTAAATGATGTGGTCTATGGAAAAAAAATAAAAATCTGACTTAGTTTTAAACTGTGTGAGTGGCTTTCGTTGGGCAGGTTAAGAAGCCACACTGTGGCTATCTGAGCGCGGATATCTGAGGATATCTGTAGCCTGAAGTAGGAGTTGCTCGCATTCCATGTGTTCCTTTAGGCTGACTGCTTCCTGCTTACTGAAACGAACTTCCCACCGTCTTTCATACCCTGCCTTGGCCCTGACCAACCCAAAGCTGTGGACCTTCCTCATTCGGGAAGGCCCCACTGGGAAATGCAGCAACCTGTGTCCGTGGCGGCACCCCAGCAGGGCTAGGAGGGTGGGTCCTCTTCTGGTTCCCGGTCCTGTCACGGTTAAATTGGGGATCTGATCACCTGCCTGCCACCTTGGTACTTCCCACAACTACCACCAGGGGGCGGCAGCTCCTCGCTCTGTTGGCCCCTGTAACCGAGCTTCCCAAGAAGGGCTCCACTGCCCGCCTCCGCCCTCCCGCCGATGTCGTGCCTCTGTCCCCGACCCGCTCCCTGGGCCCGGGCCTCGGACTCTCTGGACCCTTCTGCCATCCTTAAGTGTCCCCCAGCTGACCTGCTACCGTGCTCTGCACGGGCTCTCAAAACGCCGCCACCTTGCAGCTGGGATTCCATCCACACCAGTCCCAAAAGCCAGCCGGGAACCGGGAGCCCGGAGCTCGGAGCCGGGTTTCTCCGCAGTGGGCTCCGAATTCCCTACCTCACCGCGCGCTCGCCCGTTTTCCGCTGCAGGCGGGGGGCTGGCAGCTTCGCGCTCCCGGGTGCACTCGCCCCGCCAGCTCTTCGGAAATGGCCTGGCGCCGTGGCCTGGACGTCCTCCCGCCCGAGTGCCCTGCCGGGCGCTGCGGGCCGGGTCCGGGAGGGGCGCCGCATCTGTATGCGCCCCGCAGTCCGGGAGCGCCGAGGGGGCGGACGCGCGGCACCGCCTCCAACCCCGCCCCCGCCCCCGCCGCGCGGGCCCGGCTGGCCGGGGAGGGTCGGAGGCTGGGCTCTCCTCTCCCGCGCGGCGCGGAGCTACCTCGCTCCTCCGCAGGCGGAGCCTCCTTCCCCCGCCCCCTCCGTCTCGCTCCCTTGTTCTCGCCGGGGCCGCTCAGACCTGCAGCGGAGCCGCGGCGCCCGCTCCAATCGGCTCGGGGCTGCGCCCCCGGGACCCGGCGACGGGGGCGGGCGGGGGCGCTCACCGCCGGCCTGGGCCCCTCGGCAGTGCCAGGTAAGGGCGCCTGCCCCGGAGCAGGGGTCGGGAATCCGCGAGGGGCAGCAGGGGGCCCGCAGCCTGCGGGGGTCTTCGGAGGGGTGCGCTCCGTGGCTGGGAGCCTGCTGCCGGCTCCCTTCTCCCGCGCTCTGCCTCTTTCCCTTCTCCCCTCGCACCTCTCCCTCTTTCTTCTCTCGATTTCTCTTCACCCTTCCTTCTCTGCCTGTTTGCCTTCCTTATCCCTTCCCTCTATCTCCCCAACCCTTCCCTCTCCCTCTTGTCCTTTTTCCATCTCCTCTCCCTCTTTGCCTTTTTCTTTCTCTACCTTCCTCCCCTTTCCTGTCTTTCTCTTTTCTCTTTCTTGCTCTCCTTTCCCTCCCTCCCCTCTCCCCTTCCCGCTATCCTGTTTCCCACTCCTCTATCCCCTTCCTTCTCGCCTCCTCATCCCGCCTTCTCTCTGGTCCCCAGCTTTCCTCCGGCTTCCCCCTTCCCTCGGGAGCAAAGGGACTGTCAGGTGTGTGTCTGCTCTGAGGGAGGAGGGGCAGAAGCCACAGCTACCTGAGGGGTCCTCCCCCCCGCCCCTAGGAGAAAGGAGAGCAGTGGGAAGGGTCTCCTCTCTAGCTCCCTTCCCGCGGCCCCTCCCTGCCTCCACCCCTCCTGTCTGCTCCTTCTCCCAGAATTAAGTTCCCGAGGCCTGGCTTGACACCCCCGAAGCTGAGGGCTGCCCCTGCCTGCCCGGAACTGCCCCGGGTGACCCGTTTCCAAGCCTGGCCCCTAAGACTCCTCTCTGCCTTCAGACACCCAGGCTGCTGCCCTGGTCTCATTCTGTCTCTTGCCACTGTTCTGTTTCTGTCTCTCATCCAGTCATTTCTCTGCCGGACAGTCCCTGAGTCAGTCTAGCTGTCAGTCATTATCTGTCTCTAGCCTCTGGGTGGGCCTCTCTCCCCGGTCACCTCCCCCTGTCCCCCACCCTGCATCCTCTTCCTTCAGCTCTGGCTCCCAACTCCTGTCTCATGAGCCCAGTCCCCCTTCAAGGACTGCACTGGCAGCGTGGGCTGGAGACAGGGCCTGGAGAGGTGGGGCTCCCCCTTGTGGGGAGGGACTTTCACAGACTCTCAGCCCTGCCTGAGGCTGCACTCCTTGTCATCTCATGCTGACCCTAGACACCTTAAGGCCACACCTCCATGAATCCCAACTCCGTAATTTTAAGCCCTTTCTCTGGTAGCCCCGCCTCCTCCAATACCTGGCTACATGCCCAACCTGGGAGGACAGAGACCAGATTTGGGATTCCAAGCCCTCCCAGCATCCCCTCTCCTGTGTTCCTCCCGAGTTCTCTACTCAGAGTTGACTGACCAGAGATTTATCAGCTTGGAGGGCTGGAGGGGAATACATGCAGAGCCTGGGTGGAGGAAGGATCAGCCTCTCTGCTCTCTGTCTTAGTCTGAGTTCTGGGCAGTGGAGTGTCTGGTTCCTTGGAGGTCTGGTCTTCAGCATCTAATTTTAGGGGGAGGAGGGTTAGGGGTTTCCTTGAGCCTGAGCAGCTGCTTGTCCTGCAGGTGTGGATCCATGGGGTAGCCTCAACGCATCTGCCCCTCCACCCCAGCCAGCTCATGGGCCACGTGGCCTGGCCCAGCCTCAGCACCCAGGGCCAGTGAACAGAGCCCTGGCTGGAGTCCAAACATGTGGGGCCTGGTGAGGATCCTGCTGGCCTGGCTGGGTGGCTGGGGCTGCATGGGGCGTCTGGCAGCCCCAGCCCGGGCCTGGGCAGGGTCCCGGGGATACCCAGGGCCTGCTCTGCTGCGGACTCGAAGGAGCTGGGTCTGGAACCAGTTCTTTGTCATTGAGGAATATGCTGGTCCAGAGCCTGTCCTCATTGGCAAGGTAAGGATGACCCCTCCCATGTCTACTCTGACACCAGGCCCTTAGGCCCTGCCCTGCAACTTCATCACTTCTGCAATGACCTTGGTCCCTCAGGACTCCCAGCGCTCTACCCAAACCTAGACTCTTTAACCCTGTCTCTGTACTTGGAACCCTCTGCCATCTTTTCCTGACCCCTGCAGCTGCACTCGGATGTTGACCGGGGAGAGGGCCGCACCAAGTACCTGTTGACCGGGGAGGGGGCAGGCACCGTATTTGTGATTGATGAGGCCACAGGCAATATTCATGTTACCAAGAGCCTTGACCGGGAGGAAAAGGCACAATATGTGCTACTGGCCCAAGCCGTGGACCGAGCCTCCAACCGGCCCCTGGAGCCCCCATCAGAGTTCATCATCAAAGTGCAAGACATCAACGACAATCCACCCATTTTTCCCCTTGGGCCCTACCATGCCACCGTGCCCGAGATGTCCAACGTCGGTGAGCACCCCAGCTCTGAATGCCCCAGTTCCCATCTTCTGGAGCTCTCTCACCTCTCCTTCCCTTCTTGTTGTCTGCCCCGGAACCTGCCCCCTTCAATTCAGCCTCCCTCATATCTGCATCCCCCCCATCGGCTGTTCTTCCCCATCCTGCCCTGCTGCTGCTGAATGGGGTGCTGGCATCCCCCACAGGGACATCAGTGATCCAGGTGACTGCTCACGATGCTGATGACCCCAGCTATGGGAACAGTGCCAAGCTGGTGTACACTGTTCTGGATGGACTGCCTTTCTTCTCTGTGGACCCCCAGACTGGTGAGGATGGAGCTTGGGAGCCCGGTGGGGCAGCCAAGGGGACAGACACCCTCTGACCAGCATCTCTCCCTAGGAGTGGTGCGTACAGCCATCCCCAACATGGACCGGGAGACACAGGAGGAGTTCTTGGTGGTGATCCAGGCCAAGGACATGGGCGGCCACATGGGGGGGCTGTCAGGCAGCACTACGGTGACTGTCACGCTCAGCGATGTCAACGACAACCCCCCCAAGTTCCCACAGAGTAAGGGGCCATTGCTGCCACCTGAGCCATCCTTTGATCACCCCACCCCTACAGTGTCTGGAGAAACCTTCCCTCCTCGCCTCCTCCCCAGCCAGACCCTGGGAGAAGAAAGTGCTGTGGGGAGGGAGGAGGGCTGGGGACCTCTCTAAAAAGGTGTCTCCCCTCTGTCACCCCAAGGCCTATACCAGTTCTCCGTGGTGGAGACAGCTGGACCTGGCACGCTGGTGGGCCGGCTCCGGGCCCAGGACCCAGACCTGGGGGACAACGCCCTGATGGCATACAGCATCCTGGATGGGGAAGGGTCTGAGGCCTTCAGCATCAGCACAGACCCCCAGGGTCGAGACGGGCTCCTCACTGTCCGCAAGGTTAGCCTCCTGCCTGTTAATGCTTTCTCTTAGACCTGCCTCTTGCCGACCCACAGGGCACATATTTAACTGTTCTTCTAGAACAGACTCAGGATCTCTCTGTTGGAGCTTAGAGATCATGGTCACCTCCTCGTCTTTCAGATGAGGCCCTGGGGCTTAGAAAGAAGAAGTGATAACAAGTCTATGATGCAGCTAGGGGCAGACCTAGAGTTACTAAGTAATCTGCTGTGCATCCTGACCACCAAGGCCACTGTCCCTCCAGTGCCACCTCTCCTTACATGAGGACTGAGCACTGCATGCATGTGAGGAGGGGACTTGTCACCTTCCAAGAGCCTGGGACCTGCCGTGGTTTCCACATGCCTTGCTTTTTCTCTCTCTCCCCTCACCATAGCCCCTAGACTTCGAGAGCCGGCGCTCCTACTCCTTCCGTGTTGAGGCCACCAACACACTCATTGACCCGGCCTATCTGCGGCGAGGGCCCTTCAAGGATGTGGCCTCTGTGCGTGTGGCGGTGCAAGATGCCCCAGAGCCACCTGCCTTCACCCAGGCTGCCTACCACCTGACAGTGCCTGAGAACAAGGCCCCGGGGACCCTGGTAGGCCAGATCTCAGCAGCTGACCTGGACTCCCCTGCCAGCCCAATCAGGTAGGTAAGCTGGGGTGTGGGCTGGGGAGCCAGATGGCAGGCTATTCCAACCCAGAGAATGAGTAAATGTGCCCCCTACCTTATAGCAAATCACTCATATCCCAGCAAAAGCCTCCCTCCCTGCAGCTGGGCTTGCTGGTCTACAGGCCTGGGTGCCAGGGCAGAGCCGGAGGGCCTGGCTGACCACTCCTCAACCGTCTGTCCGCCCCTCTGGGTAGATGATGGTGGCCCCTCCCAGTGGCAGTGCAAGCAGATGTAGTCTCATTTGATAAGTGGATCTCTGTTGATCATTCCCAAAGTGCTTCACAGTTTACCCCCTTGCTGACATTGAATTCTCACAGCAGCCCTATGAAATGGGTGTTCTCAACACCACTTGTTTTAGAAACCAGCCATAAGTGGTCACACAGTTGGTAAGTGGCAGAACAGCCACTCTCTCCCCCTCCCCGGCCAGCATCCCTGTCACAGCTCTGTGAGGGAGGTACTGGTGTCATTCCCATTTTTCAGTTGAGTAAACAGAGGTTAAACGATTTGCCGTAAGTCACATAGCCAGTCCAAGGCAGAGCAGGGCTGAAACACAGGTCCCTGTGTTCTCAGAACAGGGCCCAGAAGTCTGAGAGTCAAGGTCTGTTTATCCCGCTTCTACTCCGTTCTGTATCTTCCCCGCCCACCCCCCCCCATGAAACCCAATGGCCCTGAGTCTTAACAGGTATTTAATGGTGATCCCCCAGGGATATATGCCTTTTAAGCGGACTCCAACCTGAATTATGGCTCTGCCCAGAGGAGTCATGAGGTCTGACAAGGTGAACAGAGGGAAGAAAGAAGAGAGGGGGTGGAACAAGCTGTGGTCCCGCCCCAGATCAGCCCCAGCATGTCTCTCCCTTCCCCAGATACTCCATCCTCCCCAACTCAGATCCGGAGCGTTGCTTCTCTATCCAGCCCGAAGCAGGCACCATCCATACAGCAGCACCCTTGGACCGCGAGGCTCGTGTCTGGCACAACCTCACTGTGCTGGCTACAGAGCTCGGTGAGGAGTCCAGGGCCCACAAGGCGGCAGCAGCCTCCTGGCCAAGGGGCTGTCCCTGGGTGTGGGGGTGGAGAAGGGTGCTAACTGCCATCATACCCTCACCAGCGTGCGGCCACTGAGTCCTAGCCTGGATCCGAGTCCTAGCCTGGATCCGAGTCCTAGCCTGGATCCGGGTCCTAGCCTGGATCCGGTTCCTAGCCTGGATCCGGGTCCTAGCCTGGATCCTTGCTACCAGGCAGGGCAGGCCTCCTGGTCTCCTAGTCCCCTAGGCTGGGCTGGGTGGGCACAGTGGGTGTGCCTGAGCATTCTTGTGACCCTCAATTCATTCCCTTACCTGACTCGCCCCAACCCAGAAATAAACTAGACCTTACATAGCCCCCAACCTGTGTACTGACAGACCCCATCCTGCCCACTCTCTGCTTCAGGCTGGAGCTGGGGGCCAGAAAGGGGCTGGGTACCTCCTCTGATTGCTAAGTGGAGTGCACCAGCAGTCTCACCCCAGAGAAGCCCTGTTGGAAGCCCTGTGGGAATCCCCCAAGGTAGGGGAGTGGACACCCATAAGGAAGGGGAGGAGTGCCAGCTCCCTATGCGGTCTCCCCCATCAGTCAGGCCAGCAGCGGGTTCAGCTGCCTCTGGGCAGCCCTAGCCCATACAGACAGGGAGACCTCCCTCCCCTTCTTCTGTGAACAGTCCCTTATACCCCTGCTTATGCCTCAGGGACTCCTCCACCCTTTTGTCTTCATACTGCATATGAAAACTGCCCTTGTATATGTGGATATCTGAATGTGTCAGTGAAGGGCTATATGAATGTGTACATGCGGGTATGTTCCCAGCCATGTGTATAATTCCAAATGTGGGGAAAGTATGTAGATATACACACATATATATTTGTGGGTATATCTCTGTAATGGATATATATGTGTTTACAGTTGAGTGTACAGAATTATATTTATATTAATTATGCATATGTGTGATTGATATATATAGTGGTATGCACATGTAGCTGTTTGTATGTGTTTTGTGTATGTGGGTATTTGTGGACAGATAATTTATTACTTATTGTGTATCGGGCACTATCCATCTTCAAAATGGATTCATTCATTTAATCATCACCACAACTTTATGAGGGAAGTATGATTATTTCTCCATTTTTAAACAAGGAAACTCAGGCAAAGAGAAGTTAAGTAACTTCCCAAGGTCACATAGAGATTAAGTGGTGG
The DNA here is from genome assembly GCF_009828535.3 of Hylobates moloch. Lineage (NCBI taxonomy): Eukaryota > Metazoa > Chordata > Mammalia > Primates > Hylobatidae > Hylobates > Hylobates moloch. The sequence goes on along the minus strand of NW_026652291.1, from coordinate 60,082,871 downwards.
AGCCGTGAGACCCAGTCAGTGTGCAGAGTCTGAGCTGTTGTCCCCACCGTACTGCCTCTCAAATGTGTTTAATGCTATGTGTCTAGGTTTATGTCTCTATACATGCAACTGTGTGCATAGTAGATATGCACAGATACTACCTGGCAGTGCACATGTTATCTGTTAGCGCATGGATGTCTGTGTGGATGGCTGTGTGTGTGTGTCTGTGTACACACAGTATGTTTTTGGCTGCTTGTATATACATAGCTTTGTGTGTGTGTGTGTTTCTTGTCACTGTCTTCTCATTCTCCTGCCAAATCCTGCTCCTACCCCCACCCAGACATCAACTAGCAGCGCTGGGCCCTTACTGCAGGGAAGAAGTAGACCCCCTCCCCATCCTGTCTCTGGGGTATCCCAATCCTTTTAGCCAGGCGATCCACTCAGCCTCCCCTGCCCATGCTGCATCCTCAGCCCCTTTCACCAGGCCTAGTCAGCTATCTCTCTGCCTAGGGGAAAGACTAAAGGAATTGGGAGACCCAGCCTAAGAGAGGTGACAGGGAGACACACTTTGCATTCTCTCTTGGAGGCACTGGCAGTGAGAAGCAAGGTAGGGTAGTGGTAGGGAGTCACCTGATGAAGCGATGGGTAAAGATGCGGCCTGTGTCTGGCTGTGGTACCCAGGCTGGCCTGGCTTTGCACCCTGTAGATCATACAGCTCCTTCCTACCCAAGGTCAACTCTAAGTGATGCTCATTGCTGTACTACAGCCTCCCAGACCTCTGATGGGGTGTGTGTGTGTGTGTGTGTGTGTGTGTGTGTGTGTGTGTGTGTATCTGTCTGTCCACCCCACTGGTGCTGTGCATGGCCTCTATGGGTTGAAAATGCATTCTATGGGCACTGGGTGTTGTCGGGGGATGTGGCACTACATTCACTGTGCATATCAAACATCTGCTTCATGTACATTGCGTTTGTTTTAAATGTTGAATGTACATTGGATATATGGTATGAATGTGTTTTGTATATTCATGGCTGTTGTCTGCATGCAACTTGTATGCACCTTCTATCTTTCATTTATGCTGCATGTGCCCTGCATGTGGGTTATTGTATATGTGTATCATGGGTGCGGCATTCCTGTTGAATGTCTATTGTGTATCGCACATATCTTGGGTACTACATGAATATTGTATGCACTTGGTATTGTTCCATTCGTTCTACAACATTGTTTTCTACTTGTACGTTACATGCATATTTCATGTGTTTCCTGTGCACGCTATGTGCCGCATGTGGCATCCATGCCCATGCACCACATATGTTACGTGTAAACTGTCTGGTGTGTGTGTGGCGTGTATGTTTTGGTGTTCTGCCTTCAGACAGTTCTGCACAGGCCTCGCGCGTGCAAGTGGCCATCCAGACCCTGGATGAGAATGACAATGCTCCCCAGCTGGCTGAGCCCTACGATACTTTTGTGTGTGACTCTGCAGCTCCTGGCCAGGTGAGCAACTGAGGCAGAGGGGTTAGGACGTCCAGGCCTCCAGCAGCCCACTCCGTACAAGGCCTCTCTCTTCTTCCTCCCAGCTGATTCAGGTCATCCGGGCCCTGGACAGAGATGAAGTTGGCAACAGTAGCCATGTCTCCTTTCAAGGTCCTCTGGGCCCTGATGCCAACTTTACTGTCCGGGACAACCGAGGTGGGTGGCCTCCTACAGCCAGGTCCATACCTGCCTCTGTCCCCCTCTCCTCCTCCTCCACCCCTAGCCCAGCCTGCCTGACCTCTGCCCCACCTGCCTGGGCCTTCTACCCAACAGAAGATGGGTGTGGACTTATACTCATTCATTGGCTCTTTGTAAACCATCCCCATGGGAAGCTGGCTCTATGGGCTGGGCCAACCCTACCTGGAAGGTGTCCCAGAAGATACCTCAACACCTTCCCTCTTCCACAGATGGCTCCGCCAGCCTGCTGCTGCCCTCCCGCCCTGCTCCACCCCGCCATGCCCCCTACTTGGTTCCCATAGAACTGTGGGACTGGGGGCAGCCGGCGCTGAGCAGCACTGCCACAGTGACTGTTAGTGTGTGCCGCTGCCAGCCTGACGGCTCTGTGGCATCCTGCTGGCCTGAGGCTCACCTCTCAGCTGCTGGGCTCAGCACCGGCGCCCTGCTTGCCATCATCACCTGTGTGGGTGCCCTGCTTGGTGAGTCAGGCCACAGTGGGACATAGCTGTGCGATCTGGGCCTGCAGGGGTGTGGAGAAGAACCAGGCCTCTGGACATAGGGGAATCCACCTTGGGGCTTGAACGACCCTCATACCTGGATTTTCGCACCACCTGATGCATCCAAGAGAAAAGCTCTGGCCTCTATCCGTGACCTGCCAATCCATAATGACAATGACAAGCCATAACAATGGTTTATTGAGCCCCCTACTCTGTGCCAAGTATAGTGCTGGGCACATCACTTGTGATATTTCATTTGATTATGTCAACAACCCTTAGAAGTAAATATATTTTCCTATTCTCCACATAAGTAATCTAAGGGGCAAATTGAGGCTTCAGAGAAGTCTAGCAACTTCCCGTGGTCACACAGCGAGTAAGGGCTGAAGTCAGGATTCAATGCAAGGTTTGCTAGATGTCAGCCCCTAGGCACAGGGCTTCTGGCACCTGATGGGTCAGCCTTTCACATGGAGACAGGCCGCCCGCTCCCGGCCCTGCTGGCTCAGGGCCTGTGTGCGCGTCTCTCGCGCAGCCCTGGTGGTGCTCTTCGTGGCCCTGCGGCGGCAGAAGCAAGAAGCATTGATGGTACTGGAGGAGGAGGACGTCCGAGAGAACATCATCACCTACGACGACGAGGGCGGCGGCGAGGAGGACACCGAGGCCTTCGACATCACGGCCCTGCAGAACCCGGACGGGGCGGCCCCCCCGGCGCCCGGCCCTCCCGTGCGCCGAGACGTGCTGCCCCGAGCCCGGGTGTCGCGCCAGCCCAGACCCCCCGGCCCCGCCGACGTGGCGCAGCTCCTGGCGCTGCGGCTCCGCGAGGCGGATGAGGACCCCAGCGTACCCCCGTACGACTCGGTGCAGATGTACGGCTACGAGGGCCGGGGCTCCTCTTGCGGCTCCCTCAGCTCCCTGGGCTCCGGCAGCGAAGCCGGCGGCGCCCCCGGCCCCGCGGAGCCGCTGGACGACTGGGGTCCGCTCTTCCGCACCCTGGCCGAGCTGTATGGGGCCAAGGAGCCCCCGGCCCCCTGAGCGCCCGGGCTGGCCCGGCCCACCGCGGGGGGCAGCGGGCACAGGCTCTCTGAGTGAGCCCCACGGGGTCCAGGCGGGCGGCAGCAGCCCAGGGGCCCCAGGCCTCCTCCCCGTCCCTGTGTCCCTCCTTGCTTCCCCGGGGCACCCTCGCTGTCGCCGCCCTCCTCCTGAGTCGGTCTGTGTGTCTCTCTCCAGGAATCTTTGTCTCTATCTGTGACACGCTCCTCTGTCCCGGCCTGGGTTTTCTGCCCTGGCCCTGACCCTGCGATCTCTCACTGTGATTCCTCTCCTTCCTCCGTGGTGTTTTGTCTCTGCAGTTCTGAAGCTCACACATAGTCTCCCTGCGTCTCCCTTGCCCATACACATGCTCTGTGTCTGTCTCCTGCCCACATCTCCCTTCCTTCTCTCTGGGTCGCTGTGACTGGCTTTTTGTTTTTTTTCTGTTGTCCATCCCAAAATCAAGAGAAACTTCCAGCCACTGCTGCCCACCCTCCTGCAGGGGATGTTGTGCCCCAGGTCAGTGCCTCTAGACTGTGGGGCAAGGCGGTGGATGAAGGCTCCCACTCCCCACTGCCTCTAACCTGACTCCCCTGTCCTTACAGACCTGCCTGCATGGTTCCATCCATCACTCATGGCCTCAGCCTCATCCTGGCTCCACTGGCCTCCAGCTGAGAGAGGGAACCAGCCTGCCTCCCAGGGCAAGAGCTCCAGCCTCCCGTGTGGCCGCCTCCCTGGAGCTCTGCCCAGCTGTCAGCTTCCCCTGGGCATCCCAGCCCTGGGCATTGTCTTGTGTGCTTCCTGAGGGAGTAGGGAAAGGAAAGGGGGAGGCGGCTGGGGAAGGGGAAAGAGGGAGGAAGGGGAGGGGCCTCCATCTCTAATTTCATAATAAACAAACACTTTATTTTGTAAAGCTGGAGCCCTGCTTCTGTTTTTGCACTCAGGTTTCTATACAAAGCTTCATCGTCCCAAAGGATGGGAGGAGAGGCCTAGCCTATTGCCTCCCAGTTCATTCTCCTTTCTCCTTGGGGGAAAATACACTTCACCTCCTTCTAGATAGGGGAGGACTTGGGTTAATTCCGTGAGGGAGTAAGAAGACGATGACTCTGCTCCATTCTCAGCACCAACTTCCTGTGTTCTCTGTTGGTCTCAAGCTGTCCAAGAAAATTAAGATATAAGGATTCAGCCAGGCGCAGTGGCTCACGCCTGTAAATCCAGCAGTTTGGGAGGCTGAGGCGGGTGGATCACTTGAGGTCAGGAGTTCAAGACCAGCCTGGCCAATGGTAGAAACCCCATCTCTACTAAAAATACAAACAATTAGCAGGGCATGGTGGCGCATGTCTGTAATCCCAGCTACTCAGGAGGCCGAGGCAGGAGAATCACTTGAATCTGGGAGGCGGAGGTTGCGGTGAGCCAAGATCGCGCCACTGCACTCCAGCCTGGGCGATAGAGCGAGACTCTGTCTCAAAAAAAAAAAAAAAAAAAAGATATGGGGATTGGTCAGAGGGCAAGGTGGGCAGGAGAAGTAGAGGGTGAAGTGTGAGAGCTGCTGAGAAGAGGGCAGGAGGGATAAAAGACTAAGAAAGGAAGGGGGATTCTGGACTAGGAAAATAATGGGGGTGGCAGGCAGCAGCGGGGGCAAACCAGCCTTTCCTGGGGCTCGTAGTGCCAAGTGGGGAAAGGGTGGAACAGAGTGAGACAGTCACATTGAATCTGGGCCCGCTGCTCCCACTTTTAAGTCTCCCCTAGGCCATGGTCTTAGTCTTTGCAGAACACAAAGGAGGAGGGAGAGGACCAGGGAGGCAGGCTGTTGACAGACAGAAGCAGTCAACTAGGTGGGAGCTGAGCCAGAACTGCAATTATCTCCCAATGTCCAGAAAAGGGGTCCACCCAGGAACCAGCATGAGAGCCCAGGCCTCTCAACTCCAGGGATCCAGAGGCGCACACAGGTAGGCGAGGCAGGATAGGTCCTTGTGACTCCCCCTTCGTGTGGGGTACTGGCAGCTGGGGAAAGCTGCTTCAATGTGAACATACCTTCCCTCACACCTTCCCCACCTGCTTGATAAGGATAAGCAGGAGGTGGGAGAACAAGGCCCCTCCCTCCGGTGCTGGAGTTCAGGTCATTTACTCTGCTGAAGGCTGGAAGCCTGGACCTCTGACAGTCCAACGGCTTGTGCAGGAGCGGGCTATCCCCCCGACCTCTCCAGAGACTGTAAGGAGGTAGGCATCCCAAGCAGCGCATCAGAGGGACAAGGTCTTCTGGTTCGGGGCAGGAAGGGCAAGATCTCTGCCCCTTTGGTCTCACCATGATGTCTGTATCGAGCCTTCAGGAATTAGTAGAGAAATGGGGGAAATGACTCATGGGCTGCTCTTAGACAGTGTGGGGTGCATTGGAATGGGATGTTGGCCTTTGTCTGCCCAGCCATCCCTAAGACTCTCCTAAGGTCCTCCCCCAAACTCATCAAAAACATAGAGGAAAATAATAGGGCAGAGAGAACCAGACTTGTCAGCAAGACCCATGGGCTCATCTCTAGCCTCAACTACCTCATCCTCAGGAGGGACAGGACCTGTCAAAGCGAGTGAAGATGGGACTACGGAAGGAAAAGACAGGAGGGTCCCCTCACCCCCAGTTCTGCCCTCTTGGTCTGAGTTCAATTCTCCTGCTCCAGTTTGGGAATGGGGGTGAGGCTCCAAGCATCTCAGGAGGAGACAGCTGCATGCAGTTCACAGCCCACCTTTGGCTGCACTCAGGTGGCAATCCCAGGCCCCATGCCACCCCTCCCTGCTTGTCTTTTCTCACTTCCTGAGAGGCTCAGGATAGGGCTGGGAGGATGAGGAAGTAGAGAACTGCTGGCATGAGCCTGTCCCCCACCTCCTCTTTACTCTGGAGCACTCCCCAAAAGAAGTGACAAGGCCTGGCAGTCTTCCCACTGAGAAGCTGATCTCCTTATTCAGGTGTTGCTCTTTCTCTTTCAGTCTGTTTCTTGTCTCTGCACACAGGAACTGCACAGGCATCGCCTGCCACATTCATGTGTGAAACCCATCCTGTATCACTCACCTACACCTGGACACAGAACTACATATACCTGTGGACATGAATATGCACCCTCTTATGCTGAGTCAAACACCTGAACGCCCTGCAAAAGCTGCCCCTCCTCACGTGCTTCCTCCAGGACTAGGCCTCTGGGATCCCTGCCTCCCAGTTAGCAGTCCCAGAGTCCCACATCTCCTCCCCTGAGGCTGGGGAGTGAGCAAGGGGTAAAGAAGGATGACTGCAGAGGCCACTGGCCAGATTCCTTGAGCCTGGCTTGAAGGCCAGTCCCCCCATACTGGACACCTTTCTGTGGTGTCCACCACAATTCCTCCCCACTGTGTCCTTTCTGGGGTTTTCCTTTCTGGAGCCCCCTGACCTTTCCTCCCCCATCCCCAGTCACCTGCTCTGCACCAGAGTCTGGAGGTCTGTCTGCCCAGCTCCTGCCTGGAGGAATGCTTAATCTGGGGTGTAAGATTAAGGCTCAGGCCTAGACTGGAGCCAGGGATGAGGGGTGTCCAGGAGGGAAGGCAGGCGGCTGTTATTCTTGGGACTGGAAGCTTTAGGATTGGATGTGAGGAAAGCAACTTCAGCACCCTTCCTTCAGGCCCTGTCTTGTAGGTTAACACTGCTTTCTGTCTCATTTGGCCGGGGGACAGCAGGGCAGTGGCCCTCCTGGAGGTGTTAGTCTGGATCTTCAAGTCTGGGCTTCTGGGGGAGTGGGAGCGGGGACAGGAGGGGCAGGAGAGGATGTGCTAGCCAGACAGTTCCCACTGGCACAGCCACCTCCCTCTTGTCTTCATTCTCCAGAGGGAGCATCAGGAAGGAGGGGCTGGAAAGAAGGCAAAGGGAAGAAAGGAGGAGGGGAAGTCTGGCAGCAGCACCACTAGGCCCAGAAAGCTGGAGAGCAAGGGTGGGCTGTGGGGGATGGCTCCAGGCCTGGAAGATAAAGCCATATGAGCCTGTGCAGGGGGCAGCTGCTCTGAGCTCACAACCTCCAGGCCCTCAGGGTTCATTCAACCCTGGCCACCAGGCAAGGGCTTGGCCTAGCTACTTTCTCCCTCCGCATCCCTCTCCGGAAGCCTGCAGGGAAGAGAGGAAAAGCAGGGCAGAGGGCCTGGGAGGGAGAGCTGTGCTGAAAGAGCATGGACCCTGGAGGAGAAGGCCTGGATCTAAGTCTCATCCCTGCCACTTACTGTGTGACCCTGGCAAGTCACATAACCCTTTGAACCTGATTCCTCTTGTGTAAAGTGAGACTCATTTTTACCTCAAAGGGTTGTCATGAGAACTGCATTCAGTAAAGGAATAATCATTCTAGTCATTACAGTCAAGTCAGACAAAGAGAGCAGATAAGACAAGCCCATCACCATCCAAAGAGTGTCTATCACTACACCTTGTTCTGAGAGAGGCTGCTGCCTTCCTGAGTGCCCCATCTTACCACGCTGACAAAAGTGATCAGGAGAAAGAGACAAAGACGCTGAAGCTGAGACACATAGAGGAACGAAACTAAGAGAAACTGGGGATGAAATGATGGAAAAAAGCAGAGAAGATGGCAAGAAAAGAGGGTCTAGCACCTAGCATGCGTCTGGCATGCAGTAGGCACACTGCAAGTGTTGACTGAAAGACAGACTTGGTGCCAAGAAGGAGGCTGGACCAATCCATTGGGAGTCAATAGGAACTTGTTGGGCAGAGCCATAATAGCCCTGGGAGTCATGAAAGGACGGAGACTTGCAATAAATGAAGCCAGCAACCCATACAGGCTAGAGTCAGACGCTGTGAGGCTGCTGCCAGGGAGACCCTCCCCCTGCTGCCCATCCTCCTACCCGCCCCCCAGGCCTACACCACCCCCAACCAAGTCCTGCTTCTCACACTGTCTCAGTCCCTGCTGGCATCCCGGAGTCTCTTGGTGTCATCTCCCCTGGCCCCACAGAGAGCTCTCTATCTTCTGCAGCTCTGTGGGCAGTGGCAGGCTCAGGATGGGCATGGCTGGCATCCTCCTCTGGCTCTGGCTCCAGGAGCTTCTGTAACTCCATGTACAGCACACAGGCATCACTGCGTGACACCTGCTCCCATCCACTCTCCCGCACGTGGAAAAGGTCTACAGAGCCCCCTGAATAGGCATCACGGTGGGTGGCGTGGGCCACGGCGCAGCGAGCCAGGGCGTAGGCTTCCTGGGTGCTCATGTCGTAGCGATAGCCACGGTCTAGCACACCGTAGGCATAGGGAGATCCAGAGCCCACAGAGAAGATGTCCCCCTGCAGGCGGGTGCCGTCGCTATAGACATAGAAGAGCTCAGGGCCAGAGCAGTCCCAGCCGCACAGGGCAGTGGCCACACAGAGATCCAGTCCCCGGTATCGAGACATCATGGCTGACAAGAGCTTGGCAGCACTGGCCACACTGGGCAGCTGACCCTCCCTCAGTTCCCGAAGCCGCAGCTCCCGCTGTAATACCCGATACCAGGTAGCACAGTCGGCGGAGGTGCCAGAGGTGGTACCCAGGAGGTGCTGGTGCACAGGGATGACCTTGCATGAGGCTGGACACGCCACATAGCTGCCACAGGAGGAACGGGTGTCAGCTGCAGCAATGACTCCATGACGGAAGCGGAAGGCCAGGGTGGTAGTGCCATGGGCCAGTCTGGGGCCATGGATCTGCAGGAAGGTTTGAGGGTCACAGCCCCGGGGCACAGCCCAGCCGCCAGCCCGAGGCAGGTGAGGTGATGGTCCCTGAGTGTCAGGGGACTGCCACTTGCACACATCCTGCAGAGCCATCCCTGGGGCTTAATGAAGTTTGGAAGAAGCAAGCCAGGAATTTGTGGCTGGGGTCTGGTGGGGTAGGAGGGACGCTATAGAGAAGCTGGGCCACAGCCAGAACTGGCCAGGAAGGCGTGTGAGCTGACGCTTCATTTCTCCTCAACCCCCAATTCAGACTCTGGGATTGGCTGATGGAGCAGCCCCCTTCATCTCAGAGGACAGCTGAAAGGAGACAGGATGAGGGCTGTAGAGTCTCCAGCACCAGGAAGACGCTGCCTTCACAGTCAGACCTCCACCTTCTGCTGCCCATGACGCATCTGAGAGTCACCCAAAGAGTCTCCTGTCTGTCATCCTCCAACTATCTGGAGTTGGGTAGGGGGCTGGGGTAATGCAAAGAAAAGTGGGCACAAATGGACGGAGCAGGGCTGGGCTCTTTGTTTCTCCCATGCGGGGCACTGCGCATGTAGAGACAAATAAGGCCCTGTCCCTGGCCTGAGAGGGCTCCCAGCCTAGGACAAGGTAAAGACAATTCGGTGGACTGATGTGGTCAGAATAGAGCGCTGTAACCCCACTGAGGCAGGAGACCTTGGTGCTGGGGACTCCCTTCAGAGATATGGGAGCAAGGAACTCAGCTCATACTTCAAACTCAAGGGAAAGATGGGGAAAGAAAAATGGACTGAGGCTGGGCGCGGTGGATCACACCAGTAATCTCAGCACTTTCAGAGACCAAGGCAGGTGGATGGCTTAAGCCCAAGAGTTCGAGACCACCCTGGGTAACATATCAAGACCCCCATCTCTACAAAATATATAAAAATTAGCCTGGGACGGGCAGAGGCCCACGCCTCCCAGCACTTTGGGAGGCCAAGGTGGGTGGATCATGAGGTCAGGAGTTCGAGACCAGCCTGGCCAATATGGTGAAACCCCCATCTCTACTAAAAATACAAATAAACAAAAATTAGCTGGGTGTGGTGATGTGTGCTTGTAGTCCCAGCTGCTCGGGAGGCTGAGGCAGGAGAATCGCTTGAACCCAGAACGCGGAGGTTGCAGTGAGCCGAGATGGCGCCACTGCACTCCAGCCTGGGTGACAGAGCGAGACTCCATCTCAAAAAAAAAAAAAAAAAAAAATTAGCCAAGCATGGTGGCACATGCCTGTAGTCCCAGCTACTCAGGAAGCTGAGGTGAGAGGATCACCTGAGCCCAAGAGGTCAAGGCTGCAGTGAGCTGTGATTGTGCCACTGCACTCCTGCCTGGGCAACACGGTGACACCTTGTCTCAATAAAAAATAAAGAAAGGAAAATTTTAAAAAATATATAAATAAAAAAGGTCGTGCATGGTGGCTCATGCCTGTAATCCCAGCACTTTGGGAAGCAGAGGAGGGCGGATCACCTGAGGTCAGGAGTTCGAGAACAGCCTGGCCACCATGGTGAAACGCCTGTCTCTACTGAAAATACAGAAAACATCAGCCGGGTGTGGTGGTGGATGTCTGTAATCCCAGCTACTTGGGAGGCTGAGGCAGGAAAATCGCTTGAATGCAGGAGGTAGAGGCTGCAGTGAGCCACCATTGCACTCCAGCCTGGGCAACAAGTGCGAAACTCCATCTCAAAAATTAATTAATTAATTAATTAATTAATTAATTAATTAAAAGTGGACTAAAGCAAAGACAAGAGAAAAAGAGCAAGAGAACTTTGTAACAGCGCAGAGGAGAAAGAGGCTGAAATATCTTCCACAAAGGCAGACTGCTGAGGAATGAAGGAAACTAGAACCTGAAGGTCTCTTTCTTCCTTGCTTTAGAGATAAATATGTCCTTCTATCTGTATACAGAGATGGCATTCCTGACAGTTCTCTGGCAGTATGTCTTTGACTTGTGTTGAAGTCCAAAGGATCTGGTGGCCTTCTAGCTCCTGCTCCTCCTTCTGCCTAATAGTTCACAATGGCAACAGAGTGGCTTGTAATTCCGGGGCAGGAGAAACAACTGATCTTAACACCATAATGTTGAGTCTGTAAGTCTTAGACCAACCAGGGGTGTTAGAGGGGTGGGGTTGGTGGACTCTGACAGCTGACCCTTCAGAAAGTCGAAGTCAAGGCCAGGTGTGTTGGCTCACGCCTGTAATCTCAGCACGTTGGGAGGCTAAGGCGGGTGAATCACTTGAGCCCAGGAATTCGAGATCAGCCTGGGCAACATGGCGAAACCTCACCTCTACAAAAAATACAAAAAATTAGCCTGGTGTGGTGGTGTGTACCTGTAGTCCCAGCTACTTGGAAGGCTGAAGTGGGAGGATCACTTGAGCACTCACTGAGTGAGGCTGCAGTGAGCTAAGATCGTGCCACTGCACTCCATGCACTCTAGCCTGGGCAACAAAGTAAGACCCTGTCTCAGAAAAAAAAAAAAAAAAAAAAAAAAAAGCCAGTTAATTGGGGCAGAGTGACAAGCTACAACTACTCCAGCAATACATGCCGTACATATATTTTACTAAACATTGCAGCTCAAGGTGGTGCTATGGAAATGGATTTATTTGAAGAAACAAACCCGCACACAAAGGAAAGAGTCTGGACCCTCCAGACATCATGATGGTGGGGCTGTGGCATCATAGCTTTCTGGGGTCTCGGTACTAAGGAAAAGTGTAAACATGGTCATGGGAGAGTTGGAGAAACCCAAAGAGCATGCTGAGGTCCAACCAGTCCTTTTCTTCTCATTGGTGTAGGACCACCAGGAAATCTTGCTGAAAGGTAAGAATATATCTTCTTTCTTTCTTTCTTTTTGAGACAGAGTTTCGCTCCTGTCACCCAGACCGGAGTGCAATGGTGTGATCTTGGCTCACTGCAACCTCTGCCTCCCGGGCTCAAGCGATCCTCCTGCCCAGCCTCCCAAGTAGCTGGGATTACAGGCACCCCCACCACACCCAGGTAATTTTTGTACTTTTAGTAGAGACAGGGTTTCGCCATGTTGGCCAGGCTGGTCTTGAACTCCTGACCTGAGGTGATCCACCCACCTTGGCCTCCCAAAGTATTAGGATTACAGGCGTCAGCCACTGCGCCTAGCCTAGAGTGTATCTTCTTTCTAAAGGCTAAGTCTTAGACTCTTTATAGATGGATTGCCACCTTCCTAGGTCAAGCCATTGTCAAGTCAGGTCTGGACAGTTGAATGACCTCCTAATTAAGCACTCACCAGTCTCCCATTGTAATCTTACCCTCTACATGGACATGTTTTCCTAAAGTATCACTCAAATCCTGTGTTTTCTCTGCTAGGAAAACTTGGAGGGTTATAAGATAAAATCAAAACTACCTATTCTATCCCAAGCTGGCATGTAAGACCCACTATGGTCCAATCTAAATCTATCACACGCTCTTTTCTCTCTATTCCTAACACATCTCCCACCTTCCTTTCACCTGTTTGAATCCTATTCCACAGTCTGGCTTAAGTACCACCTATTGTGAAATTCCTTCCCAGGTATGGGTTGAGAAAGGAGAGGCTGTGAGTGGACCAAGTCAGATTTAGAAAAATGAATCCAGACCTTGACAAAGCCATCCTGGACCCACAGCCTCTTTCCAATCTATATTGACTCCCTCGCCCACCTCTGAACCACAGCACTTATCATTTTTACTTCTCCTTAATGAGGTCCCCAGGAATAGGGACCCTGGAGCAGAGAACGCATGTGAAGTAAGTTGGGAACGGATTATGGAAGGCCTTGAATGCTATGCTGAAGAGCTTGAATTCACAGAACTTTTTTTTTTTGAGACAGAGTCTCACTCTGTCGCCCAGACTGGAGTGCAGTGGCATGATCTCTGCTCACTGTAATCTCCGCCTCCTGGGTTCAAGCGATTCTCCTGCCTCAGCCTCCAGAGTAGCTAGGACTATAGGCGCGTGCCACTACGCCTGGCTAATTTTTTGTATTTTTAGTAGAGACAGGGTTTCACCGTGTTAGTCAGGATAATCTCGATCTCCTGACCTCGTGATCTGCCCAACTTGGCCTCCCAAAGTGCTGGGATTGCAGGCATGAGCCACCGCGCCTGGCCCACAGAACATTTTTAAGCAGGTGAGTGTTAAGATCAAGATGGTGTTTTAGGACGGGTGCGGCAGCTCACGCCTGTAATCCCAGCACTTTGGGAGGCCATGGCGGGCGGATCACCTGAGGTCAGGAGTTTAAGACCAGCCCGCCCAACATGGCAAAATCCTGTCTCTACTAAAAATACAAAAAAAAAAAAAAATTAACTGGGCATTAAAAATACAAAAAAAAAAAAAAAATTAACTGGGCATGGTGGCACGCGCCTGTAATCCCAGCTACTCGGGAGGCTGAGGCAGGAGAATCGCTTGAACCTGGAAGGCAGAGGTTGCAGTGAGCCGAGATTGCGCCACTGGGCGACAATAGCAAGACTCTATTTAAAAAAAAAAAAAAAATGGTGTTTTAGGAAAACAAATCTGATGCTGTGCAGAATGAATTAGAGAGTGACAATTTAGACCCATAAATCAGTTAGGAGAAGGCCAGGCACGGTGGCTCACACCTGTAATCCCAGCATTTTGGAAGACTGAGGCAGGCAGATCATCTGAGGTCGGGAGTTCAAGACCAGCCTGGCCAATATGGCAAAATCCCATCTCTACTTAAAATACAAAAAAAAAAAAATTATCCAGGTGATTCATCCTGGCTAACACGGTGAAACCCCGTCTCTACTAAAAATAAAAAAAAAAAAAATTAGCCGGGCGTAGTGGTGGGCGCCTGTAGTCCCAGATACTCGGGAGGCTGAGGCAGGAGAATGGCGTGAACCGGGAGGCAGAGCTTGCAGTGAGCCGAGATCGTGCCACTGCACTCCAGCCTTGGTGACAGAGCGAGACTCTGTCTCAAAAAAAAAAAATTATCCAGGCGTGGTGGCACACGTCTGTAGTTCCAGCTACTTGGGAGGCTACGGCAGGAGAATCACTTGAATCCAGGAGGTAGAGGTTGCAGTGAGCCAACATTGCGCCACTGCACTCCAGCCTGGGTGACAGAGCGAGACTCCATCTCAAAAAAAAAAAAAAAAATCAGGAGAATATTTCAGCAATTCCAGAATGAGGACATAAGAAGCCAAAGGTGGTATCACTTGTAATGAAAAAGAATGTGAGAAACACTGAAGTGGAAATAATCAACAGGACCATGCAACTAACTGGATGTGAAGGAAAGAAAAAAGTTGTAAAAGATGAGCAAGGACTTCAAGCCTTTGTGACTAGAAGATCATTGCTGTCATTCTTTCAGGTGCTCATTTGGCAAATATGTATTAAGCATACAGTGGGTACAGAAATGAATAGTAAATACTTGTATTTAAAAGCTCACAATCCGGTAGGAGATAAATGTAATTTCTAACCAGGTAAAATGTAAAAGGGCCTTAAGAGAGGTACACATGCTATCAGTGGCAGAGTGAAAAAGCACCGGAAGAAGGCAGAAGGACTAGTTGCACTGCAGGGGTGACTGCAAAATAATATATGCTCAGTAAACAGAGGCACTCTGCATTTTCCACGCCATCCAAGTGTGAAACACAAAGATCTCCTGTTTAATTCCATTCTGATGATTGGGCTTGGAAAGGGTTGCCAATTTCAGCATTAAAAATACAGCATAGGCCAGGCGCAGTGGCTCACATCTGTAATCCCAGCACTTTGGGAGGCCGAGGCGAGCAGATCACCTGATGTCAAGAGTTTGAGACCAGCATGGCCAACATGGTGAAACCCCATCTCTACTAAAAATACAAAAATTAGCCAGGCATGAGGCCGGGCGCGGTGGCTCACGCCTGTAATCCCAGCACTTTGGGAGGCCGAGGTGGGCGGATCACAAGGTCAGGAGATCGAGACCATCCTGGCTAACACGGTGAAACCCCGTCTCTACTAAAAATAAAAAAAAATAAAAAAAAAAATTAGCTGGGCATGGTGGTGGGCGCCTGTAGTCCCAGCTACTCCGGAGGCTGAGGCAGGAGAACGGCGTGAACCCGGGAGGTGGAGCTTGCAGTGAGCCGAGATGGCCCACTGCACTCCAGCCTGGGCGACAGAGCAAGACTCCGTCTAAAAAAAAAAAAAAAAAAAATTAGCCTGTAGTGGTGGTAGGCGCCTGTAATCCCAGCTACTCGGGAGGCTGAGGCAGGACAATCGGTTGAACCTGGGAAGCAGAGGTTGCAGTGAGCAGAGATCGTGCTACTGTGTTCCAGCCTGGGGGACAGAGCAAGACTCCGTCTCAAAAAGCAAACAAACAAACAAACAAAAACAATACAGCATATGCAGAGTCTGCTAGGGGAAAGATGGGGCTGAACTGGGCATCAGAGGAAAGTGGAATTTCGATGTTGATAGATGTTGCTGCTAGAATCCAACAAGGAAGGCCAGACACTGACTTCATAGAACCATAAAGCAGGAGGCAACATTTCATACATATGCACACTTCCTGGTTTGTTATAGTTCCCAAAAGATTTGAAAAATGAAGGTGGGTGGAGGGAGGAGGAGGCAACGAAATATAGTACGTTCCTGAATAAAGGGCATCATCTTAGCAAGCTGAAGTTAGAGAATCTCTTGGTACATATTTATGCAGTCTCAACCGTCCTCCCATCTCTGAGATGGTAAATTACTACTGACCCTTATTCAGGTCTGAACTGAGAATCTAGTTTGCGGATTAACTGGACCCTTTGCTTTTTCTTCTTCCATCTGCCTTTTAGGCAATTCATTACTTATTCGAATTTCCAGCAGACAGTAGGAGTCAAGAGAACGAATATTGGATATTAATAACCGGTTACTGTTAAAGAAGGGTTGCTGTATGGCGACTGACAACAAGAGGTATAGCACTTTTATTTTGTTGCGTTTTTTTCCATTAATTACTGTGGTTTAACTAATATAGGGAAATGGCCTCAGAATGGATCATTATTTTGCCCAATTTTAGAAGGTGCCCTTAAACAAGATGGCAACCTTAGGCGCGTTAACAAGGTGCTGAAGCAGCAGCGATGTAACCTGTTGCTTGGACACCAGGCTGGAGTGGGAGGACTCACCGCTAAGGGTTCAGAACCGATTTTCAACCAGTCACGCCCTTCTCAAAGATGGCCGACCTCACTTTCCTCACGCAACATGGACGTTTTCAGTCACTTCCTGTGAATTTGAGGTTACTCTGATCCAGGACTACTTGCATGATCAAAGCCAAGATGGCAGGTACGTCCTTTTAGAATCTAAGGTTAGTGAAGCCATCTATTTCCCCGACCCCCTTCAGTGAAAATGGTCTTTCGCATCTGGCTCTTCTTTTTGGAGGCGTGGTTGCCAGCAGTCAAAATGGCTCCTTTCCGGAATAGATTTAATAGGAAGTGAAGCTGTGACGACGAGGCGTTGCCCGGCCTATCTTTGCTAGGCGTTCTCAGAATTAGTTCTTTCTGCCCACACTAGACATGGCGCTTGCCAGCGTGTTGGAGAGACCGCTACCGGTGAACCAGCGCGGGTTTTTCGGACTCGGGGGTCGTGCAGATCTGCTGGATTTAGGTCCAGGGAGTCTCAGTGATGGTCTGAGCCTGGCCGCGCCCGGCTGGGGTGTCCCAGAAGAGCCAGGAATCGAAATGCTTCATGGAACAACCACCCTGGCCTTCAAGGTGTGGAGCCAGCCCCCTTGCCAGGCTGAGTACTGAACGCCCGCGACTTGCCTGGCCTCCCAGCCTGACCGGAGTTTGCGGTGGCCTTGGCCACCAACCCAGGCGGAGGCTCGGTCCTCTTGTTCGGATCGCAGCAGTTTTGCTGTCTCATTGGCCCAGGAGGCCCCTGTCTTTGCTCTGGTTGGAAAGGGTGGCGGTGGGGCCGGGGGTAAGTCGAGGGAGGAAGCTGAGGCCTCTTGGGTTGATTCCTAGGCGACCGCAGGTTGCCGCTGTTCAGGATCTTCTAGCTGGGAAAGGCCTCAACAACAATGAATCTTGGCCGAGGGAAGGCTATTGTAACCGTTTACCAAAGTTTTGGAAACTGGGCGGCCCCTCAAGGCAAGGGTAACTGAAACTGGCATGAAGGGGAAGCGTGGTGAGGGTAAGCATTGTTCTAAGAATCAGACATTTGGGGTTCCTTGCCCAGCTCTGCAATAACTAGCTCTAGATTGAGAAGTCATTCGATCTCATTGAACCTGTTTCCTCATCTATAAAATGATTTTTTTTTTTTTTTTTTGAGACAGGGCTTTTCCCTGTCGCTCAGGCTGGAGTGCAGTGGCTCCAGCGCCTCAGCCTCCAGAGTAGCTGAGACGATAGGCACACACCACCACGACAGGCTAAGTTTTTTACTTTTTGTAGAGATGGATCTCCCTGTGTTGTCCAGGCTGGCCAGCACCTGGCCTCAAGCGGTCCTCCCGCCTTGGTCTCCCAAAATGCTGGGATTACAGGAGTGAGCCACCATGCCCATCCTATAAAATGAATTTAATATGGGTTATATCCATGTCAAGGGATTGATGTGAAGCTCGGGTGACATTAATATATGGGGAAGTATAGAAGTATACTGTGAAGTATAAAAGGACGGAGAAAGAGATGTGCTCGGTTTGGATTGATGCAAAAAGAAGTATGTAGGAGTGTTTTTGTGGTCTTATGTGGCCTGTTTTGTGTTTTCCTCTGATCTTCACAGTTCCGCCATGGAGTCATAGTTGCAGCTGACTCCAGGGCTACAGCGGGTGCTTACATTGCCTCCCAGACGGTGAAGAAGGTGATAGAGATCAACCCATACCTGCTAGGCACCATGGCTGGGGGCGCAGCGGATTGCAGCTTCTGGGAACGGCTGTTGGCTCGGCAATGTCGAATCTATGAACTTCGAAATAAGGAACGCATCTCTGTAGCAGCTGCCTCCAAACTGCTTGCCAACATGGTGTATCAGTACAAAGGCATGGGGCTGTCCATGGGCACCATGATCTGTGGCTGGGATAAGAGAGGCCCTGGTGAGTTAAGCTGCAACCACATGATCCTTGGGCTGACACTACAGTGAGGAGGGGTTGGATGGACAGATGAATTAAAGGGCTTGGTGTCAATGCTGAAGTGTAATTAGGTCCTTAGCCCTTCCTTCTCTTTTTTTTTTTTTCTGTTTTTTTTAGACTGTGTCTCATTCTGTCGCTCAGGCTGGAGTGCAGTGGCATGATCTCAGCTCACTGCAGCCTCCGCCTCCAGGTTCAGGAATTCAAGACCAGCCTGGCCAACATGGTGAAACCCCGTCTCTACTAAAAATACAAAAATTAGCCCGGTGTGGTGGCGGGCGCCTGTAATACCAGCTACTCAGGAGGCTGAGGCACGAGAATTGCTTGAACCCAGGAGGTGGATGTTGCAGTGAGCGGAGATCCCACCACTGCACTCCAGCCTGGGCGATAGAGACTCTGTCTCAAAAAAAAAAAAAAAAGAATTTAAGAATTCGTTGAAGGCCGGGCCGGTGGCTCACTCCTGTAATCCCAGCACTTTGGGAGGCTGAAACGGGCAGATCACGAGGTCAGGAGATCGAGACTATCCTGGCTAACACGGTGAAACCTCGTCTGTACTAAAAATACAAAAAATTAGCCGGGCGTGGTGGCGGGCGCCTGTGGTCCCAGCTACTCAGGAGGCTGAGGCAGGAGAATGGTGTGAACCCAGGAGGTGGAGTTTGCAGTGAGCCGAGATCGCGCCACTGCACTCCAGCCTGGGCGACAGAGCGAGACTCCGTCTCAAAAAAAAAAAAACAAAAAAAAGAATTCATTGAATCCCACATGTGGCAGTGGTGCTATTTCAGGTGTTCATTGGCCATGTGTGGCTTGTGGCTACTGTATTGGACTCTAATATATGGTTGTCCCTCAAAAGTTCGTCATTTCTCTTCTGTTCTTTTCTTTTCTTTTTTTTTTTTTTGAGATGCAAAGTTTCGCTCCCATCGCCCAATCTGGAGTGTAATGGCATTGTCTCAGCTCACTGCAACCTCTGCCTCCTGGGTTCAAGTGATTCTCCTGCCGCAGTCTCCCAAGTACCTGGGATTACAAGCGCCCACCAGCATGCCCAGCTAATTTTGTATTTGTACTAGAGATGGGGTTTCACTATGTTGGCCAGGCTGGTCTCGAAATCCTGACCTCAGGTGATTCGCCCGCCTCAGCCTCCCAAAGCGCTAGGATTAAAGGCGTGAGCCGCTGCACCTGGCCTCTTCTCTTTTTTTCTTTAGAGAGTCTTTGGCCTAGAAGGGGCCTTTTGGGCTCCTCTCTTTTTTGGGGGGGTGGGGATGGAGTCTCGCTGTGTCGCCCTGGCTGGAGTGCAGCGGCGGAATCTCAGCTCACTGCAATCTCCACCTCCCAGGTTCAAGTGATTGTCCTGCTTCAACCTTCCATGTAGCTGAGACTACAGGCATGCACCACCATGCCCGTCTAATTTTTGTATTTTTAGTAGAGACAGGGTTTCACCATGTTGGCCAGGCTGGTTTTGAACTACTGACCTCAGGTGATCTGCCCACCTCAGCCTGCCGAAGTGTTGAGATTACAGGAGTGAGCCATTGCGCCCAGTCCTGGGCTCATTTATTTTATTTCTTTACTGGTTATAATCACCCTTACAGTCATGCTAGGTTCTGTTCTATCATCTCTGAAAATAAGTTCCTTAGCCTGTTTTTCCTTTCCAGCATTTAAGAAACTTGCCAGACAGTTCAACTTTGTATTTGATGTCATTTCCTCATCAGCCAGTTTTGAATTGCCCCTTTAGTAAAGTTGGAGTATAGCTAGTCACCTTCTAATTTTCCCTTCCATATGCTTAAAAATAATTATTCTTTCCTCCTTTTGATTTTGCTTCATTCATTTACCTGCTTACTAAATACCTAGTTATCTTATAGAACATTTATAGGATACCTACCACTTTTTCACTTGCTTTCAAACGAGAATAGAAAAGGCTGTAAGGAGTATCTGCTTACTACCCAATGGAGGATGAAAGGAAATTAAAAACCAGATGTGAGAGAGGAGCTCAGTTTGTTACTTTGGAAATTGAGATGCTTTTCGCTGAAAGGTGGGAAAAGACAGTTCCATACATTTTACGTGATCCAGGGAAGCATTTTGAAAATGTTGCTTTGAAACTTTAGCTGGTGGATTTGTTCTAGGTGATGGAAACAATGTAAAAGAGTACAGGGACCGGGTAACAAGGAAAATCCAGGGAGATTGAGCATCATTTAAATAGTACCTTCTTCAAGAGGCCTTCTGACGACCCTGTCCCATTCATTGTGAGTCAGCCCCTTGCCTCATATTACAGTTGGCCCTTGAGCAACATGGGTTTGAACCACTCAGGTCCACTTATACACAGATATTTTTCTTTTTTTTTTTTTTTTGAGACGGAGTCTTGCTCTGTCGCCCAGGCTGGAGTGCAGTGGTGCAGTCTCGGCTCACTGCAAGCTCCGCCTCCTGGGTTCATGCCATTCTCCCGCCTCAGCCTCTCCGAGTAGCTGGGACTACAGGCGCCCGCCACCACGCCTGGCTAATTTTTTGTTTTTTTAGTAGAGACGGGGTTTCACCGTGGTCTCAATCTCCTGACCTCGTGATCTGCCCGCCTCGGCCTCCCAAAATGCTGGGATTACAAGCGTGAGCCACCATGCCCGGCATACACAGATATTTTTCAACCTATTTCTGATTGAAAATACGCATTCCCAGAATTTGAAACCCAAATATATAGAGGGCAATTTTATTTATTTATTTATTTTTGAGATGGAGTTTTGCTCTTGTCACCCATGCTGGAGTGCAATGGCGTGATCTCGGTTCAGTGCACCCTCCGCCTCCTGGGTTCAAGTGATTCTCCTGCCTCAGCCTTCTGAGTAGTGGGATTACAGGCACCCGCCACCCTGCCAGCTAACTTTTGTATTTTTAGTAGAGACAGGGTTTCACCATGTTGGCCAGGTGGGTCTTAAACTCCTAACCTCAGGTGATCCACCTGCCTCAGCCTCCCAAAGTGCTGGGATTACAGGTGTGAGCCACCGCATCAGGCCAACTTTTCCTATATGCAGGTTCTGCAGGGCCAACTTTGGGACTTGAGTGTGCATAGATTTTGGTATATGCAGGGGTCTTGGGACGAATCCCCTTCATATACCAAAGGACGACTGTACTTAACCCAAGGCTGAATAAGATAAATACCTTTTTTTTTTTTTTTTTTAATTGGGACAGAGTCTCACTCTGTCGCCCAGGCTGGAGTGCAGTGGCACCATCTCTGCTCACTGCAAGCTCTGCCTGCCAGGTTCACGCCATTCTCCTGCCTCAGCCTCCTGAGTAGCTGGGACTACAGGCGCCTACCACCACACCCGGCTAAGTTTTTGTATTTTTTTTTTTTTTTTTTGAGACGGAGTCTCGCTCTGTCTCCCAGGCTGGAGTGCAGTGGCGCAATCTCGGCTCACTGCAAGCTCCGCCTCCTGGGTTCACACCATTCTCCTGCCTCGGCCTCTCCGAGTAGCTGGGACTACAGGCACCCGCCACTACGCCCAACTAATTTTTTTGTATTTTTAGTAGAGACGGGGTTTCACCGTGGTCTCGATCTCCTGACCTCGTGATCCGCCTGCCTCAGCCTCCCAAAGTGCTGGGATTACAAGCGTGAGCCACCGCGCCCGGCCTAGTTTTTGTATTTTTAGTAGAGACGGAGTTTCACCGTTTTAGCCAGGATGGTCTCAATCTCCTGACCTCATGATCCTCCCGCCTCGGCCTCCCAAAGTGCTGGGATTGCAGGCGTGAGCCACCGCACCCGGCCTGATAAATACCATTTTTAAAAGAACCAGTTGGCTGGGCCCAGTGGCTCACGCCTGTAATCTCAGCACTTTGGGAGGCCGAGACGGGTGGATCACCTGAGGTCAGGAGTTCGAGACCAGCCTGACCAACATGGTGGAACCTCGTCCCTACTAAAAATACAAAATTACTGGGAGGCCGAGGTGGGCGGATCACGAGGTCAGGAGATCGAGACCATCCTGGCTAACATGGTGAAACCCCATCTGTACTAAAAATACAAAAAATTAGCTGGGCATGGTGGTGGGTGCCTATAGTCCCACCTACTTGGGAGGCTGAGGCAGGAGAATGGCATGAACCCAGGAGGTGGAGCTTGCAGTGAGCCGAGATTGTGCCACTGCACTCCAGCTGGGCGACAGAGCAAGACTCCATCTCAAAAAAAAAAAAAAAATACAAAATTAGCCGGCTGTGGTGGTGCATGCCTGTAATCCCAGCTACTCAGGGAGATGAGGCAGGAGAATCTCTTGAACCCTGGAGGTGCATGCCTGTAGTCCCAGCTACTCAGGAGGCTGAGGCAGGAGAATCACTTGAACCTGGGAGGCAGAGGTTGCAGTAAGCTGAGATTGTGCCATTGCACTCCAGCTTGGGAAACAAGAACGACACTTTGTCTCAAAAGTGAGTCAGTCAATCAGTCAATAAAAAGAACCAGTCAAATGCGGAAGGAGTTTTGAGGAGGAAGAGATTACTTATGATGGGAGGAATTGGGGAAGACTTCATGGATTGGTAGTAGTTGTCCTGGATGTGAAAAAGGGAAAGGGAACATAACAAAGAAAGGGAGGAAAGAAGCATGAGCTTTTGAGGAGTAACTGAAAGTCCAGTTTAATTGGAACTAAGTGGGTGAGGGGGAATAGTGAGCCATAAAGCCAGAAGGGTACTTTGGAACCAGATGATGACCCCACCTAGGCAAGAGCATGGCACTGGGGCTGAGAAGGGGCCAGAGAAAGGAGTAAGGTAGACATCAGGCCGGGCGCAGTGGCTCATGCCTGTAATCCCAGCACTTTGGGAGGCCGAGATGGGCGGATCACGAGGTCAGGAGATTGAGACCATCCTGGCTAACACAGTGAAACCCCGTCTCTACTAAAAATACAAAAAAATTAGCCGGACGTGCTGGCGGGCGCCTGTAGTCCCAGCTACTGGGGAGGCTGAGACAGGAGAATGGCGTGAACCCGGGAAGCGGAGCTTGCAGTGAGCCGAGATCGCGCCACTGCACTCCAGCCTGGGCGAGAGAGCGGGACTCCGTCTCAAAAAAAAAAAAAAAAAAGGTAGACATCAGAATCACCTGAATCTGAAAACCAATAAGGGCAGTGGTGCTCAAGCTGGCTTGCATTAAAATCACCTGGAGGACTTAAAAAACAAGTACCATACCTGTTTCCCACCCCACACCAGTTATAAAAATACCTAGGGTAAGTCCTGTGCATTTTTGAAAAAAATCTTTGTTAGATGACTAGTGCATGGTGAGAAGTGAGAACCACTGAAACAGGAAAAAGAGTAGTGATGCCATTGGCAGAATTTCAGAAGACAGGAGGAAGCGTGGGTTGGTGGCGCACAAGAGAGATGAGTGTGGTAGGTAATGGAGAACCACTGGTATCTAAGTTTAGGAAGTTTGAATCTGTACATGATGACAGAGACATTCAGCTGGAGGGATCCAGTAGGCAGTTGGGATTGAACACTTTGTCTACATTTTCATCTGTACCAAAAGTCAGCTAGTTTTTTCATAAAGGGCCAAGTAGTAAATATTTTATGCCTGCAGGCCTAAATCTTTGTCTCAAATACTTAACTCTGCCGGTGTTGCACAAAACTACCATAGACAGCATGGAAACAGTGGCTGTGTTCCAATAACATTTTAATTACAAAAATAAAGGCAGTTGGCCTGGCCAAACCCTGGTCTATACCAGCAATAGAAATATAATGTGAGCCATATATATAATTTTACATTTTATACTAGCTACACTTTTAAAATTAAAAAAATAATAATTTCAATATATTTCGTTTAACCTAATCCAAAATATTATGTTAGCAGGTAGTAGTAGGTCATTTCAAATGCTCAACTAGTCCCATGTGGCTAGTGGCTACCATATGGATAGTGCAGGTCTTTACAATATGATTACAAACTCTAGGCTTTATTATCCTCCTGTGTAAAGTATGTCTTGTTCTCCAGGTAGTCTAAACTCTTTGAGTTCTGGGATTATGGAGTTTGTTTTTCTGTCACACAGGCTGGAGTGCAGTGGCATAATCACAGCTCCCTGTAGCCTCAACCTCCTGGGCTCAAGTGACTGGGATTATGGGGTCTTTTGGTGGGGGAGTGGGGATTATGTTTTGTTTGTTTGTTTGTTTTTTGAGACAGAGTTTCACTCTTGTTGCCCAGTCTGGAGTGCAGTGGTGTGATCTCGGCTCACTGTAACCTCTGCCTCCCAGGTTCAAGTGATTCTCCTGCCTCAGCCTCCTGAGTAGCTGGGATTACAGGCATGTGCCACCACACCCAGCTAATTTTGTATTTTTAGTAGAGACAGAGTTTCTCCATGTTGGTCAGGCTTGTCTTGAACTCCTGACCTCAGGTGACCCACCTGCCTGGGCCTCCCAAAGTGCTGGGATTACAGGCTTGAGCCACTGCGCCTGGCCGGGGATTATGTTTTAAATGTTATCTTTCACGGTGTCTGAAGTTCTGTGCTTGAAACCTAAGTCATTTGGAATATACTTGCTTTGTGGGTTTGCTGAGAGGATTGGCAACATGGCAAGGTAGTTACTATAATGTAAGGTGAGATGAGGTGCTATGTTGTAGAATCCTGGAGTCTTAATATTAAATTTTATTCCTTCAGTTTTGTTTTTTTTTTTCTGAAGACAGCATCTCAGTCTGTTGCCCAAGCTGGAGTGTGGTGGTGTGATTATAGCTCACTGCAGCCTGCAAGTCCTGAGCTCAAACAACCCTCCTGTTTTAACCTCCCACAGACATGCACCACCACACTCAGCTAGCTTTTAAAAAATAATAATAATAATTTTATAGAAGTCCTATCTTGTATTTATGTTGGCTTCCCTGGGTTTCTCATATATATATATAAATATAGTTTTATTTATTTATTTATTTTTATTATTATTATTATTTCTTTTTTTTTTTTTTTTGAGACGGAGTCTCGCTCTGTTGCCCAGGCTGGAGTGCAGTGGCGCAATCTCAGCTCACCGCAAGCTCCGCCTCCCGGGTTTACGCCATTCTGCCTCAGCCTCCCAAGTAGCTGGGACTACAGGCGACCACAACCACGCCCGGCTAATTTTTTGTTTTTTAGTAGAGACGGGGTTTCACCATGTTAGCCAGGATGGTCTTGATCTCCTGACCTCGTGATCCACCCGCCTCGGCCTCCCACAGTGCTGGGATTACAGGCGTTAGCCACCGCGCCCAGCCTATTTATTATATTATTTCGAGACGGAGTTTTGCTCTTATTGCCCAGGCTGGAGTGCAGTGGCGCAATCTTGGCTCACCGCAACCTCTGCCTCCCGGGTTCAAGTGATTCTCCTGCCTCAGCCTCCTGAGTAGCTGGGATTATAGGCATGTGCCACCACGCCCAGCAAATTTTGTATTTTTAGTAGAGATCGGGTTTCTTCATGTTGGTCAGGCTGGTCTCGAACTCCTGACCTCAGGTGATCTGCCTACCTCAGCCTCCCAAAGTGCTGGGATTACAGGCATGAGCCACCGCGCCTGGCCTATTTTTTTATTTTTTTAAATTTTATTCTAGGTTTTAAGAGAACTACTGCTGACCGGGCAAGGTGGCTCAAGCCTGTAATCCCAGCACTTTGGGAGTCCGAGAAGGGCAGATCCCCAGAGGTCAGGAGTTAAAGACCAGCCTGACCAACATGGTGAAACCCCGTCTCTACTAAAAATACAAAAATTAGCTGGGCGTGGTTACGAGCGCCTGTAATCCTAGCTACCTAGGAAGCTGAGGCAGGAGAATCACTTTAACCCAGGAAGCGGAGGTTGTCGTGAGCCAAGATTGCACCATTGCGCTCTAGCCTGGGCAACAAGAGCGAAACTCCATCTCAAAAAAAAAGAACTACTGCCTTGGCATATGAATTAGATATCAAAAGGGGTGATCTTTTTTTTTCCTGCTAACCTCATCTCCCTTTCCAGGCCTCTACTACGTGGACAGTGAAGGGAACCGGATTTCAGGGGCTACCTTCTCTGTAGGTTCTGGCTCTGTGTATGCGTATGGGGTCATGGATCGGGGCTATTCCTATGACCTGGAAGTGGAGCAGGCCTATGACCTGGCCCGTCGAGCCATCTACCAAGCCACCTACAGAGATGCCTACTCAGGAGGTGCAGTCAACCTCTATCACGTACGGGAGGATGGCTGGATCCGAGTCTCCAGTGACAATGTAGCTGATCTACATGAGAAGTATAGTGGCTCTACGCCCTGAAAGAGGGTGGATGCAGCTGCTTGTGTTTCTTGGGGTGACTGTCATTGGTAATACGGATACAGTGACCCATCCTCCATCCTATTTATAGTGGAAGGGCCTTCAATTGTATCAATACTTTTTTTTAAGCTCCGGCACATTGACCTCTATGTGTTACCAGTCATTAATGAGCTGCTGCAGAGGTGACTATTTGTTTTACTTTCTTGGATGTTAACATTACACTACTCACTACTCAACCTCAGCCTGTGTTGCGTCTTTTGTCCACACTGTCCTCCTCCAAGCACTTTTCAGTCAAATAAGCCAGGACAGTGGGAGGGAAGTGACTGTAATTACAGGAAACAGTGGTGTGAAGACATTGTCTAGTGAATACATTAACGTCCCCACTCATGAAGCTAATAACGGAGAAGGAGAGAGAGGCAGGGAGGAGGGAGGCACTTCTCGATTTGGTTTACAAAGAGATGAAAAGTTGATGAGGTGGAAAGATGCACAAGGCTGTACCAGGCAGGGCTCCAGGGGAAAAGGCTGTCACCCTGTGGTGGGGGAGGGGGGCCTGAGGCTACATGCAGAGCGGAAGGGTGAGGAGGGTAAATCTTGACTCTTAAACCAACTGGGAAGGGAAGGCTTGGACCCTGGGAAGGGGAGGACAAAGAAGTGGCTGTGAAAGCAGTAGTAACCACAAGCTTGGTGATCCTTGTCCTTTTGGTCCTCCAGTGCATATGTGTGGAGGGGAGAGGGTAGTGATGGTGAGTTTATAGCCTCCTGGTCAGGAAGCAGCACTAAATTGTCACTGGAATGTGTGGGTAGGGAAGAGACCCTGCTGAGAGCAGAGAGATGGCTGATTTATCACACCCAGCACTAGTGGGGCTGGGGGGAGTTCCCAAGCTATGATGGCAGCAGATGGCAAGGCCTTCTGTTAAAGAGAAGACAGGAGATAGAGGAGGTTGATGGGAGAAACCTTTAAAAAATGGGAGCGGAGGACAATCAATACCACCTTGTGTTTAGTCAGAAGGCAGAAAGTGGTTGGTGAAGGTGACAGCCCAGTGTCATGTTTTGAGACTGAGAGGTTTGGAGGGGTCATTCACAGAAGAAGAAGGGGTAAACCCACCTCTCCTGTACTGCAGCTACCTTCCCTTCGCCCTCAACCTTGTGCAGTCTTTGTATTGATTGATGAGGGCTGTCGGCCAGGAACTGATCGAGGCTTGTTAATTGCATTTGTCAAATGCAGGGAAATTGGGAATTAGTGAAATCAGAGAAGGGTTTGGAAAACAAATGACTCGTGCCTAAGGAAATTTTTTGCAGGAAAGTATCTCAGGAGCCCCTGGAGTCAGGGAGCTGCTGGTGTGGACTCAGACTACACGGTTGAAATAGGCAGGAGCTGGGCCGGGCACAGTGGCTCAGGCTTGTAATCCCAGCACCAGCACTTTGGGAGACTGAGGCGGGCAGATCACTTGAGGCCAGGAGTTTGAGACCAGCCTGGCCAACATGGTGAAACCTGTCTCTACTAAAAATACAAAAAATTATCTGGGTGTGGTGGCAGGCACCTGTAATCCCGGCTACTTGTGAGGCTAAGGCAGGAAAACCCCTTGAACACGGAGGCAGAGGTTGCAGTGAGCTGAGATTGTGCCATTGCACTCCAGCCTGGGCAACAAAAGCACAGCTCCATCTAAAAAAATAAAAAATAGGCAGGACCCAAGCTACATCTTCCTTCTCGTAGACTGTTGGGAAATGGTTAGCTGCGTGAGAAGCACAGGTAGGTCATCTTCCTGCCACTTAGGACATTGGTTTGCAGATCTTTAAAAAAAAAAAAAAAAAAAAAAAAAAAGCACTCTTAGGAGAAATCCCAATGCCTGAAAAAAAGTCAGAGGTTGAAGTTGAGCTGAGAGGTCCAGAGCCTCAACCATTGAGCTTCCCCATCCAGTCACTCCCCACAGCACCCTTTGTTAGCCCCATACACATACATAGTCCCTGGCACTTCTTGGAACCTCAAGGAACACAATTTGAACACCTCTTCCCTGGGAAATAGCCTTAAGGATAGAGAATTGAAGATTGGAATTTCCTTACATGACCCCAGAGAGCGTAAGACCCCAGCTTTGGTCCATGAACAGAAAATTCATTCTGGAGAGAAGAGATGATCTTGAAACAATGCAACCCTTTGCCCTGTTTCTGTCTCACACTTTGCTTTGGCAGTGGTTTAGCTGTTTAACAGAAACACCTATTCTGCACTGGCAGAATCCTTATGTTAGAAGAGAAAATGCATGTTCTGTTCTGGCATATCCCTGTTGATCTACCTTCCTGGGTCTTGAGTAAAAGACTCATTTAATGGAAGAGCTCGATTTATGGTAGGTTTTTCTGGGAAGAAAGTAGAGCAGAGGTAGGGAAAAACTGCAAGTCTGTAGGCTAGTTGTATCCACCCTGTGCATTTGTGATTTCTTGCTGATGGTTACTGGGGGGAAGTTGGCTTTGCAGCGATGTTGTGTGTCTCCGCTTGTATGGGAATGATGGATGCCGCATAGGATTGGAGAGATGCTTTTGAGTGGAGTGTACCAGTTCGGGGACTCCCATCAGATTCATTTCCCAGTACAGTCCTCTTGACAAAGGATGATGGAAAAGAAATCGCCTTAAATAGCTGGAAGATTAATTTCTCTCGGCAGTTCCCAGGCGTCCAAGGGACTGGGCTCTTTAAGTGATGTCTGACAATTTCTCTTCCCTCAACAGATAACTCAGTAACACCAAAATCTGGCTCCTCGGGGTAGGTGATGGGACTAATCTGATTAAATAGGGAGCAAATACTCCTGGAGGCCCCTTGCTTTCTCTTGCTAGCCTTCCAGCATGTGCACACCAGGCAAGGGAGGGCTGTGGGGAGTAGCAGTGCACTGCAGGGTGAGTAGAATGTTCATGAAGGAAGGTGAAAAGGTAGGTGAGGATGTGGGGGAGGAGGGAGGAAGGGCACAGTTAACGCAAATCAAAGACTGAAGCATAATAGTTACTGAGTGTTCCTCTTTAGGCAAAACCAGAAGGTCAATGTCTCTTGATATCCTGAGCCAGCAAATGAGAAAACTGTCAGAGCCATTTGGGGAGTGGAAGGTCACATCCTCTGAGGGGAAATAAAACAACTGATTTATTCTGGCCCACGGATTCTATGTGGTCTGTTAGGGGGAGGAAGAAAGAGGTGGGATGAAAAGAGAATAAAGTAGGAAAAAAAAGGTGGATGGAAATTTTGACGGGAGCGTTTCCCTTGTGTCAGGAGTAACAAGGATAGGATGATTGGGTTAGGAGAGAATCTACATGACTGTATCTAATTTTCGGTGGATACATTTAGGTTTTTAATTTTCTTTTATTTTTGTTTCTTTTGTTAGATCTTCCCCTGACCTGCTCCCAGGGCTATAACAGATATGGACTTTGAAACTGTACAGAGTATAGAGCAGTGCTCTATAATTTAAAATATACATATATTGCAACCAAGCACCTCTGCTGTTTTGCGTTTGTTTCTTGTTTGTTTTTATAAATTCTAGTTTCCCTTCAGGAAGCCAGAATCATACGGGGAATGCTTTAATTATAGTGGGCAAGAGGGAGCGCAAACACAGCAACCAGAACTGCCCTGATCAGCAGCTGCTGCCACCTTCTGCCTGACCTGGGCCACCCCTCATTTTCCCCCCAAGTCAGCCTCCCATGCTCCCCAGGCCTGGCTTCAGAGCCAAGTTCTGGTTTCCAGGAGCTCTGCCCCCACTGAAGCATTTCAATAAAAAACACTTCTAAAATGTCCCCTTTGCAGTTGTTAGTGGGTCAAGCAGAAGAAATTCTACCCACGTCAGCTTCTTGGGCTTATTTGACCCAACTCATTTCTCCCAGAAGCTTTTGCCTCTGAGTTAGGTGCCGAGCGTAAGTTGGTATTTAACTCTCTATGGTCCAGATTAAGCTGTCATCAGCCATAAAGATATGACCCAGTTTATTTGAAAGGAAATAAGACACCATGGGTTCAACGCCTTCCGATGCTTCCCGTTACCTATCCCCGGCCCCATCTTAGGCTGTTCCTCCCTTTGCCTCGTTCCATGTTTTCTCTCTGCTCTCTCACTTTATAAAAATTCTCTTTCCTCTGCAGAGTTTAAATAAAAACCAATCAATCAATAAACCAAGGGCTGCTTATAGGCTTTACTGTAACAAGAAAAGGTTATCATTAGCTGCAGGGTACCCAAGAAGCTGGTATTATAGAGGAAAACATGGAATGGCAGAAAGTGAACTAGAGAGAACAAGAGACAAACCAGAGACAAACAGAAAAGCGACTCCCAGGCAGCAAGCGCGAGATTGAGCAAAGCGCAAGAGGGAGATGTGAACGTGGCAGAGAAAGATGGATGGAGACATTGACAGGCAGAGCTGGACTGTGAATGGGGGGAGACAGAGAGTGGGAAAGGAGACTGAGAAGGACAGTGACAGAAAGAGTGGGCAGAAAAACAGGGAGGAAGGAAGCGGCTCGAAGCTAATGCACAGTGAAACATGTCCCCCTGGAGACAGATAATTTCTCCAGCCACACGTAATGAACACGTGCTTCTGTGTTGCCCCTGTACTGTCACAGTCACTTAAATTCTGCAAGAATCTCTCCATGTCTACACCACTTATGCGAGGTTGGAAAGAAGGTTTGGGCTCTCACAACCTCCATCTCAATCCAGCCAGGCCAAAGACAGAAAATTAGAAACCTCTGTCGTAAAAGTAACAGGGTGAGTGAGGCAGGATTACAGATTCAGTACCTTTGAAATTTTGTTTTTAGGTTCACTAAGAAGCCTTCTCTCCCCACACTTCCATACTCCTTGGCCACATCATACACACATAACTCATCCTCTTTTCTCCATATATGCCTGCAGATCAGGGCCTAGGGTGCCTAAGTCAGGAGAGGGAAGCCACTACCTCCCAGGAAGACTGAGGAATAGCACATGTCAGGTAAGAAGGGAAATAAGTAGGTCCAAATAGAAGTATGTGTAGACTACAAGGCACCAAGGTAGAGGGGATGTTTTTGCACTACTGCAGCTCTTTTCTCATTCTAGCCTCAATACCATCACTATCCCAGAGACATCTATGCACTCTAAGCCTCCCCATGCATACAGTTTCACACAATACACAGGCTTTTTTTCACAGCAGCTTATCTCCAGCGGTGATGTGTGGTATTGTCTGATTAGAGGGAATCCTCTGAGCACCATGGTTATGTGGGAGGGCTCATAATCACCATGTCTCCCTTGAGTCTTGAGTTTGCGCTCATAGCTTAGTCTTTAGAAAAGAAAGCAATGGAGCATTTTAAACCAATACAACATATTCAGCATAGTCCTGCATTTCCAAGCACCTCCTAAAGAGGAAAAATATGCATAAAGGTTGGTCAATCCAAGTGTGGTCCTTGGCTAGGGGTCAGCACTGTTCTACATCTCATTTAAACAGCCTTAGGGCCAGGTGCCATGGTTCACACCTATAATCCCAACACTTTGGGAGGCCAAGGTGGGAGGATCACTTGAGCTCAGGAGTTCAAGACCATCCTGGGCAAAATAATGAGACCCCCATCTCTACAAAATATATTAAAATTTAGCCAGGTGTGGTGGTACATACCTCTAGTACCAGCTACTCAGGAGGCTGAAGCAAAAGGATCACTTGAACCTGGGACATGAGGCTGCAAGGAGCCGTGATCGTACCACTGCACTCCAGCCTGGGTGACAGAGTTAGACCCTGTCTCAAACAAAACAAAACAAATCAAAAAACAGCCTTAGGCATGTGCCACATCAAAGAGCATCTATGTAGTGTCTCTCTGGTTGTTTCCTGGCATGTCTGCCTGCTTTTTCAGTTAAGCACTATACTGTAGTTTTTATTTGTTCCCCCCCAGTGTCTAGCATGCTGTTGGCTACTCAGGAAATATATATAATAAATGTACTTTTAATAAATGAATTAATGAGGCTAGGTGCATTAGCTCACGCCTGTAATCCTAACACTTTGGGAGGCCAAGGTGGGTGGATCACTTGAGGTCAGGCATTTGAGGTCAGCCTGGCCAACGTGGTGAAACTGTCTCTACTAAAATACAAAAAGGCCGGGCGCCGTGGCTCACGCCTGTAATCCCAGCACTTTGGGAGGCCGAGGCGGGCGGATCACGAGGTCAGGAGATCGAGACCACCCTGGCTAACACGGTGAAACCCCGTCTCTACTAAAAATACAAAAAATTAGCCGGGCGCTGTGGCGGGTGCCTGTAGTCCCAGCTACTTGGGGGGCTGAGGCAGGAGGATGGCGTGAACCTGGGAGGCGGAGCTTGCAGTGAGCCGAGATCGCGCCACTGCACTCTGGCCTGAGCGAAAGAGCAAGACTCCGTCTCAAAAAAAAAATAAATAAATAAATAAAATAAAATACAAAAATTAGCTGGGTGTGGTGGCATGCACCTGTAATCCCAGCTACTCGGGAGGCTGAGGCAAGAGAATCACTTGAACTGCAGCGCAGGCTGCAGTGAGCAGAGATCCCACCAGCCACTGTACTCCAGCCTGGGCAACAGAGCAAGACTCCACTAAAAAAAAAAAACAAAATACAGAATTAATGAATGATTGCCGGGCGCAATGGCTCACGCCTGTAATCCCAGCACTTTGGGAGGCCGAGGAAGGTGGATCACCTGAGGTCAGGAGTTCAAGACCAGCCTGGCTAACACAGTGAAACCCCGTCTCTACTAAAAATACAAAAAAAATTAGCCGGGTGTGGTGGCAGGCGCCTGTAGTCCCAGCTACTCGGGAGGCTGAGGCAGGAGAATGGCATGAACCCGGGAGGCAGAGGTTGCGGTGAGCAGAGATAGTGCCACTGCAGTCTGGCCTGGGCGAAAGAGCAAGACTCCGTCTCAAAAAAAAAAAAGACCAGCCTGGCCAACACGGTGAAACCTTGTCTCTACTAAAAATACAAAAATTAGCCAGGCGTGGTGGCAGGTGCCTGTAATCCCAGCTAGTCGGGAGGCTGAGGCAGGAGAATTGCTTGAACCTGGAATGTGGAGGTTGCAGTGAGCTGAGATTGCGCCATTGCACTCCAGCCTGGGGGACAAGAGTGAGACTTAATCTCAAAAAAAAAAAAATAATAATGAATGATTTTACTATGGTGTCATTTTGCCAGTGGTTCCTACCCTTCTTAGCACTGTGACTCCCATATTGTTTAATTTTAAGATGCTGTTTGCTGCTCTTAAACATACTATGGGCCGGGCACGGTGGCTCATGCCTATAATCCTAGTGCTTTGGGAGGCCAAGGCAGGTGGATCACCTAAAGTCAGGAGTTTACGACCAGCCTGGCCAATACGGTGATGAAACTCCGTCTCTACTAAAAATACAAAAATCAGCCAGGTGTGGTGGCACACGCTGTAATCCCAGCTACTCAGAGGCTGAAGCAGGAGAATCACTTAAACCTAGGGGGCAGGCCGGGCACGGTGGCTCAAGCCTGTAATCCCAGCACTTTGGGAGGCCGAGGCGGGCGGATCACGAGGTCAGGAGATCGAGACCATCCTGGCGAACACGGTGAAACCCCGTCTCTACTAAAAATACAAAAAATTAGCCGGGCGTGTTGGCAGGCGCCTGTAGTCCCAGCTACTCAGAGAGGCTGAGGCAGGAGAATGGCGTGAACCCGGGAGGCGGAGCTTGCAGTGAGCCGAGATCGCGCCACTGCACTCCAGCCTGGGGGACAGAGCAAGACTCCGTCTCAAAAAAAAAAAAAAAAA